>NC_057426.1:12446899-12752449 GCF_019457755.1 Venturia canescens
TACATGAAAGAAAAAATTTCAATTGTAAATTCAGTTTTTTTTTAACCAACAAAACGAATGATTTTCTTCTCCGTTCATAAGCAAGAATATTCACAAGCGGTAAACATATCTAATGCATGTAATTAGATTGCTCGCATAAATGACTGATGGTGACTTTCATTATTTATTAAGATTCAATCGCAGGGATTGAATCACGAACAAGTTTTACAGAATATTCATATCCAGGTAAAAAAATATTCAGAATCGAAAAAATATTTTTTTCATGAATGATGAATGGTATGTGTGGCTAACATGGGGGTCCGCCTAAAGTTTTGAGAGCTCTAATATTTATTTAAAAAAAAAAAATTAAAAAAAAAATATTCTGCACCTTTCAAAATATCATCTTGCTGGTTGGTTTTGAGGCTGTCCCAATCGCCCACAACGTAGACCCCTGTTTTCGCTCTAAGGAGTGCCTCGCTATGAAGCCAAGTGCGTTCATCACTCGTTGCGACATTTGCATGAACAGGAAAATTCATATAGACGTTCCGATTTGCACAATTTGCTGCATATTGTATAACATCTTCCTCTAATTCACCAATCTTGGGACCAACGCAAAGGACTGATGCATATGTAGCGTTTCCCTTTTGGAAGTTTAGTATCCAAGTAAAAAGAAGAAAAAATTGTAAAATCAAGCTTTTCATTTTCTGTTTTGATGACAAGAAAAACTTGTATAAAAAATTTGATAATTTAATAAATCATCTTTCGTAGAATTTTCTTTCAGCAAAACTCATCTTTCGGATATTTGTCAGTTTGAATAAAAACCTTACCACACTAGCCAAACTCAATAGCAATCCCATCTTCAAAGACATTGCAGCATGCTTTCTATAAACTCTTGAACCAAATTCAAGGGAAAGAGCCCTAACGAAACTCCAAGGATCCTTGGGTCCAGTTTCTCTGATAATATTTTATTAAGTAAATCATCATTCGATTCAATTTTCTAATAGTTTCTCAGATATAGTTGGTGAATTACGCATACAAAGTTTGAAATAATGTCAGAGTGAGATTGACCGAATGGAAAATAGAATCTCAACTTGTTTATTTTGTTAATTAATGTTTATTTTATTAAAGAAAAGTACAGAAGTTTATATTCTCACGGCAAATATTACGTTTTGCTGCAGTATACATGGTCACAATTATGTAAACAAAATTTTCACATTCAACGTGATCATTGATATTCATGGAGTAAAAAAAAGCAACAAAAAATTTAAACGTGTTACTTTGAAGCAACTGTTCTCGACTCTGTCTCAAAAGGACTCGAAGACTAATGAACGGATTTCAGTTTCTTTCTTCCCTAAAATGCGTTGTTATAGTGGCTAAAGTTGTGTATAGTTGAAATTTTTAGAAATATTCTTTTTTGACATCATTGAACAAAAAAAGATCAAAAAATCGAAAAAATAATAATATCCATTTACACGGTATAAAAAAATTGAAGCCAACAACTACATTTTAATAGAAATTAAGTTCAAAAATTTTTTTGAAAAGATATTTTTTTCACTGTCTTGTAAAATCCTATAATATTGTTAACTAATATTATTTCTCAGTTCATGGGAACATTCTTCACAAAATCCTTGAGTAATTATTTGAAATATAGTGAGAATATTAGCAAAAACAGTTTTTCGTCTACCACAGCATCATTTTTTTTCAATGAATCATAGATCAACTGAGCGACAGCATGAAATTAAATAAAAAATGTGAAGATAATTTGATCGTTCTTACCCGAAAGACATCCAAAGTGTTCGAATACTTTGTGGCAGAGACGTAAAATCAATATCTCCCTTTACGAAGAAACTTGTTTTCCTCAAACCCCATATTTCATACTCGGAGACATCATGACGTCCCCAAATATCATACATTTCTCCAAGCTCTAGTTTATCAATCAAAGGATCTGAAAAGATAATCAAAGAATAATGTGATGTGCATGATTTTTTTATTTCTTCTGGTAAAGTTATCATCAAATTGATTCATTTATAAAAACCTGAAATTGAGCAGCACAATGCAGTATGAAAAGCTTTTTCATTGCGACAATTGAATGCCTCAACTGTAAAAAATTTTGCCAGAACCCTTTGTATCACTCCACGTCCTGCAGGGTCTTCGTAACATTTTTTCTCACAATATTTACACTCAATGGGTGTTATATCAAGCGCTGATTCTTCTCGTGATATAGACTTTCCCGAATGTCCATAACAATGAGGATCAGAACAATGATACAATGAACAAATTCTAGAGAAAATGTAAATAAATTGATGTAAAAAAAATTTGCAAAGCTTGAAATGAATACAAAGATGAAATAAAGGTTATCTTTTTGGATGGTCATAAAGAGTATTCAATTCAATCACAATTATAAGAAATGACTTAATACTAAGTTCATTTATGGTTCAATTATGATCGAAGAACATGCGGAAACAAAATTAACCTATAAATTAATATAACCAAAAATATACACATTTTGCCACGAAAGTTGAAAAGAAAATACAATGTAAAAACATCTTGAAGAAACTGCGTATGATCATAAACTGTATGGATGACATGAATTAATTAAAGTCAAGAGCCAGCAAATTATTGGATTGACGACAAATATCTTCCTTTTGCTTCATGCTTAACACAATAGCTATATTCTTCTATTGAATTTAGTGATTCTTGTAATAAAAATCTAACAGTTCTCCGTCGAATAAAAAATGAAGTCATTAAAATCGTCCGAGAGCTACGAGAGAACGCTGCAAAACAGTGTGTCAACATTTTCGTGTAAAGAGATTTAGTCGAATAATTTTTAAAGTCTCCAAAGGAAATCATTCCAATTTTTGTTTGAGGATTTTACCGAAAATTTTTCACGTGCTATAAATTCAGAAAGCAGAAAAATTTACGTGAATAGATTGTCCTTGTCGGAGCGTGAAACCGTCACACTCGTGAGAACATACTGTCGGAAGTAACTCAGGCAACGATCAACTTTTGATGACAAGGTTTCCCCGTTTGCGAGGGCACATGAAAATTGACAGCGTAGAATCAATTGTACCGAACTTATCGGTGGCAGTTTCTTCCGATGTAAATGTTCTCCGAGATAATCGTTTAAAGCTTCCCGAAAAACGCGGCGTCCTTCAATTGGATAGTCCACGATTTTTTTGTACAAAGCATCTGCGATTCGATCGTTTACCACAGTGATGTTAAAAGATTAGCGCAAAAAGTGGAAATCTCAAGAATTGTTTTCGTCGAGCATAAACTCAATGGGGACATGAACGGTGATTAGGTACAGAAGACTCACCGGAAAACACTGAAAGAAGATCAAGATTTATTTCCAAATCGATTATTAAGGGGGATGATAACGAAGAAATAGAAGCTCCAGAATTGTTAAGCGAGTGTTCCTCGGCGATAGTTTCAAATTTACACAAAACTTGCAATTCTTGCATGAATTCCAAAGCGAAGGATTTCAGCTGACAACAACTCATCATTTTTACTCAAACTTGGTTCGTCCCGGTTTGAATATACTCACGAGATAATAAAGATTCGAGCCATATTCGAGCTCAAATTCTAGGAATTCCGGGCAACGCGATTGGAGCTTCAAATTCCAAGTATTTTTCGCGAAGCGATTCGAGCTAAGGGGAAAACTTTGCCGTGCAAGGGGAACGGAAACTAGACATACATATATATATATATATATTGTTGAAGAAAATTTTCGATCGTGAAATCAAACCCCTAATTTTTACAACTGACTCGTTCTGCCTACATTTTTTTTATTTTTAATACTTGCCGTCAAGACGCTGCCGCGTCTCTATTAGTTAACAATATCGATCCTCGAGGGTTGGAGGAAATATTTTCCCCTCCCCTTTTCCCTCACCGAGAAAGTTCTATTTTCGAGAAAAAATAAATCTTCATTGAATAGACTGATTTTTTAAAGGAAAGCAATCTCCGACGACCATACAACCAAAACTCAAGTCCACGGAATGACCAAAACTCAAATCCGCAAAACAATGGCGCCTCAACAATTTAGAACAATCATGCAATCACGAAACGTGCTCGGGAGCAAAACGCTGAATCGCGCTATCATTCATATATTGAGCATAAATCTCGTTTCTCAATAACAGGAAAAGGGCAAAAATAAAAATGAGTTTTAACCCTTCGATAGTCGCGCTCTCACACATTTTTTTAAGGTACAGCAGGAGAACTACCTTGAAAAATGGGAGAATTAAAATTTTTTTTCTACTTGTCAAACAATTAATATACTTTAAAATAGTGATCAAAAGAATAAAAAAATCTGGAAAAAATATTATTTTCTTCCGAAGGGTCAATGCAGTTTCGTATTTATAGAGATGTATTTAAGTCAATTATACACTTAATAACAATAGTATTGTACAAAAAACAGAAAATGAAAATTCTATCCTAAAAAAGGCGATCATCTCTTCTCCAGCACTAATATATGCACCCATAAAAAATATATATTTATTTTACAATATTTACACGACTGAATGAAACAAAATAAAAAAAAGGCACAATAGTGAGTGTTTTTTTTAAATTTGTTCTTCAATCACGTTGTTGTTATTTCGATAACGAAAGAGGAAAAGTGTATCCTTTCCTTAAATTCTAGGTGCGGCTTTCCGCAGCTTTGTTTTTATCGCGATTTTTATCTTTCCACTTGGAACCGGTTTTCCCATGGTTTTTTCTTGTTCTGCTCTTGCCCGACTGCGCCAGTACTTGGAACGTAATACACTGAAAAATAATGCAAAAATCGTAAGTAACATCGTTGTTTGGGAAAACAAGAATCGATAATAATCGATGAATTTTTTTCGTATACCGACTTCTTCGTCCAAGAAATCCATCAAATCATTTTGTTTGCACTTTAGGCCCTGTGCCTTCAACGTCGAATACAATGTTTCGAATGGCAACGGATCATAAGTCAGCACTTGAGCGTGCAACTTTTTGTCAGTCTTCATCAGCTCGACGAAAGCTTTTTTAATGCTGATCGGCTCAGCTACTGCTTTCGGCGATCCATTTACTTCCGGGAATTCTACTTCTTCGGGTATAATGGACGAGCCCGAACTCAACAAACTGAAAGTCATTTTGAATCTTATAATAAAGAGGTAAATAATTATAGTTGTAATATTAACGTAATTGCACAATCGAACACAATTTTATATACTTTTACATGCTTTCTTCATAATGGACATTCATAAATATCGAAAAATGACAATTTTTTTTCTAATATTGAAAAATACCTCTCTTGCGACAATGCAATATCGCGATCGGATTCCGAATCACTTAGGGTATGAGCACTTATCCTTCCAGTTCTTTTAGGCGGAGGCTCTTCGTCATCGTCTTCTTCTACACTGTTGTCCAGTGCATTTGTTGCCGGGCTTGTGGCTGGAACTTTTTGATGCAACTCATTGTAGATATGCTTCAATAACTGTCTGGCTCTTTTTCTCTTCTGCGGTTTTATGCCATATTTATCTAGTTCTTGCTGTAAAATAAACGAAAAACTACGAATAATATATTTGGAAAAATGCACATTCTCACACGGGAGATCAAATTCTGTCGAGTCGTTCAAAAACTTCGGTGAATGGATCTGACAAAAAAATGTTACTTTCAAGTAACCCAGCTTCGTTTGACAGTGTCAAAATTTCATAGGAAAATTCAAAATTTTTATGCATTCACGAAATTTTTAGTTTCAAAAAAGCTTGTTTCCAGTGTAGCTGAGTTTTGCATGTTCTCAAAAATGTTCCACTATTTTTAAGATTTTTCCTACATTTCGTTGATGCATAACAAATTTATAGAATTAATTTTGAATTTAGATTGAGAGTTTGACCATTTTTAAAATGGGATCGAGCAGGTGAAAAAAAATTCGTTCGAAATACGTACCTTCAATTCCGGTGTATCCATTTCATCATAATTCCTTGGTGGTGTGAGTTCCTGTGACACTGTCATTCTCGACTTTTTTTGCGGTGTTTTTTGTCTTCCATGATTGTTCTTACCAACAGAAGTTCTTTCGGGCATTGAAACGGAGCGTGACATGAGTTTCCTCACAGAGTTCGACGAATCATAGTCGAAACACGGCGAATACCTCTGACGACTAGTGCAAGGCTCAGGACTATGTAATTCCTCGAAATGAATGGGTGAAAATCGATCGAAAAAATTTTCCTCACTTTTCTGTGAATGGCCAGGACTTTTATTATTCTCCTGTGAATTTTCTTTGTTTAAAGCTCCTGTGTTGTTCATGGAAAGTTCTCCAAAATTCAAATTTGGTTCCGGGCTCGATGACAAGATAATTGGACTTCGAACTCTGAGCGTTTCTTTGTCCGACAGCGGGGATTCAGCTCTCGAATGCTCATCCTGATTTTTTAAGCTTTGAGTGAAAATTTCGTCGTTTCTATGGCAATAATCCGATTCCGGAACTTCTGGAGAGATTTGCGAATGATTCAATTCCGGGGATATTTCATGAGTGCAAGATTTTTTACGATCTTTTCGTTTTTCAAAATCCGACGACGAAACACTCGTGTCACTTGATCTACGCTTTTTTGATCTTTTTTTCGATCTACGTGACTTTCGAGAAGAATAAATCTCGTCGTCTGACGAAGGACTCGCGGTTGTCTGAGAAGAAATATCTACGTTTTTGGAGCTTTGCGTAAAAATTTGTGCATTTCGTTTGAACGAGTCGAAACATGGGGGCTCCGGCGAACTGTCTCCACTTGCCTTTCCCTCCTTGTCCGTCGAAAGTTCGTCTTCGTTTTCTGTAACCAAATTTTCTATACTCGAGTTCATCGATTTTTTCACTCTAGATTTTTCGTCAACTCGAGAACTTTTGAGTTTTCGAGGTGAAGAGCTCAAATTCATACGTGGAAACTTGCTCGAATTCAACAGACTCTGCGTAAATATTTCCTCATTTATTTCGAGCCCACCCGAGTCCTGATAATAAGAATTTGGACTTCTCGTATCCTCGGATGATGTTGCTGCAAAATGATTCGAACGTTTCTCCTTTTTTTCAGTGCTTTTAATCCCTTCGAGGTTCACCGATTCGTTGTAGGATTGCATACGAGGAGTCGACTTCCCCGACAAGGGGGAACAATTTTTTGACGAAGGGCCAGCCACTCGCTCTGGAAAAATATTCGAATTGGAGAGTAATTCTTCGTCAATTTCAAACACATCGAGATCAGATGAAAACAACGAATTTTTTAGACCGTTCTCCTCATCGTGATAACTGCTAGGACTTTTTTTTCTACTTTCGTTATTCTGATCGCTGATGCAACCTTTGGATACGTTTAGATCCTTATTTTCAATAACGATGGTTGATTGAACTTGACAATCCTTTTTTATTAACAGTGAATCATTAGAATCCGTATCGAGAATTCGGTTGATCGGCTTTCGAGAAATACGAGGATTTACACTCGAGGAAGAACTCGGAGGGAATTCGACGTCTTCGTCTGATTCTTGGGTCAAATCTATGGGAACGCCGTGTGTGGAAATTTCACTTTCATTCTTTTCATCTCTGGTTGTTTCACCTCGTGGTTTGTTCGTTGCTTTCAACATGTTTCGATAGTTTGCTATGCTGTTGTCGTGCTGATTTTTCTTTCTGTATTTCGAGTACATTGAAACGTCTTCGTCGCACGTAGAAGAGGTTTCATCGATTGAGTTTATTTCGTTGTTGTCCTCGAATCTCGAGGATTCGTTGATCGAAGATTTGTCCAAATTGGCTTTCGCGTTTTCATGTTCCGAATCTTCTTCCGTGTTCTCGTGACTCTCGTCACTTATTTCTTCGTCACAAGATTTCTCTAACTGTTTGCTGACGTTCTTGACATTGAAAGGATTGCGGAATCTCCGACGATCGACAGCAATTCCCAAGGAATCTTCTTCAGTGTAAGATTCCGAAGCTGATTTTGAATTGATTTTCTGTACTTTTTCTATAAATAAACTCAAATTGCTTTTTTGTTTGATTGGTAAACATTGAGATTTCGAGAATTTTTCGATTTCAGACGTTCTGGGTAAGTGGTCGCAGGATTCCAGGGTCTCCACGTGGTTTTGTGATAAACTTTTGCATTTGTTTGTTTCCTTTGAGAGCATTGAGTTTTCTGTTTTTTTCTTTTCGGTGCTCTCGAAAACGTTATCCTCTACATTACTCAGGTTAAAATTCGGCAAATCGGACGTGTTAAAGGTTGGAAAATCGTTGCTCCAGTGATCACTCGAACATTCGTTTCTCGACTCCATCAGTACAGCGGGAGCTTTGTTTTCTATTTTACTCTCGAGAGGCGTTGGAGGGGCAAAATTTTCACCACCCTCATCGGAGGATGAATCATCTTCGGCGATCAATTGAGCTAACACTGCGAGATTCGAATTCTCTTCGGTCGAAACTTGGCTCGCCACATTAGTCGTGGCCTCCACGTTTTTTGCTTCCTCAGCCTCTTTTTTTGTTTCGTAGATTGTCTCGTCGAAGAGATCCGGTGACATTGTGCTCGTCCTGTGGCTACTAGAAATCGAAACAACTTCCATCGTTTCAATCTCTCGATCAGCGTCGTTTTCTTGACTCAAAACATTCGATTTTGGAGTGGGCGATTCGAGAAGTTTTTTACGAGGTGAAGATCGCTCTGGAGAACTTTCAAGAGTCGTAGTCACGGCCATATTTCCAAGAGGATTGTCGTATTGGACATTAATCTCCGGAGGTTTTGAATTTTCGATTTGGATTTCACTGGTCTCGTTTGATGCAACAGGAGTTTGTCGACTTTCGACAATTCCTGTTAAGTTTTCAGGAGTTTCTCTTCTTTGAAGATGGTCTTCTTGGCCAACGGTAACTCGATGATTTCCCACTTCATTGTGAAACTCATTCGCATCGACTATGATCGGCGAACTCAAACCTTCTCTCCGGTTTTCCACGTTCGAATGATCACTCACTTCCGTTTTTCTCTTACGAAGATAATCGAAGAGGTCCTTAAGACGATATTTTCTAGCCAATCGTCTAACACCAGCAACCATACGATTTTCATTGAAGATTTGGGAATTTTTTTCGATGACACCGCTATAAATGAATTCAAGGAAAGCCATTCCAATGGTGAAGTCGACATCGAGCCACTGTACACTCTCCTTGACGTGGCCAAATTTAGTGTCTTCGTTAGACTCACAATCGAGCAAAATGTCGGAACAACGTACGTGAAAAACCAATTTGTGTGCCCAGATGTGGTTGTTTTTCACGAGGATTACAACGTCGCTCATTGAACTGACGTTTAGTGTATTTGACCAGTCAGTGCTCAGAGTACTTCGATATTGGCGGTCAGTTACGTAAATATTTCTCGTTTCTATCAGTAAATCTTGTCTGGTTTCCTCCACGCAATTCATTGATGAAACAGGCGAATTTATGGCGGCGTTCTCATTGTTTTCCGATACTTCTTTTTCCATTTTTTCTGGCGAATCTCTTTTGGCTTGTTTCATTTCAGAATCTTTTTCATTTTCGTTATGGTTCGAAGCCCTTCGTCCGTGACCATTCGCGCAGGACAAAATCACCGGTCCAAGATCTTCGACGTAAAAATTGATGACCTCCGGCGACAGCTGAGCACTGTCCCAAAGACGCTTGGTCTTTGGATAAAGTACATGGAATTTTTTTATTATACAAATTGAAAACCTTATTGTCAAAAAGAATTGCGAGCATCTTTCATTCTACTTACGGATTGATGGATTTTCTTCAACAGGTGACTCTGCAATTTAGTTTGAGATTTGCAATAATTGTTGAAATTTATTTTTGGTGAAGCTTGCGTTATTGCCTCATTTCCCATGAGAATCTCTGCTATTCTTTCACTCAGGAGACGGTCTCTGGACTCCTGGGTTCTGGTCTGAAGGACTGTTGGACCTAAACGTTTTTCTGTGAAAATTGGTTACGTTAGAGATTATTCCTTTGTTGCGGGGAAACCCTTTTGAGGAAGAAAACTTGGTTTTTCTATGAATCGATAAACGTTTGAAATATTTGATCAATTTATTGGAGAAGTTTTGGACCAATTCATTCCAACCAGCACTCGAATGAAGAGGTGTAATTCTTCTCTATTTTTCTCGCAATTTTCTCAATGTTACTTACTTTTTCTCGACTTTACCGGACCTTCAAAAACTCCGGGCGCAACTGGCTTATTAGTTGAAAATCCGAAACTTTTCAACGTTTGACGTTTCTGAGAATTCGTTATCGGAACGATTGGATCTTCGCCCCGATGTTCGACGGCGAGCAATAGAGCTTCTTCAAATTCTTTCTCCAACTCATTTTCCTGAAGAGATTCCGACAGGGCGAGAGCTAATTGGAGGTCGGGATCGACATTTGAAACCTAACAGATGATTAATGCTAACGTTACATAAATCGTTAAAACTCTTTGCAAGAAATTCGTTTGTGTATTTTTTTTCATCTCATCCTACAATTCATTAAACAACGAAACTATAAAATTACTACTTGGAAACTGAACGAAATAGAAAATAATCACAATCACCTCCGAGATGTTGAGATCATAAATTTCTAACAATAAAATAATATTACTAAATACCAATAACTAAATAAAAAATGAGTACAAATACAAACACTAAACAAATGTTTTTCGTGCATTCAGTTCAGAAATTTTTTAAATATTGGTTTTAGATAGTAAACTTTCCTGAGAACTCTTTACATGAGTTCACTTTTTAAACAATGTAAAAGTGATTGAAATTCAATATTTCCTTTCATAGTAGAAAAAAATAATATGAAAGTACGTATACTGACTTAATACGTGTAAATTCTCAAGTATTAATGAAATCTGAAAAATTACCACCAATTCTCGACTCCTTCTGGGAGTTTTATTTGTCGGTTGTACAAATGGACCGGCGGGTAAGCCAATAGCGATACGTTCGTGAGCCTGGCGTTCTTGGAGAGCTATGGCAGCCAACAATTTTTTAGTGGAAACATTATGTTTGGAAGCACAATTTTTCGAGTGTGCAGCTCCGGCGACTTTATCAGCAAAATACTTCATACACAAGGGACAAGTGTGCCCGCTTTTGAGAGAACTGGTAGAAGCTTTGAAAAAGGAAGATTCAATGGATGGTTGAACTCTTTCATTGTCAGTTCGACGACCAGTCGCAACGCTATCTTTTTTCCGACTCGTCGCTGCAGTTTTGTTTTTAGAGCTGGATTTTTTCACCCTTTTATCGTTCAAAATTTTTGGTTTATTGATTTGTACAGTTGTTTTGATTTTTGGTGATTCAAAGTCTGCCAAGCTATCGTCCTTGCTTGGAGACGAATGACGCTTCTCACATTTCTCTTTAACTTTATTCTTTTCATCCATTGCTATCGATGTTAAGCTTTCAATGCTACCAGCATCCAGTTCCTGTGACAGGGAAGGAAAGGGACTAATAATCCATTCTAAGAACACACAGAATTGTCAAATCAGGGGGAAAAAAACACAATGAATTTTGTACTGCAGTTTGTTTAATGAATTATACTACATAACAATCAGTTTGAAAAATTGAAAAATAATCTACCTAGCGTCAAAAATCCTTTAGCCGCAATGAACAATCCAAACTATTTCTTGAAATTTATAAACTCCTCCAGTATCTGTTGCTCTTCAGTTTCTCCAACTGCTCGTGAAACTGCTCTTTCATTCAGAGCCTCGGTAATTCTTATCATTAAAGGATCTTTATTCATTTCTCTGCGTAGATGTTCCTCTTCTGTTGGTGCAAGTTTCTTCTGAAGACGCTCTTTTTTTACTTGCACTCTCGGATCAGTCCTTATGAAAATGAAAATAATCATTGCAAAGATCATTGATAAAGACTGTGCAAGTTTATCATGTTTGAACGTACACTGTTATATTTTTGTTTTCTGTTTATATTTTGAATTATTTTCAACATCATATTGTAGTTACATTCAACTTTGAACCGTTACCTAAATTCTCATGGAGAATATTCACATTCGTGCCCAATTATAAACCAAAGAAAATTAATTTTGGGAAGTTTTGATATTTGAGCTCCAAACGTGAAAAATCTACATGAAAATATATGTGATAGTAGATTTTTATCCTCCACAAAAAAGGTTTTTAGTTATAAAATGATATTTTCATTATCACGATAGACCCAATTTTTATCAGAATGTTTTTCTTTTTTTTCCAAGTTTATAATACACAATAGCCCAGTTCAAGAGCCGAGTAAACTCATGACCATGAGGTATTGGTTAATTGAGCTATTGTTGATGGCATTTTGGACTGAATTGTTTTATCTTCATTCTTTCATTTCATCTGCACAATTATATTGATATATTGGTCTAATTGTTTTTGGATTTTTATTCAAGATCTCTAAGCTAGAATGAATCTGTACATATGACAGTTACAAAAAATATTAACAAATAACCAAACTGAATTGTGGTTTGATTCAAACGATCTGGAATTGAATATACTAATTTAATGATAATTCGTTAACTCATGAACAATACTCACGAATGGGTCCGAGCCAAGATTAAAGCTGAAAATAAGCTAACGAAAGAAAATGCTAATAGATTAACGACTTTATTCGCCGGTGTTCCTCTCAATCTACGAGGTTTTCTTTTCGTAAGATCGACTGGATCTTTCCACATCGCACGTCGAACGGCGAACCGAGGGCACAGCGATTATATTAATATATAAATTTTTCGCTCTTTATATTATTGTTTTGAAGAGAATTGTTACTATTATCATCAGGAATGCGTATGCTTGACCATAGTTTCTACGAGGGTTTTTATTTTTCGTTATATATACGGTTGTTACAGTATCAGCAGTACATGACTTAACCTCAATTGGGCCAGCGAGGGGATGGGAATTTTTATTTTCATGTTTTGTTACTAGGTGGTTCCTAGAGACTCTGTTCAAATACCCGTACCCGAGCCACGTAGCGGCCACGCGGCTATAAATTTAACGACAATACATATATATATCGACTACTATTTTTCAATCTTACTGACAGTCGGTAAACTGATTAATAGAATAGCTTCCAAAGATCACCGCGACAATCGACTGGCAGGAACAGTTGCGTTTCGTTTCGGAACTGTTATAAACGCGTCAACGGACGCGTCGAATGAAATGTAAATACAAACCTTTGAGCTTACCAGGAAAACTATTGCTAATTTCTTTGTTTTTTAAATCTCTCGTTCAATAATTGCTTTTTTCGCATTGAGATTAACCATAATACGCAAAGTGTCGTTCTTTTTGGAATTCGAAGAAAAAAGTATGCTAGCATTCTGGCGGGAACTTGTCGAACGCAATATCGGAGATAAGGGACTGATGTTTATTCCGATGCAAAATTGGGTAATTCTCGGATAACCTTGCAAATTGATCTTCAAATCCAAATTAACCGTAAGTATACATAATAAAGCTGTACAGAACTAAAATTTTTCGATTGTATTTAAAAAAAAGGGACAAGGCAATTGTCTCTCTATAGTGTGCGTCAGATTTTTTTGTGCGGTTCGATGCAGTAAGAAATTGACCACCAGCGCGGGTATTACGGTACGGACGCTTAGAGCCCTGGGATAATGGACCTTTCTTATATGTGTTTATAAGTGTGTCCGAGCCGGCCAAGCGTACCAAATCTTTCCTTCACGCTTTAAAAAGGTCACCGACGCCACTGACATCACATATATATAGTGACACAGGTACAACACACGAAAGAGTTTTGCTCAATACACCCTCTGCGCGCTTGCGAAACCATCCATTTTTTACCGCTTTTATTTTTTTGACGCGGCACAATTTTTTACCGACTATACTCAGCGAGTCCCTATATAATACTGATCACCCTAATGATTTACTGTATTCAACTACCTCGCAAAGCACGCTGGATTATATCTGTAGACCGCTGGACGCGGTCCGTAAAAATCGCAAACAACTTGTGAATTCTAACCTGCTATGCTTGAGAGCCCTATTTTTTCGGTACCTTATTTTAAAATCATCGGTGTTTCTTGTAGTTTCACTAAAAGTTTAATCGTGCAATGATATTAACCATAAAATCAATTTTGTAGTTGTTATTCGTTGGAAAAAACGAACGAACCTGTTGTTAGGGAAACTGCGTCGTTGCGGAGAGGACTCGAAAGCTTGGTTCTTTACGGGGATTATTGCAGGAAAATTGGTGAACGGTTTTTAAGTTTTTAAGGAATAATTTTGACTACTCTTTGTCGACAGTGAAAATTTGTATTCACTGTGAAAAAGTGAAAAAAATATTCGTGAAATTAAATTCGTGAACAAGGCGTTTGGTACAGTTTTCTTGTAGCTGTAGGAAATGACTAAATCGGACGAAACGTCCGAAAATTTGTTACTCCCACCACGGAAGCTTACTTTAGCCTCTCCAGCAAGCGGACGACAAACAACGTTTTATTTGGTACTGATGTGAAGATGCCCTTCAGTTTAGCTCTCCAGAAAACAATACGGACTTGTACGTTTTATGTGAAAAACATCGAGCAATATTTATACTGTCCTCGATGATCAAATGTCCCAGCAGAAAACTTTAATTATGAACTATTCTCGGTTACTTATAAATAAATAGTGAGCATATAAAATCTGAGAAATAAAAATGAACACAAAAAATGAGTGTTCCATCGCATCATTTGCGATAAAAGACAGCACCCTTTTTAATCTTATTCTCGAATGACGTTATTTCATTTGACCCTTACCGTTCACTTTCCTCGTAAAACGATCGTAATCGCGTTCGCGTCCACGTCAGGCATGTGTAGTTGAGCGCGGATTCGCTGTTTACTATGCTGGGCAAGGTTTCTTTCGAAGCACGAAGGGAATGTTGCACGACCACATGTCATCCACATGCCACAGGTTGTGTACGCGAAACATTTCGAACTATATAGCCGCGTAATAAGCACGCCGGTTAATTACTTGCCGCTTTTGTCAATTAACGCTACCGCGACTAATTGATGACGAGAGAAAGAAAGGACGATCCCGTGGAAGATCGAAACGGAAAACAACTTGAGCTACCAAAAATTATTAGAGGAAGAGATCGATCGGCACCTTCTCACCGTGAGTGTAAAACAAGCAAGACTAAATTTCAAAAGCAAGATTTTTCCGTACCGCTTTTTTGATCGAAATAAAAACGAACCCAGCCTATATCCGAAGAAAAACTTCAGCTTCGAGAATTTGAGATGGCATGAAGTACGAAGCGTGGTACGAAGTCACTTATCCATTCCATAGTCTCAAGCTTCCGTGAGCCGAGTTTAGGTGGAAGTACGCTGGGGAGTCTGGGGTCCCGGATTTTTTAAACAAAGCGAGTCTGGCTTCACGTCACACTTGCCGGTCAACAGGATTGCGCACGGTTCGTTTTCCCATCTCTGTGATTTCTTACTCGTCAATTCTTTGTGAGCATGAAATTAATCGAATGTAATGAAATAAATGTGAAAAGGGTACGTGATTTACAGAAAGGACAGAAAAATGATAAATGATTCGCGGGGTAGTGGCAGAAATACATTAATGCAAAGCTTCATCGCATGGTGGCGTGGTATCTCGGAGTGTGGCGACTCAGTCGTTCCAGTACTTCAACGCTTTACTGCTGTCTTTTGCTGCTCTCTCTCTCTTCCTCCCTTTTATACTTCTTCCATTACTTGTGAATCGGTAGTTTTTACCTCCAGTTAGTGAGGGAACTGTCCTTTTTCGTATAGCGTGTGCGCAACAAACTGACGAATGAAGAATCTCGCCAAATTTCAGCAGAGATGAACCACGTCAACTTACGCGACGTTGCAAAATTCTCAACTCGGAGGCGTTATTTTGTACGTAAAACATAATATACACACATCGCAGAAACGGAAAAGCGAGCGACGAGACGAGAGGTTGCGCTTTGAAGATGAGTCTGCGATCTCCGTCTATCGCTTTATCTCTCTTTTCTCTTCCTTTCTCATTCTCTGATCCTCTTAGGTCGCCACGTTAAAAGTGATAAATCTCCGTGGATCTCGGCGCGATTCTCCATGCTCGCAGAGCCGTGAGGTATATAGCAACATGTGAGAAGAGTAGCTCTCGCGGGCACTCGATTTATGCCGCGGTTTCTTGCCATCGGGCATCACACAAACCCATATATACGCGAGCGGACGGAGACGAGCGCTTTGCGATAACTCTCTCCTTTTTTTTCTTATGTCTGTAGCCGTATACACAAGCACATATAAATATATCTATACGCATTCGTGTTAATATATATTTATGTACAATAGTCCTTTACAGGCACAGGAATTCTACCATGCAGCGCGGAGAGGAAATCGCACCGTAATCGCCCGGACGTACAATTAAAGTTGCATTAGCTATATGACCCTGTTTCTTGTGACTAATCGACAGGATACTGTTATATGTGTGCTTCTATGCTGTCGGAACGGAGGAGAACGGGGCAAAATGAGGTATTTAAAAATGAGTTGAAACTTTTAAGAATTTTTTTATTTTAAATCGAGAATTAAGAGCATATGGATCAGTCGGTTATCGCAACCGTGAGTGCGAGAGTAAATTTTGAAAGTGAAATTTTTCCATACCGTTCGTCGGATCGAAATAATAGAAATGTCTGCCCATTTTTGCCGTCGCCCTGCGTGGTCTGACAGAGCCCTTTTTTAATCGGTCAAACTGTGTTAAAGAATTTCGATTTCGAAAATTCCAAGTGAGTTTAGGTGACTGATCTATTCTCTTAAGTGTCACCCCTGATCTCTGGTGGCCAAATGTTCAATTGCTCAAAACCAGAGTCGCTGCTCAGGCCTTTTTACAACTGTGTATATCAAAAAAGAACGTGCATTCTTAGTCAATTTCCTAAACCGCACCCACATGATGTTCCTCAATAGTTTTTTCAACTTCGGACAACGATAACTGGATAAAGAACGGTATCAGGATTTTTTTTTTTTTTTTTAGAGAATTCAATTCTTTTCATCAGTCGTGTTCGCTCTAATTTTCTTCTCAAGGATGTAATTCAGTGCTGAGATATCTGATAATTTTCCTGTACTGTTGGGGTAGAAAATCTTGAAATTTATACAGTGGTATGGTGCACGGTCCAAAAGCCTCATTTTCAAGTTTCCTTCTCGGAAGCCTTTTTCTTTTAATTCATCAAATCCCTTTGCCGGATGCAAACAGGAAAATCGAATTTGTGCATCATATTTATATTTAATGAATACATTATTGTATTTACAAAGTTATTGCTTTGACGTATGTAACAAGATTTAAATCGTTGGTAAGCTTCCCCATTCGCTGCCATTCGTTTCACTGAATTCTGACCTGTCTCATCGGATGTAAAACAATCTTGCTCACCTGGCAGTATTCTCTTGATCTTTAGGATATTAAAACTCGTACACGTACTTGATTGAGTTCTATCTAATTAAGAATAAAAATCCCATGATTTCAGGCTTTAAACGTTTTTGAGGCTGTGGTTCTTGAATTCTTGAAGAATCATTTTCATTTTTCGAATCCATTATTGTGGCGAATGGATTTCGCAGAAATCACCTGATACGAATATTTCGCCACTTTGAACGAAATGTGTGGTATTCATGTTTTCCATGTACGTATTCGGTGCACACGTGTACGAACGACGTAGCACAACAACAACGATTTGACTACAGTCCATGGGAGTTTTATTGTATCATGAATACAAGAACGAATTCATATCGGCGAAGGAGAATTGAGAAGGGCAGTAGAAAATGGCAAAGAACGTGTATATAAAAGGCCCCGAGGGGTCACACCTTCGAGCCGTACGTGATCCTCAGACCCCTTATTACGTTACACTCGCCCAGAGCCACGAGGCTCATCCAGCTTCCCAATAGGGATTGTACTATGTTGTGCGATCTCTCCCTCATTCCCTCGCACGTTACAACATATTTCGTTTTTTATTACATGCAACTCCGCATGTGTATGTATTTTCACGATGAACATAACGAGCAAAAAAGCAGGTCAAATTGAGAAATGACTTGAAGATTATTTTACAATTCACGATTAATTCATCACCGACCGTTTTGAAGCGTGACCTGCTCATCGATCTGGCACTTCCTTTCAGCAATAAAAAAAATGATTAAACTATTTTCACGAATCGATTAAATTCAGTACAAAGGAGATCGAATTCAGCTTTCGATCCAATTGGAACGAAACCTGTTTCGTACCCTCTGGTTCAAGAAGTACGTCATGCATCAAGTATCTTATTGGCTTTTCACTCATTCATGGATTCCTCGAGCTCAATTGTCTCCAGAATCTCTGAACTTTTTAGTGCTGAAATCAAAAGACCCTCCTCACTACTCGTTCATTCTGCAGTGGATCCACGCAGTTTCGAGGTTGGATGATCGGTGCATTGATGTATTTACATTATTATTTTTTCAGCCAAAGTTTGAGCAGGTTTTTATGAAATAAGATTCCAAAATTCGACGTTTTCTGTACATTTACGGCCGAGGAAATGAAAAATGAAACTGCAAATTTTATCAAACTGAAATGTTACAATTGGCTGGGAAACTCGTGCACGTTTACGTGAGTTAGCACAAAAGGGAACAATCGATCAGAGAAGAGACGCTCAATTCGTTTGTACTGGCGAGGGTTTAATCGTTGGGCTCTTGTATGGCAGTCCAAGCCTAATGAAACGTTCTTGTTTTTATATCGAATCCGCAGTATTGTTATTCCCCAAGTGATTTTGTCGAGATCTCAGAAATAGAAAGCAATTCGCGTATTGCTGTTGATGTAAAGATGATTATGTATATTCGTGTGCACATACAAACACACATAGATACGCACAATATATATCAACACATACATTTACGTAAACGGCGCAAGGGGCCTCTCATTACCGGGTAATGACCTGTAATAACATGGATTTAATGCTGGTGCTGGTCTCGGCTCGAGGTACAGGCCATAAGCAATCGTTCGCCGCCTTCGGCGGTTCTAATGAATTGCTCGCTGCTCACTGACCGCTGCTCTCCTTCTCCTTCCCTCAATCCTTCCTCCGGTCTCGCAACATCGCGAAAACGGTCATTCCTCATCTCGCCGCGATACATCCGTAATCGCGAATCTCCTCTTTTTTCTTTTTCATACTTTAACTCTGCTTCCTACCGATTTTCAAACACGATCCTTCGGCGAGAGAATTTTATGCTAATCTTGCCGAACTTTCAAGAATCGTGCGATAATACTTCGGTTCTCTTGTGAGAAACCTCGAAGCATTCAGGTTCGAATGTGGCCTCTCGTGAGAAAAAACAACAAAACGTCGCTGTTTCAACTTGACTTTTCAAGACAAGATTTTCACTTACACAAACGAAGCCGGACGAAGATGAAAATGAAATAATTGAGAAACGAAACTAAGCTCAATTTCAGCACTTCAAAATCGACTTCGTTCAAATTGTATTACCGTAAGTATTGGAATATGGGCAAAAATAATCCATCAGCATAGTAATAAAACTTGATATTGATTCAATCAACACGAGAGCGTGCTCGCAGTCCTATAAGTTTGTTTATAACACGAATATACAGATCAAGAAAGAGGTCGACACCAGAGGAGGGTCCTCCCCCTCCTGTCGTAGACTTTTTCTACCACTGCAACGGTCAGGTATTCGATAGATCTCTTAGAGCAAAGTTCATTGAATAAAATACATAATTGCTCTGCTTAAAGTTCGTGCCATTTATTTCGAAATCTGCTTCCATAATCCAATAGCAAGTTCCAAATTGCAACATTCAACGTCAGTAGTCCTCGTGCAAGCCCGAGCATAATGATCATTCGGTGGGAATAAATAATTGTCAATTTCCTTTGAGAACGATTCCGCAATTACGTCGCCATAAAATATGCATCACTCGCGACGATTAGCATCTTCCGAATGAGAGTTCGTTGCCGACGACTGCTGCCCTCGCTCCTTTGAATCGAGAAAATATCAAGAAAATAATGTGAAGAGCGATATGGAAGGTTGGGATCACAAAGATCTCGAGCCTGGGAGTCAAGATATAAGTAACTTGAGTAAGCTCGCGTGTTGAGTTCAATAATGCATACTTACGCTCATAGATCATATATATAGATCGGCGTTATCGCAATAATGCGAGGCTGAGCAGTGAGAGGGAAAGAGAGAGAGAGAGAGCGAGCGAGAGAGTTGAATAGTGAGCGGTTCGCGTAATGTGCAGCTGCAACTGCATCGGGAGGGTGGTTAATGCTTCTCTCTCTTTCTCTTTCGCTCCGTAGAAGCCCCGAGACGGAATGAACGTGCGCGACGGGTGATCGTGTGCCGGGAGCGAGAGCGAAAGAGTGAAGAACCGTGCGATGCACGGGCGCTCAGCGAGCGAGCGAGCGAGCGAGGGAAAGGAAGGGAAGCAGCAGATATGGTACAAAAAAATATAAAGAAAGGAAGCACAAGGGGGCGGAGGGCCAAGCGGCGGCTCATCAAAGGGGATTGTAATTAGCCGCGCATGTGCCGCGCGCTCACCCGCTCAACCGTCAGCGTTCACAGTGAGCGACTAGTGCACCAGTATTAGTACATGCTCTCCGCCGCCGCGCGTCCGGAACAGCGCCGCCAACGTCGCCGCACCGACGTTTCACGTGTACAAATATATTACGTACGTGTGTGTATTTCACCCTCCACATTTTGCTCAATTCTTTTCCTCTATTTTTTGCTTAATTTTTCTCCTTCAAACGAGCACTTTCCGCTTGAGTCCTCTCCCGTTTTCTGGCGTACTGCGCTCTCCGTCTATTCTTGACAATAAGTCATTTCTGGGCCAACGTTTTTTTGAATAGCGCAAAATAAGTTGAAACAGCCGATCACCGGAGAGCGGACGCTCTCCGGTGATCGGTTGCGGTACGCAGGCACGACAAAGTTCCATGTTTCATCAAACATGGGGACAGATTTGGGCTCAATGGGAAAATAAGGTACGGATTTTAAGGGGCACGATACTCCGGTAGTCGGCTCCCTTGAAATTATCTATTCCTGGAGCAGGCAAGCGCACCAAAACGTGCCTTGTCCACAGACCAGAGGATTTCATTCATGTCGAATACGAAGAAACAGAAACAATCCGCATCGCTGTATATGTTGGTCGCAGGTACTTTTTATAGTTAGCGTCAATTCTGTAGAGTTTGAACGCCCTTAATTTTCTACCCCTTGAGGTGCGTCGTCCCCGTGAATTTGTTGACGAAAAAACTTTGGGATTCTCGCAGTTCCTTTGGCAAAGAGGGACGCTGATGGAGTTTCTACTGTACGACGGAAGGATACGTGGCCCAAGTGAGGGATCATCTTGTAATCCGATTCCATGAGGGTTTGTTGAGCCCATTGAGACACACGGGCCAACGACCGAGAACGATTCCCACAGCTGATAGGTATTTTTCGGTACCTTAAACGATTGATCTTAAACTCAAAGTAATCCTGGGCTCGGATGCTCGCACTGCAAAATGTTTTTATTCCTTAATCCAATAACGAAGTTCTGGGTGATGATTAAACGTGCTTCCAGACTCTGGGACTACACCGCATGATAGTAAAATTGCTCCACAAACTCGCCACTGCCCTTTCTTTCTTTGTGTAGCGATCACTAAAGAGCAAATGATTTATGTTTTTATTGTTTTTCTCGAACATTCGAATCCAGCTGCAGGAATGCGCAGCTTTCAAAACGAAAGGGCGCACCTGGATATGCCTTGTTTTTATATGGAAATTGTTATACCTACATTCCCATCAAAGCGTGCGGCAAATTATTAAATTTCGTCCATGCGCTGCGTATATCTCTACAAAACCTTGGAGAATCGCTACCCCTGTATGAAAGGGCATTCCGGGAGATTGGAATCTGGAACTAATCGGCGCTCGCCTATCGTTCGACCGACAGCGTTGTGAAGGACCCCAACCATTCAAAGCTGGGGTCCCGCCGAGAATAATAGAAGATATATGTACAGCTATTTAGAAGAGAGGTTTTGAGTATAACCAGAAATCTGGCCGATCGGTTACTAGAATGGATACCGGTGCTGGCCCCGCGCTTTTTTACTTTCAGTTAACTCGGAAACAAAATATACATGGCTTTTTCTTCAAATACACTTTCCGGCCCGGTGTGAATTACACACCGTTAAAAGCATTGTACGTAGTTTTTGAAAAATGCTCCTCTGATCTGTTCTGATTGGAAAGCAAAAGCTATAAGTGTACAATTTATCGAATATTAAGGTAGATCATGCCCGTAGTATCGTATTTTATGGGTACCTAAATTGGGTCGATTTTTACTTCCTAATTCAAAATATAATCACTTTAAATTAATGTCAGAATTATTAATTCGAAATTAAAAATACATTTTTTCAACTTATCTTTTGGAGAATGAAATTACAAGCCATTAATTAATCGGGAATCCATCATTGACTGATCCCAAAATTTCATTCGGCCCTGGCTAAAATACTACAGTTTTTTAAGTAAAAAATCGCTTTAGAAAGCGCAGAGGGAAATGGATCAAGAAAAAAGTATTAATAAAAAGACAGAAGGCTATGACAAGAATGGGCCGAGCCAAGAAGAAACAAAATGACGGAGCAAGCAAATGTGAGGTTATACGAGTGCTCCTTACCAATTTCGTTCAATCTTTAACGTAATATATCTTCGTTGCTAGTAAGACAATCGTTTCGAATTTTTTCCCAAAATTTCCTTATATACTTTTTCATAGACTTCGTAATAAGCGTTCTTTCGTTGTATGGAAAGACAAACGATTTTTTACGCACATAACCCTGTATATTTTTCTTCATATTTAAACACATTTATCTCAATAACCAGTAAGACGAATCCTTTGAAAATTGATGCGTGTCAGTCGACTAGCCATTGAAGCTCTGTGTAAATTTCAAGACTCTTAAGAAAATATTTTCATGCATGAATTAGCTTAAAAAGAATAAGAGAATCAAAATGAAAATAATTATGCAGTTTGAATGATTTTCCGAAAAAACAACGAAGAAATTTCTTCACCATCGAGTTATTTGGTCCATTCCGGTGAGTGATATTCCATCGGGGGGGGGGGGGGGGGGGGGCAGACATTTTTCTACTCTACAGAGCAAGCTAAATTCGCTGGATAATTACTTTGGATTTTCAAATAGTGTTGGGGCAAAAAACCGGTTGTTCAAACGTATTTTCGTCGACTGGTAAAAACTCTTAGAATCATCCATTTCTCAGGGATCAAGATGCATTGAATTTTTGAAAGACGACGCAAACTCGGCCGATGTTTTTCTACGGTTCACATGCGGACCGCGTCAAAGGATGAGCGAAATTTTTATCGAAAATCCTCAACTTTTCTTTCGTTCGGTTTGCGGGCGCGCATTGATAGGCCCACAGCTCCGCGACAGTCTTTCGGATCTTTTAGTGCATTTGCGACAAAAAAGCTTTTGGCTCTTTCTTCGGTGGTGAACCTTCTCAACCAGTCTCGTCCGTGCAACGATTCCAGACTTTTTCATCGTCTGTCCGTCCCGGCGGAATACGCTCGAAAAATTTCGATCCGCGCATCCTCCTTTCCGAACCTCCGCTCGGGGAGCACATGCGTCCACGGACAAACGTGTTTTTGGAGCTGAACCGTCGCGATCCAGCTACGATGGAACAAGGAGTGCGGTCCCGTCATCATCGCTCTTCTCTTTCTTGTCCACTTGTCCGTCGCTGTCCGCTTGTTCTTTCGTCACGTCGTTTCGCCTGCTCCGAACGGCAGCGATAGAGCGAGGAAGGGCAGAAAGAGAGAAAGACAGAGCGACGGCCCTGATTCCCCTCTCATTGTCGGATTTCTCGCGAGGCACCAATGATCCACAAGGAAAACGATTCACAATGTGAAAGATCCTCAGCTGCTTTGTTTCTTTTGCCCCAGTCATCGTAGCCAATGCGAGATCGACTCGCCGCTTGAACCAATCAGGAGGAACAAATTTTTACGCTTTTTGCCGTTGCTCTTCTGCCGAGCGGGGATTATAATCTTTGCGGTGTCCATTAAAACGAAATTAGAATTCGGCGACGCTTTTTTCCGTATACACCCTCCGGGGATCGATTCCGTAAATTTTTAACTATACCCAAGTAGCAGTGACGCCGTTCAACAGACCTTAGACCAACGCACAGTAATACAAACACTCGATTATTCGACTATCAACTTTCACTCATAATGCAACATTCACACAAGTCGGAACAATGCCAAAAAGACTTGCACGCCGAGGCTTTTACATCATGAACCCAACTTTTGCCGTCTCATAAACGAAGCACTTCGTCCAAAAATTCTCTTTTGTGTACAAGGTCTTCAGTCCTTCGTACCCTTCAATTTTATAATTGAAATAAAATCATCTGACATTTGATAAGAATGCATCCGAACAACAGTCCCAGACAATACGTGTCATATTTCGAACTCTACGCGTCGGATATATCAGCACGTCACTGCGAGCAACTCGAACGATAGTTGGATCAGCATGGGACGTTGATTTTTACTGGAAGGCATCTTCGCTTGCAGTTCTTGTGCATGATGTGACTAATTTGTTTTATCATCTTAAGGAGGGTGGCTACATTCGTCAAAATTATAAGAAATTGATCAAATTTGGTGATAATCTTTTTCAACATCAAGTGCGAAGACACAATTTTTTTCAAAATTTTCTTCTGCTTAGTTATCGAGTAATTACGCATTAAAGCAGATTTCTTATGCATGAACAATTGAAATAAAAAAAATCAACTATTTGATCAGGCAGAAATTTAGTTAGTTAAAAAATAAGTAAATCCGTTTAACTAAATTATACACAAAATATACTGAGCTTTCTTTCGAGGCAGACATCTGTACAGACAATTGATTTGGTTCGTTATCGATAAAATTTAGTTAAGCCGCACGAAGAAAAAATCTGACTATCAAAATTATTTGTTATTTTCCACAAATCATGTTGGCTAATATAATAATATATTTCGACAAATTTTGGGTTATATTGAACTGACCAGTATAATTCGATTTACAAAATATTTATCATTCTTAACAAAACCGTTTAGATACATCAGTACTTCAAATTCAAATAAAAATATCATAAAAGTGTATGTGAATTGAGTAAAAATAAACAAATATTTTGAGTTCTTCGAACAAAAGATTTGGTTTCACCCGTTTAGTTAATTCACATAAACAAAAACTTAGTGATTCGGTTAAATGAACTATTTCTTATTTATCGTAAGCGGATGTTAGTTAAATCAAGCAACAAAAATATCAACTAAAGACATTTAGTTGTTACAACGATTTTTTTTTCTCAGTGTAAGATTCTTATCATTTTTAAATTTTTAATGTATTTAACATGGTTTAGCATGGCAACGTTGCATCGTCGCTAGCCACCCTCCTTAAATCTTCGTCAGCACATTATTCTTGATTATCCTATAAATTGTTTATGAAGACTGAAATCTTTGGTTGAGGATGGGACAAAAGAAGGAAAATGAGAGAACTCGACGATGAACGTGATATTTTGCTCAGGTGAAATGAACAAGTGCAAAGGATGTTCAGGAAATGGTTGTAATACTCGGATGCAGGGTTCTCGTGCTCGAAGACGCACGACCGAGGAAAGTTTTTGCTGTAAATGAATTTTCGAATCGTGAAAACTTAAAGTTCACTAGCTTTTCGATTCTATTACAAAAACGACGCTCGAGTGTCTGCATTTTCACATCGACTTACGAGAATTTTTCGCCCTGCCAAAAATAGAGCAGCGAAAAAAACCGGTGAAGAGATTCTGTCACGAGAGCAAAGTGTATCCTGTGACGGGAGCGGAGAATCCGCGAGGGAAGAGCATCAACAGGAGCGATGGAAGCGTGGAGTTGCACACATACGCACGTACGGCAGGTCTCGGCACGGGAGATCCAGTTTTTCTTGCAAAGGTAGAGAGAAGCGGAGAATAAAGGGAAGACGCAAGGGAGAGAAAAGAGACAAGGAGCACTGCCTTCGGACGGGTAATAAATGCGTAAGGAGTCGCGCGGTGGCAAGGCCCGGCAGAGCTGCGGTTGCGAAAGAGCGAAAGAGACGGAGGCACTTTTGCTTCGGAATACCAGGGGCCTTCCTGCGTGGCCGCTCCGCAATGCTTATTCTCAAGAGACGATCTCCGTTGGATCTGGACATTTATCTTCCTTTCTACGCTCTTCTTCCGCCTCCGAGCGCTCACCACGTTTCTTTTTATATTCTTCTGATTTGCTGCTCTAACTGATGGGAAACTGAGTGTCATTGAATTGTGTGCTGCGTCGATGCTTGAACCTTTGTTCTAAAGAGATCATGGAACTACGATCAAAAGAGATTATTTAACCAGAAATGAGCTCTTTGGCCAATGAACTTAATCTAATTTTTATAATTTAGTTCTAAACTCAAAATAACGAGAGTTCTATTCAGTTTTTGTCGATCCAATGGTCTTCCTTGCCTGATACCAAAACAACTTTAATCGCACGCAACAAAACGCTGTCTGAGGACTTCGCCTGTTTTTTCATATTTATCAATACCCTCCGAGCTGCCCAATGGGATCTCCAAGAAGCCAAAACCCAACCACTTACGTAATTCGAAGATTCCTGTATCGATGAGAGCTAAACTACATCACTATTGGATTGTTTGTAGAAAATGACTCGAAGGATATACTGAGTTGCGGAAGATTTGAAATCACTGTCTCACTCATGCACTTGGTACGCTTGAGTTAACCCCGTGACGGTAATCACTCACTGACAATAAAGTGTTGTTGACCAAAACGAAGTTGCGTTCCTTTTAACTAGCATATTGAGTATCATTCAAGCAAATTACTTCAGTTTTCCATGATAATGGTTGTGCGTCTTTCCATTAACCGCTAAAACGTAAATTTCGAGCATTGGAAGGAGAGCGATTTTTACTGTAAAACACGAATATTCCTGTAAATGTCCCTTGGGAACTCGGTGTTATTTCATGACCAAATGTAGCCAATGTCACTCTCCGTTTTTTCAACCATTTCTATGCCAAAAATCAAATCGTTTGGTTGGTTTCATAGGACGCGAAGAAAGAACAATTTTATGAATATTCCTGTAAATCGCCCTTGGGAATTTGATTTTTTCCAGGACCGAGAGTAGCCTGTGCTACTCTCCGTCCTTGCACTAACTCCGTGCCAAAAATCTAGTAGATTGCTTGCTCAGTCAGGGCGTGAAGGAAGGACAAACAAACAAACATTTATTTCGCATTTATAATACGAGTTAGGGAGTTAGCATAAATAATATAAATTTGAAAAATGAAACAACTTTTCACCGAGGAATAAAGTTTGGATGATCTTTGCCTCCGAACGTGAAAGGACGAACATTTTTAGTATTTCGAAGTCAGCTATGACTCGATACCTCTGCGCCTTTGGCCCCCTCGTATGTGAGAACGTTCCGCTGTTACGAGGGAGCGTTAACACGATTTTCGAGGTATACACGCCAGGGCAGTATTTCTTCGGCGATTCTTATACAGAGTTGGCGGTAGTTTTTAGGGCTTGTATTTTTCATATTGGAGTTTGCTTCTTTCTTCGCTCGGTGCTGGGTTCGCGGCTTGTGGGCTCTGTCAGATGCCGTGCCACGGTTGCGGTCTGTTACGCCCACCGATGGACGTCGGTCGGGGACCGTCCAACAGACCGATGGGCTCCGACAGAGATTCCACAACAACGGCGATCGCGACGACGACGACGACGACGACGACGTCGTCGTCGTCGACGATGCGAGACGAAAGAGCAACAGGAGTCTCCGGAGCGTGCTAGGCTTGGAATAAAGAAGAAACTGGTGGGACAGGTTGGGAGACCGATGCACCGGGAGAGGGACACGAGACAGAGCATCTCTCTCGTGTTTTCTGAACCTTTGATGCCTTCCGCCTTTGCTGGACATAACACTATATTTATAATTTTCACATCTTCCTCCATCCCATTTGCTCTTTCCCATCTTTTTCCTTCCTCCTCTTGCCTCGTAGCTTCGTTTCATTTTTCCTCAGATGTGCAAAGTGCTAATTACGAGTTTTGTACGCTTTGGACCGCGACTAACATCGCCGAAGCTCATGCGAGTGTGTATATACACATTATTGTACGATCATCCGGCGCTGCGAAGTTTTTATTCCTTCTTCGTGTCTCTTCCTTTTTCTCATCTCCAGACAAATTCAGTCAGAGTAGAGGCACAATGCTTTGTGTTTATATATCGTGTTTGCTTCTGCCCAAACGTTTCCTCGAACCCGGATCGAGAGCTGGGAACCACAATAAAAGAGTGAAGCTCCTCGGTGAGGTAACTTTTTAACACCTACCGTGGCTCCGAAGCTACGAATTTTGTGTATCTTCGTTTCGTCATGACTCGAGCCTTCTTCGCTCGGTTATACGTTGATGAAACTTTTTCAAGCATCGTGACTTTCCATCCAAGATTAATGGATCTTGAAAATTACTTTTATTTTCACCCTGCAAGAGCAAGCCGAAGAAAATCAACGCAATTCCAGTCGTTATTTATACGTTTCGAGAAACCCAAATTATTGCTCAACATTATCTGAGCAATTCGGTTCGGATCAATTATCGAAGTTTGCAGAATATTGAATCGGTACAAACGACAAATGCCTCCCTAAACTAGATTCGTTTGACGAATAAATCAATTTTTTCCCCTTTTTTCAATCATTTTATCTACAATCGAACCATCCGTATCCACGGGCAATGATTTTTATATTTGATCCTTTGATTTATGATCCCAAGAGAGCGCCAGAAAAACTTGAAGCCCACACTCGCCAAGTTTCCTGTAAAAATTCGA
Source organism: Venturia canescens (assembly GCF_019457755.1). Lineage (NCBI taxonomy): Eukaryota > Metazoa > Arthropoda > Insecta > Hymenoptera > Ichneumonidae > Venturia > Venturia canescens. The sequence continues at coordinate 12,475,518 of NC_057426.1, forward strand.
GCACGGACATACATATATTTATGTTTGTTATGTACCTTTACGGTGTACCTACATGAGCTCGTACGTGTATGGTATAATAGAATTTATTATAACCCACTTGCCATTAAACCATTATATTCACCCTTCCTCCCCGTGTATATATGGATCGTTCTTTGACTGGCTCTCTTTCTCTTCCTTTCTCCGTGCGTACCCCGTAGTTGAGAGGTTCCATTGTGCATCATAATGAAATTCGTACAAAAGGGGTTGTAGCCCACAAAAACGTGCTCGCGAGGACTTGGCATTTCACTAAGCTCGAGCGCGAGGCAGACGAGGAAAGGAAGAAGGGAAGGAGTGAGAGGAGGACTGGGACCTGGGTACATTGTACTATAATACCTTCCAAAAATCCCCTCCGCGGGTCTTCAAGGGGGTAATTCGATCCCCCGTGTGCGCCAGATGGGTAATCAGAGTCCGCGGTTTATTTACAGGGTGCGGACAATAAACACGAAAACAAAATGAAAATAACTCTTTGACAGCTATTGAAAAAAAAAGTCACGAAATTTCACGAGAACTTTGGAGGCCAATTTGCCTCGAACGGGCGACGGAGCTGGCCGAATTACTCCAAAATTCTGAGCTTTTTCATTGAGGAAAGAAAAAAAAGGAAAGAGGAGAAAAGTTGAATGCGATTCGACTGAAGCGAGGCATTTTAGTTAGTCTCAATATTTGAGTTGAAAATTTCGTCAGGACAATGAATCCGATGAAAATAAAGAAAACTTGACATTTCGGTAAAGTCCGTTGCTGCTCCGAAGGGTGTTGTTTGTTGGTCCGATGTAGCGTAAAAGCATCATGGGTTTTTGGTGCACACAGCCGCATACTTGGTCGCTCCCTTTGTCCCTAATTACGCCCGCGGGATTGGCCCCATCAGCCGCGGCGGTGGGCCCAAAATAATAGGGCCCAGGAGAGAGGCAGAAAAAGGAAGGAGAAAAAAGGAGAAAGGTAGCTGCGGCGAGATGGCGCTGGTGTGGCTCCGAGCCTCGGCAAGGGGCCGCGGACGGGAGGGAACGGCAAGGGATGAGGGAACGTAGAAAGCCTCGTGCTGAGGCCCCGAAGGCCCATCCTCGCCTCTTACGGACGAGATCGACGCTCGGCTTCACGAGAACTCACGAGGCACGACGGACTATCGCGAAGCCTGAGCCGCGCTGCAGTCATCTTCATTCGCAGTTTGCTGTGATCGCTCGAGCTGTTCGGTCGTCGTCTCTTTCGATCCCGCTGATTCCGTTTGGGACACGCGCTCTTTACGCGAAACAAGAGTACAATAACAATCAGCTTTTCGTAACTTTAGTGACAAAAACCATCGATCCAATTGTTGGATTTAACGATAAATTGCTCTCTTCATCGATCCTTTTTATAAAACTTTTGATTAATCATCGTTAATTTGAAATTTCGCGGTGTGTGTTGTGCTCGAACGTATTTATTGTGACAAGAGTTCCGCTACGAGAGATTTTGACATTTGACAAGAGTTTCTTCCGATCCTCGAGTCGTGGTTGAAAACTAGACGAATTTGTATCTCCATCGGGATGCGGTGCCGTAAAAATATTTGCTCGGGAATGCTGAGCAATCTGATGAGAGGCTCTTAGCCAGGGAGTTTGGCGAGTCTCTCCTCTCACAAATATTCGAGGCTCCCCCGCGAGTTCTAGCGTCTTCGTCCATCAGCCTTTTGTCCCATTTCATTCGTTTATTTCGAACAAAATATATCGCGAGTAATCATGAGTTCTTGGATCGTAGCCGCGATAACGCTCGTCGCGGTAATGGCCACGACCACCGACACCGTCGATGCATGGGGTATCAACCACTCCGGAAATTCGGGCACCGGAACCAAATGCGAGAGACTCACGGTCTCGTTGTGCCGCGGTCTCAGATACAATCTGACCGCCATGCCCAATTTCATGGGCCATACCGATCAGCTGCAAGCCGAGCGAGGGGTAATTATTATTTTACGCATTCGAATCTAGTTCCCACTAATCCTTACCGAAAAGTCTATGAAAAAACAGGCAAACACAGCTCCAGTATTTTCTACAAATCACTTCCTTCAACGATCTCCTGGAAACGTGCAATGTGTGCTCGGGACATTTTTTACTGGGCTGGTTAAGAGATTGACGAGCGCCCATTCGCTTGGAAACAAAAAAATCGATTTTCGTCGACGCTCGTTCGAAAAAAACGTATTTTTCTCGTTTCTTGCTCCAATATTTGTCTGCAAATGACGCGAATAATTCGGAGAGCGCGTACGGTACGAGTGCAATCGAACGAGCTCTTGCTTTTCTCACACACGTTCTATGGAGGATCTATGGGAAGGTCGATAAACACTTGGGGCTTTTCCGGTGGAAAATCATACCTCAACTGCGCACGTGTCAGCATCGATATATATCTCTGGATATTTATAACGTAAAATACAGAGTGTCATAGCCCGTTGAGTGGTGAGAGACACGGCAATAGATCAAACTTTATCAGTGACAAAAATCGGATCCCTCGGAGGCTTTAAGCCCCCGCTGAAGATCCGATTAAACGAGAACGAAAGAGGAAGGCGATTGAGAGAGAGTGAGCGAGAGGGAGGAAGATACACGAAAAAGCGAAAGGCTCGATAACGACAAAACGAGCTAAACGCTATCTTTGACGTTTATGGGATTTAAAGCGTTGCGCTCTTCACGTAGCACGAGAAAACGAGAGCTTCTCTTTCATGCGAACGATTGGCGGCTTCGAAACGACACCGCCACTCGCAGGTGCGTCGTTCACTCACATCGACGTGTACGCACGTACGTACGTACAGATACAATAAACCTCAACACCTTCATGCCTACGTGAATTATCGTAACTCGTGGCTTCTTTTATTTTTTTCGTTACTTCTCTCCGTCGAGCAGGATTCATCGCGAGCGTTATCAAAGAATTTATTCCCGCAATAAATGTATACGATGTGCAATAAAGCTACGCACGAATATGGCTATAAACTCGGTGTGGCATTTTTTTTCCTCGAGGTTTATTATTATTCGGCTGGTTATCGGGGAGAAAATTGTTGAGCTTGTATGGGTTCGTTGATCTCCCGTACACTCGTAATTAATCGCTCATAGACGGTCCGACACACAAAATATTTTTTTCTCGTCGTCGTGTAAAACCTCGCTTTTACTATCCTCGTTTTTTCCAATATTCTGTGCGTATATCTGATTTTGAGGAAAGCGAAGCAGAACTGACGAGAGCTTGTGTTTCCGGCTGAATCTTCGCGACTTTATCTTAATTAGGCTCCGAGATGGTCGGGCTTTTTCCGAACTATCGTTGGGAAGAGGAAACGCTTCGGGAGAACAGCAAATTCGTGATTTTTTAACTTCGCACAAAATATTCGAATTGTAAATACGCTTCGGGGGACAATTGTTTTATGGAGTAAAAGCGATTTCGATGCTAATTCCAGTTACACGAAGCCCGCAAACGGACTGCTGTTCTCGTTACGAGTGCATAAATCCAAGACGAGCCGTTTCCGGCCCTATCGCGACGCAACATCTTCCTCCAGTCGAGATATATCGTTCCCGCATTTTCTTTTGTTTTCGCCTCATCGCGGCGAGATGAAAAAACGCTTAAATTAGCGTTCGTCAAGCTTTCGGGGCTTCTCGGGAATTCGGGTCCAGGTCGACGCCACTGAGGTCGCGTACCGAACGCTCCACGGGGGTCCAACCACTAACACGTGTATCTCTCGTCATCGCTGGTACGAATGAATGGGAAGACGAGAGAAAGAAAAAAATCGGTACGAGACGAGCCTGCGACGAAGCGCACAAAACGTAAAATAAAAATAAAATCGACGCCAACCGTATTTGCGTACGTGTGCGCCGCGCTCACTGTGTGTGTGTGAAATTGGCTGCTAATTGCGTCTCCCGCAGTGTGTTCCCTATCTCGGCGGTCTCTCGCGAACCGAGCCTAAGACTTACGAGCTCGCTTTTCCCTCTTGAGGGTCCTTTGACCCCTCGATTAAGAAATACACTTGACTCAATCAATTCAAAAATTACATTTTGTTGTTATACTATTTTCTGTCTCGTTCCTGGGACTTGATGGATTAATTCAATGGCGGATGATCGAGGGCACTTGATGCTGAACGTTTCTAAATTGCTCCTGCCAATTTGGCAGAATTCTAGTCGAAATTCAGGCTTCTTTAGGTCCATCATCCGGGGATTAATCCCGAAAACGCATTTGAAGAATAAACGTCTTCAAAATTTTGAATCGACGTATGCAATGAAGGAAAGCACGTTGTTTTGGATCGATTTTGCAAATTTAACCGTAAAGAGGACGGTCGTTATTCTGCCAATGTTTTCCGAGAAATGAGCTTCCGTTATTTGCAATAAGGCAAATCGACATTCGTAATTCACAGTCGATTAAAAATTTAAAAAGCGAGCTGCTCTAAAAATTCAAGTTGTTTTAAAATCCGTCTAATAATATATGTTCGTACAGAATTGCTTTCCGTCGCAGCGATTAAAATCCACGCATGATTCAGAATCGGGAGGCTTACATGCAGCAGACTGTGCGAGTCTGTCAGGTATTAATTTATGATTTATGCAACCGGTATGTGATCAGGTGTATGTCGTCGTAATCTTGTATTCCTGGAGCACGTGTGTAATGGGGTTTCGTAAAAAATGAATGTACAGGGCATTCCGGAACGATGGATTCCGAGTCGTCTGGCAGTTTTGCGTACTTTAAGTTAAATGCATTGCTTTCTCGTCAATCTCGAAACGAAAAATCCTCAGAGTACGATGATTCTTCCGGGAAAATACTCTTCAATTTTGCATCTCCTTCTTCGTCATTATTTTTCGAAGGTTTCTCCACGTCTCGGTCCCTCTGTTAGATTTCGGAGCTCCAATTTCCGTCCATCATTTTGTAAATGAGAAAAGAAAAGCTGGAGACTCGACCGCGGTGGGTTTTTCAACGGAGAATCGAAGCTCTGATCGACACAAAACGTCCCGTGCCCCTGTGCAAATGGAGGCGCACACCTAACTGTGAAAATCTCATAAATTCGACTGGTGCGAAATAGCATTGCGAGAGACGAAGGGGAGCTAACGAAAAGTGCACGTATCGTGGCACAGGTACGACGCGGCGTTACATATAAACTACGGTAGGCATTATGTGTAACACGAGAACAGGAGGGAGAAATGTCGTGCCGGCGAAACTTATAACGAGGTCGAGGTAACACTCGGCTTCTATACCTTTTACTTCGGTAGCCAGCAATACGCCGGGGAGCTCGTGACATTGTCCTTTATGGTTTTCTTTCAAGTACGCTTGCACACGTGTGTACAACACACGGGGAATTTATTCGTGATCTTATTATTCAATCATGATGAATATCAGAATTTTCGGCAATCGCCAATTAGCCAATTAATTCCGTAATTAATTGGGCTCCGAGATTCTAATCGATTGATCGACTGTGCTCGTCCTTCGATCGGGCGTCGATTCGAGAATGCAGGTCGGGGCTCGATGGAACGGGAGACCAAATTAGAAAACGGAATTCCCCGTGAGAATTCCCAAAGTGACTTTTTTCCTACGTTTCGTCGAAATAATACACTTGGAATATAAAAGTCATTTATCGTTTGGGACGACGCTGAAGTTTGCGGCGTTGGAATCCAACGAAAACGAAATAAACATTGGTCATTTACTCATTTTTTATTTCACCAAATCATTGGGGCAGCCTGAAAAACTACGAATTGCAAATTCGGTAGGGAACAAAATTGTAGAATTACTGAAATCGTTGGACAACTTTTTAGACCATTTCGTTGAACTCGAGCCTTGCAGGCTTCAACATCGTTCGTTTAGGACGGAAAAACCAATGTTTTGTTGTGCTCGTATTTTGAGTATCGGAGCCATCGCGAACGGTTTGTCCGCATCTCGATGTTTGTGGAACTCGATCCGTTATGTGTCGATTCAACAATAAATTGCATATTCCAAAGTCAGAAAAATGCTTGGCGAGTACTTTTGATAAAATGGAGTTTTTTTTTTTTTAATTCAAATTGAGAATTTCCTTTCACGAGACTAAGTATTGATAAACGCTAATAAAACGCTTCGTACTTTGTACGGTATGTCGTGTTTATCCTCGAATAATGACGATAACGAGGACAACTTTAAAGCTCCATAAAGAGAATTTTATATATTTCTGGACTTAATCCGTACGGCACATGCGAGTTTCGTGTGTAACAGCCCTCGTGTATATACATTTGTATATTCGTAATAAATGAAGTTTTGGAGTTGAACCGAACAGTCGTAAAAGGCCTGTTTTAATGTTTTTCTCTTTGTTTTTTCCCCGCTGTATACGAATTGCGGCTGAGACTTGGCCGTGCTCTCTGAGCATTCGGGCTTTTTACGAGCAACAGTTGCATCCGTCTCTGGGACATCCAACTGGCATGCTCGAACGTTTCTCGTTCCCTTCTCCGTTGCCTTTCGTGTGCCGGAGCGACAGATCTCGCCTCGATCGGCTCGCTCTCGTCCCGTTTTTTTCCCTCAGCCTCTTTCGTCCTCTCCGCATTTTTTCTTCCGCATCTCCGGCACGAAAAGTCTTCCTCGTCGACCTCCACTCGACTCGAGATCATTACGAGGCACTCATCGACTCGGAAACACGCGGATCTCAAAGGACTTAAATATAGATATGCTTTAGGCTGTGTGTCGTGGACCTTTTTTTGGCCGAGGAAATCGTTTCCGCGGATTGGTTAACAGACCTCCGAAATGACGAAATCAAAACGAAATATGGGCGTTTTACATTTCGGAAATACTTTCAGGGACATCCAAAGCTGCTTTGTTCCGTCGCCATGCGCAGGGGGACTCGATTTTTTTGGCTACGATTCAAAAAAAATTCGGCATCACCGCGATGCATCAGAAAAGTTTGTGTGGCTGTAAGCACTCGCTATGAAATTGTTTATAGTTTCAGCGAGAGTATACTTCGGTGCGCGCTAAATCACTGTCGCATTTCGTTGGAAGCTGCTTCTTTCGCTTCCGGGAAGAGGAGGAAATGAAACTCTACCCTCGATCTCGTCAGGGATTTGAAAACGCCCCAACTTTTTATCATGCTTTTTGGAAAGCATATGAGAAAAGCCTGTGTGTTTTCGCTTTATGGAAGTTCAGGTAGAGTGAGTAGCAACGAGGACGTAGATATTCAAAGGACCTCGAGGAAACAGACGTCTGTCCGGGCAACTAAGAGAAATGAAAAAATATTTCTTGCCTGAAAGCGATGTTTACCCGGGGCGGTTTTAACCCCTATCCAAACTAAACGCAGCTTTGATCTTCCGGTGGTTGGAATTCATTTTCGCGCGGCGTTGCGATCACGTATTTGGTGTGGATGAGGAACATTCAGTGAAACGAAGGATGTTCGAGTTCCTGGGCAGTTTTTTAAAATAGAAACTCCAGTGGGAATTTTATACGAATTGCAAAATTCTCAATAAATTTCGCTTCCTTACTTCCGACGTGGTTCCTCCAGGTTTCTCGACGTTCGATTAACACGCGTTTTAACAGCGACGAAAAAAAACTGCGCCCGCCTCACTCCGCGATTTCGACTCGTATGGAAAGTCCCATTTTTAAAGAAAAACTTGACGATCGAGCCAATTGCGTTTAAGACGATTTATTTTTACGGGCTCGCGTGAAAGGTGAGGGGCAAAGAAAAATGATGGATGACGCTAAGAAATCTCGCGGACTTATCTAATTAGAGAAAATTTCTCTCTTTGCTCGCGTAACGAGAGAGAGAAATAAAAAATGAGCCAACTGCTAACGCCTCTTTTCGAAGATGAAAGAAACACTGAAAGAGATGAGGGGGTGTCGAGGACTCGTCGGAAAGCGGCACCACGCACAGATGCGAAAGAAAAGTGCTATTATATGCCGAGAATAGATCTCTCCTAAGTGTTGCCTCGTTTGCTTGAGCAACAGCGATCGCGCACTGTCGGCGTGTGCCTTCGCTTGCAACGCGACGATGAGTTACGACTTTACGGATCATCGTTTTCGAGCCTCTATACGGACTCGGGTTCCTTTTCATCCTCTTTATGGGAGTCTCGAAGCTGCTAGCTTCTCGTTCAAAGAGGAAAATCGGAAACGGAAATTCCTCCGAGTGCATTCGTACGAGCGCTCGAAAACGAGGGGGCCGGAGAAACAGGAAGTTTGTAATAAGCTCGTCGAGAGTGTTTTCCGAACATCTGTTTTATTATTATCCGAGTTTTTTATATCGGAAGCCAGTAAAATAAATACAAGATCGAAAGTTCAAAGTACTCGGGCGACGCTGAAGTTTCCAACGTTGGAGTCCAACGAAATGAATGAAAATAAAATGATTTATCCATCAGTTTTTTATTTCACGAATCATAATTGTGTAGATTGAAAAAACACAAAGTACAAATTCGACTGGAAATAAATTGGAGAATTACTGGAATTATTGGACAGTTTTTTAGATCATTTCGTTGGACTCCAACGTTGAAAACTTAAGGCAGTTCATTCGAAAAATATATTTCAAGTAAGCCCAGCGATCGATAAATCGCCCAAGTCGTTTTGTACTCGTCCTCAAATACGAGCTTTGATTCCAAAAAATGTGACTCCCGATGCGAATCATTATTGTCCACACGCTAAACTTCATTCATTACGGAGTCGCGGAGCAAACGGCAAAAAAATTCAACGTAATTACGGACGAAAGTCTCGCCCGAAAAAAGCGCAATGCAAGATATGAGGCGATCTCGTAATCTCGCAAACATCTTGACGACGCTGTGAAGTCAGGAGAAAGAACGGATATGCACGGAGTCTCACGGGGTATAATAAATATAATGTTGTCTGGCGGCCCGTTTGATCCTTGGCGGGCGATCAATTAACGCAAAGCCGTAATTACGATCCAACGCGACGAGCACAGGGCAATATATACCGACGTGAACACGTATTTCATACTGCGCACGTAGTGGAAGGAAGTTTCGCGAGAGAGAGAGAGAGAGAGAGAAAGAGGAAAAAAAGAACAGCGAGAGAGCCTGATGGTCTGTCGTGTGTTGCATGGCGAAGTGAGATAATCCATGCGGAACGTCTGCGAGCGTGGATGAGACACGTTTCACGAGCAAAACTATACTTTGGCCTGATTGAATACAAAAATCGAGGCTTTCGAAAGGTTTAATACCGTCAATTAAATACGTCATTCTTTATAAACAGTAATATATACTTTTTTCGTAAGAAATGAAAATGTTGCGAAGTGCAACGAATGCAGTTGTTTCTCTCGGGCGATCGCGCGTGCCACGAATTTCACTGGTTTCAATTAAACTTGGTATGTTTATTGATTAATTGCTTATTCTTGAGTCTTATTCCGAATACAAAACATTTGGAAAACTCTTGTCCCAGGTTTCGTCGATGATGACTGCATTGGAACGCGAAAAAAGCGTTTTTCGATATCCGAGAACTTTGTTTCCGAATAACGTGTGTGCCGCGTGTGCTAAAAGAATGTTCAAGCAGCCTCGAAATTTCTGGATCGACGTAGAATCCACGATTTCGATACTCCAATGATTTCGCCGGAACGACGCAGTGCGTTGAAAGTTCTGACAGGGATGAGAGTCGCAAGAGACATAAATCCACGCATTCCGTCATAATTATAATGAGAGGAGTTTATGGCGTGCATATACTTGCTCATTCGCGTTTATCGTTTATTTAAGTTCTTCGGTTTTTATCTCTCGTCTACATCGAGTCGTAATATCCGAACGGATTGTAAGAATCTACGTTGGTGTTCGTCAGTTCTCTCGGCTCTTTCATATTTTCTCTTTCTCCCGTGAAGCAAGAGAGCAAGAAGAAGCGCGTGAGAGCGCTTCAAAAGCGACCGCCTTAATGTTATTACGCTAATAAAACCGAGCGAGCGAACCCCTCGACTATAATAAGAAGTAAGAGGTATTATTCCTCATCGCATCCTTCCCTCATCCTCTCTCCTCTTCTTCCTTTCGTGCCAGCTATTCGTGAAGAGGTTTTGACTTTTTCGAGAGCGAGCGAGCCAGACCGAAGGAGAAAGAGAAAAAACTAACGCGCGCACGCACTCGTCTCTCCACACTGTGTCATGTATACAAGATATATATGCGTAACCCCTTTACACTTGGAACGTGGAACTTCTTTCTCGAGGAATATTAACGTCTCTTCGACGCGCAGTCTTCTTTTTACCTCCTTAATATGCCAACGATAACCGTACTAATTGAGTATCTAAATTGATCCTCCAGCGATCCTTTTTTTGATGTTTAGAAATTTGACCAGAAAACTGTGAAACTTCCTGATTTCGACTGGAGTCACGTATTATCGTCGTCTCATCTTCGAATGGCTTTGAAGATTTTTTGGAAAAATGTTTGCAACAAACGAAAGCCGCGGATTATCGAGGCATAAAAAGCAGCGAGTCCAAAATCGCGGCTGAATCGAAATAAGCAATTTTTATCATTCCGAGAGATAATGCGGAGCGTAAACGAGAAAATGGATACGAAACGCTGAAAGTATTTTTTAAAAGGGAAAACACGAGGTGTGTATCTCCCCCGGCTATCTCTGATGCGCGATCATCAAACGCGAACCGATCCGATCGGCTTAATGTGCTTTTCGTGTATAACCTCGGTGTGTTAATGCACGCTGTACAGACGCACTAACACACCGTCAGAATAGTCGAGATACGGAGCGACGGAGAGAGGCCCAGCAGCGAACGTATCTAACTGGCTGGTTCTCCTGCTTTCGACTCGAGAAAATATTCAGCGTGCTCCATGCCCAGGACCAAGACAGAAGCTGGACGAGTTTAATGACTCAAGGCCCACACACTTTCCTGCCGAATAACTTCAACAAAGCCGGACCAGAAAGATCTTTGAAAGAAGCCAAACCCCTCCAGCCCGAGACCATATACGCACCATTCCTCAAATATATATTTTCAGCACTATTTCCCATTTGAATATCTACATATTTTATTTATCGGGCTCAAGGCGCTTAAGGAGATTCTATGAATATTCATTTTCGATGGAATCGGGACTAAAAGCACGATACTTTTTTACTGTCGTTCAAACTGAAATTCAGCTTCGTACTTGTGTGGGCTTTGAAAATGCAAATTTTTCATATTTTTATCGAAAATATGCGCACGCGAGTGATCGCAGCACACGACCAATTTCATGGGTTTTATTTTAAGAATCGGAGTAATGTGGAAACGGAACGTGAAAGAGCAAACGTATGCGAAACGTGATATGTACACATTGTGAAAAGCGATGAACAGCTCTTTCTTAAAAAATCATTGAAAGTAAAGAAAAAGAAAAGTATGAAGAAAAGTGACACTTTTGTTCGTGAATCTCGAAAAATATCGTCTCAAAAAATATTGTAATTCGTTTGTAATTGAATTTGAAAATGAAGAATTTCGAATTTATTGTACACGATTCTATGTTACAACCTTAAAAGTGATTAAGCTTTGTGGATTATGAGGAAAGAATGTTTAACAACAATTAGTCGTCAAGTAGATGGAAATGTGATTCATCTCGTCGCTCACAGAATTGCTTTTGATCGAAGAGTAGATTAAGTTTGTCGCGAATAAGTGATTGCAGAAAAAGGCAAAAAATGCGTCGTTCCTTTTGAAATGAGGAAACTGTAGGAATTCGACTGAAATCGTGCCGATATATAAAAGCTGCATAATCCAAGCATTAAAGATACCTTTCTGCGTAAGAAATTAAAGAAACAAAAAATGATTTCAAACGCATTAAAATCGGACGAGCGTTTAATCAAGCGAAATCCGCTCGGTGGCTGTTTTAAATTTTTCTACAACCGCGCGCCCTGACGTATTCAACATTTGCAGGACATCGCCGTTAATTAGCGGAGTACACGTATAGATAGTCCGGAGTAAAGCGCACGCATAACTTTGCTGATTGCGATGCGCGGAGAATATGAATACTGTGAAGATAAAGAGGGCCGATTCTCTCTTTCTCTCCCTATCTCGTTCCTTCCCTTCTTTCTCGTCATGTCTTGCGAGAGGATAAAACTCTGAGCGGTATTCAGAAATAAAATCAAACCGCGTGATAATGAATGCGAGAAACGAGGCCGATGGAGTGCCGAGTGAGACAGAAACGCGAGAAAATCGAGTTTTTTTTTCAACTTATAAAGTGGATGTCTGAAAGGAAAACTATCGGAGCGCTACCGGTGCTGGTAAAGCACTTCGATTCGCGGCGTGCTGCCTTTTGATGAAGAAAAAATAGCTCGAGCGAATGTCTATCAGTTTCATTATAAGAGCACGCTCAAGTCTTTTTTATCTTTATCGATATCTTCGTGGATTCAAGGCTTCCCAATTTATCGATTTATTTCAAGCTCCGTTCCACTTGTCCTGATACTACGCTACTTCGATTGACGATTATGAAGTTTGCAACTTTGGAGTCCACGAAATGAACGAAAATAACATTTTTCATTGACCAATTTTTTATTTCGCGAAGTCTCGGTGCAGCTTGAAAAACTACGAATTGCAAATTCGTTAGGGAACAAATTCCGAGGTTTACTAAAATTGTTCGAAAGTTTTCATCTCGAAGCCCTTGAAAGTGGATGTCACTGTGCGAGCCGAATAGTCGACGAGTCCATTTGGACGAATCAATTTTCTCGATTCATCAAATTCAACGAATGAAACTGTGCATCGTGATTATTCAATTTTCCATGAACTTGAAAAGTGCCCCACCGAGTCGAGTCAGCGTTTCTTCATCACTCGAGATGATCGAAGTTTTTTGAAAACCTCGAAAATCGAGTCCGCGTAACCGAAAGATCGATTTTCCTCAACGGGTTTTGTGTCCGGACTTTGAATCAAATGTTTGTCGGCAAACGAATAAAAGTAGAAGGCTTTAAACGACTTCAAATAGAGACGAGAATCCGAGCTCGGTTTTCGCGTTTATCTTCTGCGCTGTTGAAAATCTATTTCAATCATCGTCCAATACCGCCTTCTCCGGAGTTATTCGCATGTGTATTTTAGCTTACGAGCGCTTACACGCTGCGAACCGAACAGATGACGCGAGCGGCGAGGATCAACGATATTGAATATTTTAAGGAGGGAATCGTATACCGTAGAAAAAAGACACAAAACGTCGATACAAAATGATCTCGGTTTCCAGGAAGTTCCTCATCATTTTTCCTGAGTTGAAAACTTTTTGGAAAATTCGATCGAAAGTTTTGAGCAAGCGGAAGGAAAAAAGCGACAGAAAAAATCGCTCGGAATGCGTATCGAAAATAATTCGTGTTATGCACACTCCACGGTGCATTTTATCCCTTAGAAAATGAACTGAGTAGCGTAGCAGCTCCGGGCAGCGAGATGCTGCGGCGATTCGTACGCGGCCTGGGCGTATTACTGTAGAGTTCAAGCTCGCCGGGACTCTTGTTGCTTCCATGCCACAGCGGCAGCAGCAGCAGCACCGCTGGTCCAAGCAAAATACTTTGAGCGAAAAAGAGAGAAAGAGGAGCAAGAAAAGCTGTTCTTTGTCGGCTTCCATTTCTTCCTCTCGTTCTTCTCCTGCTTCTCAACGGTCTCCGTCTCTTGGCTCTTTCTCTTGTTTCGCTCGCTCGCTCGCTCCGTTCATCCCATCTCGAGGCTGGCGAGTGTTCGCTTCAGCAGGCCCTTCGACCGCGATGGACCGTCTTTATCCTCGACCCTCGCGCCTCCTCGCTCGTCGCTCCTCCGTGCGTGCCCTCTTCATCTTTTTATCTCGCTCCAACTCGAACATTTCCACGCTTCTACTCCTTCGTCTACGATTTTTTACTCCCACATCCTCTCCTGCTGGCTCATAGAGAAACCATTGTTTTTCTCAATATCGTTCTTCGCGTCATCCCATATCTTCGTGTGGTCAGGCTCTTCCCAAATGCGGAGGAATCAAACGGAGAGAAAAAAGGAAGGAAACGTAAAGGGGGTAAAGCACGGAATTTGGTTATCAAAAACTTTGTGCTACGTTTCATCTTTCCCTGCGTTTCAGTGCGGACCGAATAAACTGAAAAAGGGAAGAACCGCTGATCGTTGCGATTCACACAAAACGTTATTTCCTCTTCGAGTTTAACTAACAGTCCGTGAAATGAGATACTCTTGGGCTTTAACTCCCATCGATGCGGGCTGCAGACTTTCTTTCTCACTTTCCCTTTCTCTCTTTCTATCTTACACTCTCTCATTCGACTAAAACCGTGTAAATGAGTGAGCTGCGTGTAGTGCCACATTCTTTCTTCCACTCGGAATTAAGTTGTTCTTAAAGACTTGTAAAGTTTATTCCAAACGAAAAACGACTGTTCGAAATGCGTTTCTCCAGTGCAATTTCAATCAGCGTCTCTTAAGGGGGCCATCCCGCATGGCAACCGGATTTTTTCGGGTTCTTCGCAATTGTTTTGTGGCGAGGAATAAAAACATGGGCTTTTGAAATTTTAAGGGTTTGCAACTACTTCGCATGAACGCGTATATGAATCACACAGAAATATTAAAAATTGAAGTATTTTCGCGCGTTGAAAGATTTCGGAAAATTGGAATTTTGTGTCTCGAAGCTCGAAAAATCTTCAATTTTTCATATTCCTGTATGATTTTAGTTCGGGCGATTGCCAATGCTCTACAAATCAAAACGACCTTTGGTTTTTTTATATCAGGCAAACCAATCCCCCGGAATCTTTATACCGAATTTACACGAGATATCGGAGTCACAAAATTCTATCATAGAGTTGAAATACCAATTGATGAACCCTTAAAATTTCAAAAGTCTACGTTTTTTTGGATCGCGGCAAAAAAATCGCGAAAAAACCCGAAAAAATCGGGGGTGACCCCCTTAATCTTTTCGGAAATCTTAGTTTTAGATTCTCTTGGAGATGGGTGATGGACGGAAACTTAATTGACGACTGATCTCATTGGAACATTTGCCAAAATGTGACACGAAGACTGCAAACTTCTCGAAACTTTTTTGATGGAGCACAGTGAAAAAGCCATTCATGAGAATTAAGATCCGTCAAATTGCAATTGCCGTCGAACCAATATTTCTAAATGGATTCAAAAATCACTTTCGCTATTCAGATCTTTCAATATCTGCAAGTGAAATGATGTGTTAATCGTGAATAAAATGGATAGCCGAATATAATTCATACGTTGTTCGCGTGTTCGCCGCTCATTGCATCAGTTCGTGAGCTATTCAAGCTATTTTATCGTCGCATCAAAGGCTCTCGCCGCTATCGCTTTGAACCTTTCGCGAAAGAGCTCGAGGGTAATCGCTCTTTCTTTTACTTTCAATGCTCGCGCGCCACCCGCGCAGTTTTCTCAAAAGTACTATGTAAACCCTCTGGTGATTCTCCTCGCTCGAATATACACGCGTTCGTTTATATATTCGTGCGAGACGTCGAGTAATACGGCGGATTAAGCATAATAATGAATCCGTTACTGTTACGAGATGCGATAATTTTTGACAGATAAATTTATCCTCCAAGAAACGTGTGTTAAGGTAGATCATGCCCGTAGGATCGTATTTTATCGGTGTCTAAATTGGGTCAATTTTAACTTCCTAGTTAAAGATATTATCACTCTAAATTAATGTCAAAGTTGTTCATTCAAAATAGTAAATACATTTTTTCAACTTATTCTTTTGGCGATGAAATTACAAGCCATTAATTGAACGTGGATCCATCACTGACTGAACCCAAAATTTCATTCGTCCCTGCCTAAAATACTATAGTTTTTTATTTAAAAAATCGCATCAGACAGCGCAAAGGATCAAGAAAAAAGTGTTGATAACAAGACAGAAGGCTGTGACAAGAATGAGTCGAGCCAAGAAGAAACAAAATGCCGAAATAAGCAAATGTGATATTATACGAGTGCTCATCACCAATTTCGTTCAATCTTTAACGTAATGTATCTTTATTACTAGTAAGACAATGGTCTCGAATTTTTCCCAGTCCTTCATTATATACTTCGTTGTTGGTTGTATATTTTTTCATAAACTTCGTAAGAAACGCGTTCTTTCGTCATATGGAAAGATAAACGATTTTTTACGCAGTCCCTATACCCCTGTTTTTCTTCATACTTAAACACGTTTAACTCAATAACCAATAAGACGAACCCTTTGAAATTTGATATACGTGTCAGTCGAGCCCATTGAAACTCTGTGTAAATTTCAAGCCTTTCTCAAGAAAATTGTTTCGTGGATGAACTATCTTAAAACTAATAGCGATATTCCGAAAGTTTTTTTTATCCAAATAATGGAGTTATCAGAACTTGAAATTCGTCGTTAGTTCGAGTAAATAAAACAAATTAATAAATTGAACCGGTTCAGTATCAAGATAGATTTCGAATCAGTTTTTCGTCTCCTCGATCGTTCGTTCTGAATCCCCTCGCGGTTCTGTCATATCGCGAGTTTTTTTCTTTGTATATGTATTCCCATGACACGAACCTTATGTACCCGATATGACGCATATGATACAGCACAGAAATCTATGTATTTAGTTTATCATACGTTTTGTATACATATAGAAGCAAACGGCGAAGGCGTTTGTCGGCGAGTTCTGTCGACTAAGAACCTCCCGGCGAAACGCAGTCTCGCTCCATCTCTCTCGGCCGGTTTTATCAAGTTTACACTGTATATACACAGCGCATGCAATGTGTACTATCGATACAGGACCAACAAACCACGTGCGAGTCTCTCGTCTCTCTGTGCTTGGACATGCCGACTCTCGGCTTCTTTCCCCCTGGCGACAAAACCATAAAATTCTCGCATTATGTACAAAAGCCTCACTCCGTTCCTCCTCCTTCGCATGGGAGCATCCGTCAGAAGATTTTGCAATTTGCAAACAGCAGACGGTCGCTTCGTGTGTCGTCGAATCGTTGGAAACGTCGTTTGTTCAAACCGTTTTCTGGCCTGAAGTGAGGGCTTCGAGACACCGACGTCGAGACCATGCGCGGTGCCTTTTTTCAATTTGCAATGCCGCTAATGCCGGGAAGCGGGGAAATGTTTTTTGTCACTGTCCTTTCCTCCAGTCGGCCGATCAAATCCGACTTGATTCATCTATAGAAACCTTCACGGAGAGAAAATTTCACTAAAAACTACTATATGGTGACAGAAGTAGGCTTCTATGTCGGTAATATTTATTAAGAGTATGGATCAGTCGACTAACCTCACTTGGAATTTTTGAAATCGAAATTCTTTGATACAGTTTGATCGATTAAAAAAAGGCTCTGTCAGCCTACGCAGAACGATGGCAAAAATCGACTGACAGAGCCTTTTTTTAATCAGTCAAACTGTGTCAAAGAATTTCGATTTCGAAATTTGCAACTATCTCTCTCGCACTCACGGTTGCGATATACCAACTGATCCATCCTCTTAAGATGATGGATCAGTCGGTAATCACACCTCGAATTTTTGAAATTGAAACTTTTTGACATCGTTCGTCCGATTAAAATAATAAAAATGTCATCGTACGCAGCACGATCGCAAAAATCCGATGACATTTTTATTTTTTCGATCAGACGAACGATGTGGAAAAATTTCCTTTTCAAAATTTGCAGCTATCTCTCTCGCACTCACGGTTGTGATTACCGACTGATCCATCCTCTTAATTCTTACGAATATATATGGTAATTTTTGGTGAAGCGACTCGATGAAAATTGATGAGTGATGTCAAAATAAATACATCGGTACACAGCACGCATACCGGTATATTATCGTACAACCGTGAATGAAATTCTGTCATTTACCAGAGTAAATTTCTAAACACTTTGTCGTATGATCGATGCTTGGGTTCGAGCTCCTCAAATTTTACTGTATGTTCAACTGTAAACTTCAATTGTGGAAACAGTACTAAGTATAGCAAAACGGCATAATAATTCTACTTGACAGTTCATCATTGAGTCAACATAAATTTCACAACGTTTCCTTGGTGAACAATGTTAGGAAAAAATAGCACAGTTTAAACCTTTGTCACAGCAAAGTACGCAATTGAAAAATTTTCATTCAGAATTGACTCGGAAATGACAATATTTTTGGTAAAAATCTTCAAAATGGGCAATACAGAACCGGAATCGTCTACGAACAATTGATTTTAAATAACAGTAAAGTAAAAGTGCATGCGAATAGATTGGCGAAATTTCAGGTCGGGTTATCGAACGTTTAACGAAGAATAAAAACTTCAAAGGAACAATTAAAACTTATTCAGAGGTTAGAAATCAGTCCAAATTTCGATTGCCCCAATTCGCGTCACCAAAAAATACGCTCATGCGGAAGGAATACCTTGAAACGATAACAACGAGGAAGCGGGTTTGAACGGAGAGCTCGGAAATCGAGGCAAATTCTTTTTCGAACAATCTCGCGATAGACACGTGGAGTTAGAGGTATATCTCAGTATGAGCGAGCCGGAGAGAGGGCTCACCGAAGTAGAGTGGTGTATTCACGAGCGCTAGAAAGTGCCTGGGCCACTATAATTTGGGAAGAACCTTCCGGGAATAGACAGGACGCGTATAATTGATACTGGCGCCCACAACTTCTTCGGCATTGCGTGTAACCAAGAGAGACACGAGATGAGCGGAGTACTAAAAAAGACGGAGAGAGAGAGAGAGAGAGAGGAAACGACTCGAAGTTTGTTCTCGAAGATGAGGGAAAGATGAAGAAAGCGAGCAAACACGAGAAATTATACAAACTTTTCTCTCATCGTGCTGCACAACTGAAGAAAAATGAGGAGGAACGAAGAAACCAATTTATTTTTTATCTTTTTCTATCTTCATAGCAGTTATTTTATTTTTATCTTCCTTTTCTCTTATTCGATGGTAATAGCCGTTCTCTCGGAGCGGTGCCAGACCGGATGTGGTTTTCGTTCGGCCGGTACTGCGATCGAATTTCTCGGCTATAAAATTTTATAATGAAGAAGATTGCGCGGGAAAAAAAGACGAGAAGAGCCCAATTTTCTGGTGACCACGTAATATAATTTACGTTCGATGAAGCTTTGTCTCATTTTGCAATATTAAACGAGACGAAACGAGCGCTGAGACTTCAAGCACGCGCAAACTGGTGAATGCTTGTAAAAGTCCGAAACGCCGAAACGAGGAAAAAACGTTGATTCTTTTCCCATCGTGCTGGCTCGACGAATTTTTAATCTCTGGCTGTAAAAAAAGGGCGGAAACGGGATTTCGTAGTCTTCGAAAAATCGGGACGGATGAAATCATGAAAATATTTAGCGACTTCGAAAATATGATTAGAATCGGGAAATAGCACGCGGAGTTTCCTAACTTTGTCCTCCCGTCATTCCCAACTGAAAAATCGTCTTCGCAGTTCCACTATTCGCTGAAGAAGCGAAAGGATTTCCCAAGCCGAGGTGAAAAACCAGGCTGAGGTTACGACAACCGGTGCGCGTTCCAACATTAATACGTACAAAGAGGAAAAAAATGCAGGAGAAACCCAACAGCAGCTGCATTGGCACCGCGCGGTGCACATAAAACGCGACGCGAGCGAGCACGAGTCGCAGACAAGGGCATAAAAAGGAGGAAGTGAAGAGTAAAAGCTGAAGATAAGAGGGACGAGGACGATGCCGAAGAGAAATAAAGGGATCGCAATTCGAGGAAGAGGAGCAAGAGAAACGGGAAGAAAAAAGAATTGAAGGGGGAGGCATCGAGCATCGCGAAGACGGGGTAGAAAGAGAAGGAAAAACAGAGATGCAAGAGCGAATCTCGATTTTTTGTTCTCCGCTTCTCGTTTACCCTCGTGCCGAAGACTTCTTGCACTTCTTCCAAGCGGAGTTCTTGCACTTTTCTTCAAGACTTCTCTCGTCGTTGCTGTCCCCAGAGTTTCTACTGCGCTCGCGGTTGTCCGTCAGACACGTCCTGGAGGACTTGAAAAATAGCGAACGATCGTATATGGAACAGCGTCCTTTCTCGTTTATTTCAAGCCTCTCCGGGCAATCCTTGTTCCCCCTTTTTCCCGTCGATTTTTTCATTTTATTTTTGCCCTTCTCCTGCTCTTCTCTCATTTCCTTGAGCTCTTACTCCTCGGCGTTGTCATCCTCCTCGCTGTTCCGTCCTCAATGTCCCAGATCGTTGTACAAAGAGGAGGAAAAACGGGCAGTAACGATGAACTCGATGCCGAAGAGCGTCTCTCGCGCGATTCTTAGGAAACTCTGCGCTAAGAAAGATCATACATGAGAAAGCGGAAACCGGTCCATACAATGCGATACAATGAGAGGAAGAGAGCCGTTTTTCTCCCTCTCGCTCACTCCCACCGTTTCGAAAGGCTGCGAGCCATTTTCTCTCTCTTTTATTTCTCATTCTTTCTCCCCAACAGCCCCTCTTCGCGTGGGGATTCCCGTGAGTACGTGCAATGAAGCATCCGCGATTTTTAAAAGCACGCTTACGAGGCATGAGCGAGTTATTGAATTTTTAATCCGGGAGGAAGCGAGTGAGAAACGAAAACAGAATGAAACTAAAATAAGCAAAAGTTCCACTTTTTTTTGATAGTTTGAGGTGCCCTGATAACGGAAAGCACACTTCCGGGGACTCTTACGCGGGATAAAATTTTGAATTTTATTTCATTTAGAATTTTGAGTTTTTAACAGGGCACTTTATGGGAAAACTCACAATAATATTAATTGTGAGAAAATTGTACCGTGTTCGAGCTTCGGAAAAGTTTATATCGCGAAGAAAATTTATCCCAGATTCCGTTTCTTTAAAAAAAAAAAACGTTAACGGGGCTTTTAAGGAAGAAAATGTGAAAAAACTTCAGTTTTTGACGCGTCGAAAGCGGGTGGTAACAGCTGATTGAACTTCGGGCAAATTTGGGAATCGCAGGAATTTCATTAAATTTATTTTTCAGACTGCCTCGCGTGCTTCCATTCGTCCAGTAGCTTCGCCCTTTTTCACGAATTGACCGTTCCTTTTTCTCTGTGTCATTACACCGATATGAACTTTCTTTCGCGCGATAAAAAATGTTTAACTAGTCAAGTTGAAGTATAAATTTTATCTTTAATCGTATTCTCAAAGCATTTGTTGCATTCTTTTGATAAGAATATTCTCAAAATAAGTGTTTATTAATTTAATGAATAATTTGGACTCGAATTTAACGGCCGAACTACTTTAAGGAGCAGTAATTTCGATATCAATGGCAAAAGAACACGAGAAGCGATCGGTAACAGCGAGATAATAATGATTTACTGTACACTGTTGAGTTGTAGCAAATGTGAATGAATGAATAGCACGCGAAAATCCAATTTTCGTTATGCGACGAAGAGCAAAGAGCCAAAGAGCGGGGCTCGAGCAAAAGGTGCGAATTCCGGCGGCCATGAGCTTCTCCGAGTGCAACTTTCACATTGGAGATTCGCACACGCACGGAGGGAATAGGAATCCGTGCATTACATCCATATACGAAGAAGGGATATTCTCAGATAGTTGTTTGTCGAATTTGCATCGCGTCGAGGGAGAAGAGCGAAAGAATGAAAGGAAAGGAAGGCGAAGATAGAGAAAAATGAAGAGAAAAGTGAGAGGGCGCGGGGGGGATTGGAGGAGTTGGTAAGGCCCCGAGCGAGCTCGCGGCGTTATACGCTTCTACCACGTTATTTCGTGGGGGCTATAATTTGGGGGAGCGCCCGTCGAAGAGAAGGAAGAAGCAAGAAACAGAGGAAGAGAGCCGCGAACGCCGATCGGTCGGGCCCCCTCCCTCTGGACGTTTCTCCATAATGGGCTATTCTAAGGCCCACCGAAGCCTCGCGAGAGACCCGTCCGGAGAGGCGGGAAGAATGGGCGGGATAATTACCCCTGATGCCCACCGCTCGTTATATCTCATGCCCATCACTCTCTTCCTCTCTTTCTCCCTCCCTCTCCGTCCGTCTTCCTCTCCCGGTTTCTTTCTCCTCCTTTTCATCATTTATACCACATCGAAGCGCCCTCTTCGTCATTTTCTTCGATGCTTCTGATCCCCCGTACTCGATTCTTTCTTCTCTCTCTCGCGCGCGCGCGCGCGCTCGGTCTCGACGCTCCGGTCAGACGATTTTGCTCTCCGCGTTGCCTCTTTCTCCAGCATCTCTCTCCACATCCACGTACGTAGCTTACTTTTTCTTTCCTATATCTCTGACATTGTTGATGCATTACCTCTCCCTCGCCTTCTGCCTTTTGACCAACTTCTATCCGGCGAGATTCAGCCCGAATTGAGGCGACGAACACAGCACATTCGGGAACATATGTAGCCCCTGGCTCCGGTAAAAAGTTTTACAATATTTTCTCATCCCTTTTGTCCTCCACCCGCTCTCCTTACCATTTTACATTTCGGCTCGCGCACGAAAGCAAATGAAATGTTGCACGACCCGACACGGAAATTACTACTTCGGGGAATATTAACTTTCGCGTCATTTCCTTTGAAAGAATAATTAGGGACGGGCTACTAGCATGGCTCGTGGAGGTTTTTAATGTAGAATATTCGTTCGTCGCCTCCAGCTCGAAAATAATCGAAAAAATGTCTTTTCACTCGTGTAGTCAGCTTTTTCTTGAAATTTCTTTCACGAGTTATCGAACGACGCTGAAGTTTGCAACGTTGGAGTTCAACGAAATGAACGAAAAAAAGATTAATAATTCATTATTTTTTTATTTCACGAATTATTGATGCGGCTTGAAATATGACGAATTGGAAATTCGGCAGGGAACAAAATTGGAGATTTACTGGAATTATTTGAGACTTTTTTTAGACCATTTCGTTGTACTCCAACGTTGGAAACTTCAGCGCCATAGTTATCGAGTATTTTGAGTATTTTTTAAAAAATGATTTCAAACCCATGGAAAAGTTCACTAATTTGAATAATTTGTTGACAGCTCGCAGCTTTCATGCCGCTCGTTCATTACAATTGCTCGAAACACCTGAGATTCTTTCTCTGCGCTGTATTCGCGCCGGTTTGCTCGGAGCACGTCGCGATGCAGATACCGGCATGCAAACCTCTCTGCCTGTCGGTCAGACGAGACTGCGAACCAGCTTTGACCAGCCTCACTCTACCCTGGCCGCACTTGCTCGACTGCGATAGATTTTCTGACAGTGGTAAGTACTTTTACTCTCTTTTCCCCCGCCGCTCGATATTCCTCGCTCTCAACGTCCAAGGATACGGAAGATTTACTTCCTACCTCACGAACACTACGATCAGTCATTTTGACGCGTGCATCTTACAGGCAATGCACTTTGCGTTCAACCGCCACCGGAAGAAAGCTTACCGGAAATGATACCGCCGCCGGCTCTACCGCCGATTCGACAGCAGTGGCAAATCCTCAAACCACTCCAACCGAGCATCAAAGAAAATCAACATCATCAATGTCCTCCTCACTTCGTTCAAACGCCTTTCGTCGACACGGTAAGACTTCGTGAATGTATATACAAGTTCGTCTTTCGGTGTGTAGAAAAATATAGGAAAATATCTAAAATGGTATTTTATTTAAAATCAATGATTTACTTGATTTATTATTGTTAAATTGTTCAATCGGACGTTAAAACTGGCACTAAAAGTCCATCGAATTCGTCAATTCCCAAATATCGTTCTTGGGCTTTTTGTAATAAAATTAGTGAAGAAAGAATCGTGTGAAAAGCGGCACCAGCGATCATTTTGCCATCGACATCATTGACATTTCGGTTTGTTTGAAAGTTCTATGAATATTTTGCAACAATTTACTGGAATGACGTACGCAGCGTCGTTCTTCGAGTCGGTGGAGAGGACACTTTGATCGGAAGAATGAAAAATGCAAAAAATTGGCATTTTAATTCGCTTGATTCGCTCATGAAAGGAATTTTTTTGTGCAGGTTACCTGCGCACCCCGCTGCGGAGCTGACGCTTATTATCGTGGCGAGGATAAGAAATTCGCGGTTCGTTGGATGAACGGTTGGGCATGGTTGTGCTTTCTCTCGACTCTCTTCACACTTCTCACGTTCTGGGTCGAACCTTCGCGATTTCGTTATCCCGAAAGACCGATCGTTTTTCTCGCTCTGTGCTACAACCTCGTCTCCATTCTTTTCATCGTACGAGGCGCAATTGGTCCGGAGAATTTGAGCTGCGTGGGTCAGATCGAGGGACCATCGTATGTACCGGTAAGCTCGAAGGGTTCGCTTCGACTCGATTCGAAATTATTCAAGAATCGATTTTTTTGTGACCTTTATCTTCAATTTTCTTTGGGAGGCTCGCGAACATTTTCTCGAGAATAAAAATGTTTAATGAAAAATCTGCCACTTTGCCCAGCTCCAGTTGCTTTGAAATTCGATAAACCGCTCGCATGACTCGATTTTTTTGAATACGTTCAACGAAATATTTCGTCTACTCGATAAAATTTTTTAGCCTTTCTACAAAGTTTCGTTTCTCTATATCAAGCTACATTTTTCATTGGAACGTTTCCTCTGGCAAAACTGACCGGTTTTTTGTATTGATTACCGAGCCCTCCGATTGAGAGGGGCTCGGCCCATGATTTTTAAAAAAGGGCCCTCAAAAATGTTTTTTAACGGAGTTATCAGCTCGCAAAGTGGTCAGGGACAAATGTGCGGGTGTAGATTCGTCAGTATATGGACAAAATTCGTGGAGGAGAGTCCAAAGTTGACGTTGCTTACTCTTTCACTTTAATCGTTATTATTACAGTTGTCTCCATCAAGATTGACTGAACTTTTATTTGTGAAATTCTCATACAGGTCCATGACGGACTGAGGAGTATTCCCTGCGCCATGTGGTGGCTGATGAAGCATTATTTGAGCCTTGCCAGCAGTATGTGGTGGACCATTCTTTGCGGATGCTGGCTCCTGAGCGCGAGGAACGAATGGAGCAGCGAAGCTCTTCACAATATTGCCGCGTACCTTCATGCAATAGCTTGGGGCCTGCCGATATTATTGACCGGAGGTACGCTTGAGTACGACAAAACAATTATTTCGCTGAAATTCTTGCTCCGCTAACCTTGGCTCTTGAGGGCAGGAAAAAAGAGGGTTTAAGGAGTTTCGGTACAGGCAATACAATGTTGCCGTGCTAAACCATGCTAAAAACATAAAAAATTTCAAAAAGTTTAGAATTTTATAAAATTTCGTGAACATATTCTTTAGTGCCAAATTTGGCAATACAAATTTTTTAAGATTTTTCTTCTACACAGTTATCGAGCAATTGATCACTAAAGTTCACGTGTATAAGCATAGCGTTTTCATATATATAGGTATACATTCCGGGCATAAGAAATCTGCTTTAATGCGTAATTACTCGATAACTAAGTAGAAGAAAATTTTGAAAAAAATTGTGTTTTTGCACTTGATGCTGAACAACATTATCACCAAGTTTGATCAGTTTCTTAATATTTAGACTTTTGTACCGAAACTCCTTAAGAAAAATTTTCATTGACGAACTGTGAAAAGTTGCTTGAACAACTTGACGCCGATCACGACATTTGTTCAAAATTCTTTTTCAATTTTCGAGGGAGATTTCTGCCGGGATACTGTTGAGAGCATGACCTCACTTGGAATTTTCGATATCGAAATTCTTTGACACGGTTTGACCGATTAAAAAAAGGCTCTGTCAGCCTACGCAGAGGACGATGGCAAAAATCGGCTCACAGAGCCTTTTTTTAATCGGTCAAACTGTCTCGAAGAATTTCGATTTCGAAATTTGCAGCTGTGTCTCCCGCACTCACGGTTGCGATATACCGACTGATCGATTCTCTTGAAACCAAAAAATCCTGCCCCTGAAAGAACAATTTTGACAAGACCCAAGCAACGGGAAAACCTTTTTCTACATTCTTGTTATTTCGATAGTTTTTCAAAGGAGCTTTTTTCAATTCCAAGAGCGTAAATGATGAGAAAAACCGAAAATTTGTTGGCCCAACAAGGTAGAAAATATTTTGAAATAATTTCTTTGTTTCCAGGTACTCTGTTATCGCGAAGTGTTTCAGCGGACGAGTTGACCGGTCTTTGCCAAGTTTCGGACGAGTCTGCGATATGGTTGGAGGTTTTGCCCCACGGAGTGCTGTTATTACTGGGCTGCGTACTCGGGAGCATAGCTGGTAGCGCGTTAATAAGAGTGAGGCGAGCAGTGAGAGCAGCTGGTCGGAGTGCAACGAAGCTCGAAAGACTGATGACTCGTTTAGGAATATTTGCTCTTCTCTACGCGCTCCCCGCGTTCGGCGGTCTCGCTTGCGCCCTCCACGAAGCCTCGGTGCGACCGAGGTGGCGAACCCTCGCACTTTTGGCTGCTCTCGATTGTCGGGCGGCTCAAAACTGCGTGCCAGGGCCTGTTTATCGCGCTTCTGGACTCGAGATCGCCCTCTTGAGGCTCTTCCTGTCGCTGGTTGTCGGGGTTACTTCCGGCATGTGGGTATGGTCCGGGAAAACTTGCCGCGCGTGGAGTCGACTCCTCGCCGCCCCGAGCAAACCGCCGAGACCACCGCTCCCAGGACAACACATCAATGCCCACAATATGTTCCAAAACTACAAACCCGAGGCGGCGAACATCGCTTAATTTACCGATCTCTGATGACAATTGTTCTTCGATTAATGATGACGCAGTTTACGCGTCACCGCAGTGCGACTGCAGTGCAAAAGAACTTCCGGTGAACCTACGCAAAGTGCGCGCAGCGCTCTTTGCCGGTGACCGCCATTAATATGGCGAAAAATATTCCAAGGACCGTGTGTAAATACATGAATACTTCTCCTATATTTTGTAAATATTGTACATTTTTTTCATTTACGCGGAGAGTCAGCATTTGTGTGACGCAAAAAAAGGACTATTTCGAATTTGACTGTTTCGCGTCGTTTAGATTAAGGACTAACTTTTAAGGTGTACATAAACAATGTGTGTTATTAAGCTTTGTGTTTTTCAAATACAACGGTTTATAGAAACATTTCAGGTTCGACTTGTTTTATTCCCCAAAATCTTTTGACGTATGTCAAAATCAAACGAGATTCGTAATATGTACCATGCGTGTACAAACGCTGTGTTTGAATCGATCTTTCAATGGTTTTGCTGTCAAAATTCTCCTTATATATTATATTCTTCGTGTACAAACCCCTTCATTCTCTAATTGCACTTTATAGGACTGTACCTACGGACACCAAAAGGCATTTATAAAGAAAAAACATTAAATGATCAGTTTAAGAATCTTCATCCTAATTAATCGACTTTTTTCAATTCGTTTGAGAGGGCTAACCTCAGGGGACGTCATTACGAAAACCGACGCTATACCAAAGGAATTCATGATGGTCGCTGTTTTTCAATTGTAGGTTAGAGAGCTCACCTTCTAATATAGTCAATTTTCTCACTTGTCACGTTACCACGAGTCGGTTTTTCTCACTGCCCAATTCGGCTGCTCCCATATGTCAAATTCCCCGCGACTCCGACTAATTTTTTTGAAACATTCTTTATATAAGTGTAGCGTTGGGCTTGCACTGTCTCGTTGCCAGCAGGCTTGAATATGGAGTGAAGATGAAGAAAGGGAACGTGGTGATACGAGGAAGCTTTTTTGGTCGAGTTGACAGGTAGGAGAGACGACTGCAGGTTCCTTTCTAAAATATACCTCGACACATGATCGCGTACGCGTGTTGTCGGCTTGTCGGTATTGTCAGAATCGCTCATCGTCAGTACTCAAAGTAATCAGACCCAGACGACGGTCAAGCCGTCAAGCTGCCATCGTCAAAGCCATGAGGTTGCAGTAAAATAGGGTTCGCTTTATGTTCATCTATATAGTATACAAGCGCTTTTTTCATCTGAACGATTAACGTTCAAAACATTATAGTAACTAAAGATCGAAGAACAAAAGGAAAATACTTATCACGATAATACGCTGTAATCTCTCGCGAGTGTCAGCGACCTGTGAATCAACTCCGGATTTTCTTTGCACACACTCTTGTACCTCCTCGCTGCAACACGCACGAGACACATTGTTGTTCCCGAGTATCGAACGTGCAGGCTGTCTAAGGCAAAAAAGAAAAAATGTGTTAACACGGAGCATGTTCGGGAGCTTGTAGTTTTCGTTCCAGTATAATTCGTTAGGAACAGATAGTCCAATTGTAAATTTAAATCGTAAAAAATGGGTGGAAGACGTCGAAATCGTCAACCAGATGCAAGTGTACGCGACGCTAGTGAAGATTCCTCGGAATCCGGAGACAAAACGAATTCAGGTTAGAAAACTTCTTAGCTCACTCAGTCAGACTGTTTGAATTCCATCGAAACTCTTAAAATATGATTCATTTTCAAATTATTGTAAAAACATTGTCCCGTAATAACAATAAAAATATTGCTGTTTTGCAACAGGAGACAATTGTCCTGCCCGAGGGAAAGAACTTTGTCCACACATCAAATTAGCTGTGAGGAAATCTAAAGTTTTACTGAACAACAAGAAATCCATTCTCCAAATAGAATGCGAGGACTGCAAGAAGCTCGGCTGCGACAATTTGCCAACCGATGACGAAGAGGTTTGTATGTTTCAAATTTTTAAACCAAGTTCCATTTAAAAACTAACACTCATTATTCGTACTCTGGATTGTTGGAACAAAAATTGATCGTTCTGCTCTATACAATGAAATTCAATAAGCAGATCGCTTACCAAAATATCATGACTTTATTGTAATATATGAAGCAAATATACTAAATTGTATATCTGAAAATCATACAAAAATTCTCACAATTTGAAGTGAGGATACTGGCATCCTCAAATACATGAATTTTGTTTTTGAATGGTAAAACTATAAAAAGTATTTGACAATGAGTACGTTATTTCTCAAGGAATAGTTGTTGAAATTTTTTCAATTTATGATATAATAATTTCTGAAAGTCTAAATTTTATGAATTGATAAATGAAACTTTATTTATCTCTTTCAAAAAATCAGATCTTTCCTCAGTTTTTAAAATTAGATCCCATAATTAAACCAAAGCCCTTATTCTTTGTAACTTATCAAATTCACTTGTTCACTTGGGATAGTTTTCAGTTATTTTTATTTTTAAGACTACCTGTCTCATAAAGTTCATTCTTATTTATAAACATAAGGAAGCTAGATTAATTGTAACCTTTTTTATTCTATTCTATACATAATTTGAAATTCAAAACAATAACATAAATTTCGTTTGGTTCTAATTTTTGATATTACAGTTGACAATCGAATTGAAAGAAAATTCCCATAGACGGTTGTGTCGTAGAAGTATTAATTTATTTTAGAAAATAACTATGAATAAACTGGTCAATATAACAATGGTCTATTTTTACATGATTTTGAATAATGGCTTAATAGTGACTGGAAAAGAATGGGTCAGAAAATGATGAGATATTTGAAAATTCCTCAGTTGTCACCAATGCCGCTTTGGATGTGTTTATACTGTGGTCATCAAGCATGCGGCAGAGGTCAAAAACTTCATGCAATGGAACACTACAAATCTGCCAGGGATGGACACCACAGTGTAGTAGTGAATACCCAAAAATGGAACGTCTGGTGCTATCCATGTGACACAGAAATTACTGGCCCTCATAGGTCGGTACGAAAACTTTCTACCACCTCTTTCTTACATTCATATATTCAATTCTGAAAATTAATCCTCGTTTTTCACTCTTGTGCTTCAGTCGGAAAATACGTGGCTTTCTAGATGTACTAAAAAAATTTAATCCAACCTCGTTGACCGCCACTGTTAGTGAAAACTCAAAAGAAACAGGTACCCTGTTATCACCGTTGTCTCAAAGAGCTATACCATTGCCGTTCATACAGACGAACCTAGACAACGAAAATGTAGACAAATCAAACTTACCTCTCAATGGTTTGACCAAAGTAGTGGTAAGTTGAATTATATTATAATTCTAAAATAGTTATAATCCATATGAGTACATTTTACTCATCACTAGAGAACATTTTTTTAGTTAAACCTTTATAAGTGATATAACTGAATAAAAATTAACCGTCTTTTTGAATTCCAGGGTTTGTCCAATTTAGGTAATACTTGTTTCTTCAACGCAGTACTCCAGTGTCTTGCTCAAACACCATTCCTCGTTAAAGTACTCGAGGATCTGCAGGAACCAGGGGAAAAATTCACTCTACCAGGCGGAAAGTGCAAAGTTTCCGAAGATTCTGAAGAGATAGAACTGGTACCGAAAACAGTGTTCAATAGCACATATCTTAAAAATAACTGACACAGTAATAATTGTAACCGTCTCTTCATAGCCACCAATTGAGGGAACCCTCCAGGGCTGGGGTCCATTCACATCGATACTCTGTAAAACACTTAAGGCAATGCAAAGCATGAAAACTCGTCAAGTTTACGTGCCCAACGAGCTTCTAGCGAGTTTTAGGAAAAAAACTATACAATGTATGGATGGTGGTCAGCACGATTCTCATGAGTTGCTCAGGCACTTATTGGAAATTGTTCGAAACGAAGATCTTAGGGTAATATTTAAAGAAAATAAGAAATTTCAAAGTGATAGGACAAAGTCGAAAGCAATCACTGTGATCAATTTTGAAGTTAATATAGAATCGAAAGAAAAATAATCACAAAATACTTTACAGAGGTATCAATCGGTAATTTTGAAAGAAATTGGCATAGGAGTTTCTATCAAAGCAAATTGTGCCAATGATTCAGACAAGGCTCAAGTTAAGTTTTATGGAAGACAAGCAGGTTCGAGACTACTCGGATCTGAACCAGTTTTCCGGGGTGTTCTCGTCTCTACACTTAAGTGTCTCGAGTGTTTTCACTCGTCGCAGCGCACCGAAGCTTTCTTGGATCTCAGTTTACCGGTCATGTCTGAAAAACCTCAATCACCGGTTGTCAAGTAAGAATTATTTTATAACGTATGCATTGATCTCCGGTCATCCTTCATTTATGCCCTATCAATCATATCTACTTGATAATCCCAACTTGCTATAATTTTTGAAGGTCTTACTAAACAATGAAAATTCAAGTGCTAAATCTCGAAGGGGAATGGATATTTTTTCATCCTTTAGACAGAACAAAGTCCTATTGCAATTGAATTAAATAAAAGAACTATAAAAAACAGTAATTTTTAATTGGAACATACATTGCTTCCTATTTGCATTTTTCTCGGAAGTTTGTTTGGATTATCTCTGTTACTGATAGTCAATCTGAAATCGACATCCAGAATGAGAGAAAATTTTTCATCAATGTCTTGACATAATAATCTTGACGTAATGAGCCGTTGAGAATCAACTTTATGAATTACGTTAAAACTCCCATCCAATCACATCATTCAATTATGTTCATAAGTAAGGTGTACGATTTCTGAGAAGTTTCTAAGTACGAAACCCTTGTTCTAGAAGAAAGCACAAAGGTTTCGACGAATCGTTCGATTCCATGGGTAATACCATATCAAGTGTATCTCCGATGAAAGATCAATTTCGAAAAGAAGAGAAGCGTCCTGAACTAACGAAGAAACAAATGAAATTACGAATGAAGGATCGAGGAAATAATCACTGGGGCTATAAATCAAACGCGAATAAAATATCTGAAGAAAAACAATCTAGTACGCTGGAGTCTGGTAAAATATATGAAGCGTTTGACAAAAAAAATATTAATCTCGCTCGATAGTAACGTCATGGTGTATTATAAAATATTTCAGAAGGCGATGCTGATGTCGAAGATAATGTATCGGCACTGGAAGTCATTGAATCCGGTTACAGTTCTGAAAAAGCATCAGCTCTTACGAGTCCAGCTTCGCCGGGTGACGACGATTTATCGAAAAGTTCTTTCAGCCAATCGGATGCAAATGTGACATTGTCGAATGGAAATTTACCTTCAAGTCCTATTGACTCTTTTCCGGAACCTATGACACCCAGTTACGACGATAATTGCATGAATCAAGAATTTAACGGACTTAATCGTACAGACATCTCATTGAATCTCAATCAGGATGTTTTTCCTCCGTCAACCTCAAATTGGGCAGATAGTCCAATAACCGAGGCAACCAACGAGATCGGTGATTACGCCGGTGTTTCACCTTCTACGTCATTGATTGTCAACTCGGAATTGAGTCCTGAGGGAGCAACGATAAGTTCTATAAGCAGTCCCATCACCTCTAAAGACAGTCCTACGCCTCCACCAACTGGAGCCAGTCGTGAAAAAATCGATGGATTATACGATCTTTTCAGAAATGCAATAGACGACACTGTACCAACAGTTTTAAACGAGAGTGAATCACTTAACGATACGTTATCCAGGTATCGTTTTCCTGTTTTTTTTTCTTTCTTCAAAAAACAGAATTTTATAATATCTAATCCTTGTTCGATTTCACCTAGAAAAGACTACTCTGTCGGATGAATTTTTTCACTTTTCTATATTTGACAAGCTTTTATTGAAAAATGTATTTTTCAGAAAATTAGAGATGACTGAAGTGCATACCCCGGAGAATCAAATGCCTGACAATCAGGAAGGGGAGTCGACAACGAGTCTCATTGAACAACCGGAAATCAAGTCAGAAAACGGTGTGACCGAAATCACAGAAGGACTAGCGAAAGTTGGAGTTTCAACCCATAGTCATTCTCATGGTTATAATCTTAAGAGCGGAGACTGTTCGATACAATCGTGTCTCAATCAATTCACGGCGGTCGAACTACTAAGCGGTAGTAACAAAGTATGCTGCGAGGCTTGTACTGCTCGCGAAAATAAGGTAAAAATCTATAATTAGCGACTTTTACTTACCCTTAGTATCCTAAATAGACGTAAAATAGTCGCATGAATAACAACTGAATAATATTTTAAGATTATAAATGTTCTGTGCCTGGATTCTCATAGGGCAAGGAAGGTCCGCCGAAGATGGTTTGCACATCAAGTTCTAAACAGTATTTGATATCGCAAGTCCCAGCCATTCTTATTCTTCATCTCAAGAGGTTCCAATCGCTGCGAATGAGTTTCCGTAAAGTACCGAAACACGTGAAATTCCCATTGTTGTTGGATCTTGCACCAGTCTGCACAGAAAGTGAAAGACGGAAAGTTTATTCGCTTTATGGAATAGTCGAACACAGTGGAACTCTTCATGGTGGTCATTACGTGGCCTACGTTAAGGTGAACAAAAAAGGCTCATTGTCATTGATAGTGGCATTCCGCAAATCACTATATTATGCGAATACCACGAAATTTTTGTTAGAATTTTGCAGTACATGATGATATTATGTTTCATTTTGATATAAAAACCAGTTTTTTGAGCAAAATAAAACAAAGATTCACTTTATACTTTTTCTCTTTGAGTGAAAAATATTAAAAG
This sequence comes from Venturia canescens, assembly GCF_019457755.1. Taxonomy (NCBI): domain Eukaryota; kingdom Metazoa; phylum Arthropoda; class Insecta; order Hymenoptera; family Ichneumonidae; genus Venturia; species Venturia canescens. Next base: position 12,508,651 of record NC_057426.1, read on the forward strand.
AAAATGTTTTCGAAATAAATTTGAATGAGTCTTTTTTTCCGAAGACGAGAGCGCCTCTCACACCGGACGACCCTAGATGGGCATTTTTGCCATCCAAAGACAGCACGGAATCAGCAGAAAATTCGAACGTCGAAGCCTCCGAGTCCGAAACCGAAGAGACAAAAGCGAATAGTGAAGTACAACCTCCCCCTGGTCACTGGTATCACATTTCCGACTCTAGGTAAGATTCAACATAATTTTTCTTACTTGTCAATTTCTTGCAGTTAGAATCCAATGAAAGTTGCTCTTGTTAGGGTGCAGTTCAATCAATTCCTTAATCCATGACATTATCTTACTCAAGTTAGAGGTTCGAATTGTAACGTGTCCTATTCAATCCTTTGCCTTGGATGCATTCAGCTTCGAACTTTACCTTTCATAGGGAGAAACGATGATCAATGTTGTATGAGATTTCAGAGTTCCCAAATCAATTGGGAATTGTCATGTTTGAGGAAAAAAGAATTATCAGCTACCGTGAGCTGAGAAAGATCATATTTAAATTTCATTGTTCCTTTTTTCAGAGTGGTGGAGGTTGATGAAGCGACTGTACTGCGAACTCAGGCTTATATGCTGTTCTACGAGAGAATACTTTGAGGCTGGACATGAGTCAAATGATGAATATATATATACAAAAATATATATATATATATATGTATGGATATGTATATTTTTCCTTTTAAAATGAGGGGAGGGAAATCTTGGATGAAACGTGTAAAATCGTCATCGTGAGATGAATATAAATCATGAAGCAACATATTCCTGGAGTGTACATCGAAAATTTCCCTTGACCTTTGAATAACTAAATTCTTGGTACTGCGATTATTCATGAAACGAAATTTATGCGTATATATATATATACATGCACACACATATTTATATGTATATTCGTGATTGTACCGTAATATTCTCCAGAATAAGGGGGCGCTGATCCAGTTTTGCTCACAAAATACCGATTGAGATTACTCATAAGAATAAAAATGATAACCAAATAGCAAAGAAGAAAAAAAGTGACGTACCTGCGCATTGCTTCGTGGCCTCAAACGAACCAGTGCATTTTGTTCATCAAATTACGTGTTAACTATGATCATCAAGAATCACTCGCTTACCTTTTTTCGACAGTTTTAAGATAAGAACTTTACCATCTATAAAATGGATCATTGTCGTGAAAATAATTGAACGTCGAGGGGTTTTCGGTCTAAGTGTAATATTTCCCTGCGAAGAGTACTCTGATTTTTTTAACGAATTTGTTCTCTTATTGAATTTATATAATCAATTTTTTAATTAAAATAAATGCCAAACTCCTCGATTTCTGACTCGGTCAAGGCTTTTCCTTACAACTTTATCCCTCAATTGTAACCATCACTCTGCGGTAAGTAGAAAAAAAAACATTTATTTCACAATCCATTGGCAATAACATTGATACAATTTTTTCTATATATATTTATATATTCATATTTATATATATAATATTCCATGTACTATTAACATAATAATATTTTGTGGTCTGCGTCGCATATGAACGACGGTAAAATAATTATTTGTGAGTGTAAATTCACATGTGTAAAAGAGATTCGATAGATAAAAAAAAATAAGTTATATCGCTTCTCAACGATATATATATATATATACTTTATGTTTCTGATTTTCCATCAAATTCCAGAGGCATCGCACTGTTAAAAATCATTCAACGTACTTTTTTTTTTGTTAAAAATAACGTACAATATTAGAAGTTACTATGAATTTACTAAGTAACTCCTATAATTCAACAATACACAGTATTGTATTGGCATACATTCCGAGTATACAGACATGTATCTTTTAAATATTCAAAACACTACAAATAGATATATCAAATTTTTTCAAATTCTCTAGATAGAAAAAATATCTGATCATAAAAAAATTGTTTCAAGCTTGATGTTTTCGAGAACGGTCCCTTCTCACATTTGAATGTTTGTCGTTTGGCACATGCATATTCATACATATCTATCAACTTTCTATAGAACCTGTAAACATGGAAGAATGATGCTTCTCAAAGTTATCACAATCACACTGTGTATAAATCGTTTGATTTCATTTAAACTAACTCCTTGACTTCGGTGCAATGTGTTTGATAAATTTGTAAAAAATCAATAGCTGTTTGAACACTTTTGAATCGAATACGCAACTCGGGGACGTTTATTTTTTAATTCAAAATTTCTTAATTTTGGAAATTGGGCCAGGAAGAAGAGCAGAAATTTTATTTTGCATAGAAATTCGTTAAAGATAAATTTCCCCCTTTCAGAACTGCAAATTTTTTTTACTCGTATTCAGAGGGTGTAATATGATCACTGTAGATAACAATGTCCATGCATTTTTCGTCACATGCATTCGTAATTCACAGCCGCAGAATATTCCCAATCAATTTTATAGATTTTCCGAATGTGATCTTCCATCCACGTTAACGAATTTTTGCGAGTTTGTGTGCATCCAACAGGAGCGGCTGTATGAAAAATCATATGAAAACATTTTCGTTGAATACAAAACTAGAAAATCACCAAAAAAAGATGACGGACAAATGGAAAATTTTTCGATCATGTTGCTGGCTATTTTCATTCAGACCAAATTCTCGTGACTCATTAGTAAAATTAAACTAATTCTTTAAAAAATGCCATTTTTTAGACTATCGAAGAAGGATTCTCCTTATTTTTTTTTTTTTTTTTTATAAAAGGATTGGCGAAAACGCCTCCTTGAGGACTCAATGTGAGTCACTAAAATTTCATCTCCGCCTCGATTCACCGTTCTTCGTAACACGTAATTCGGAGGAGTTTTTAAAATAATAAGAATAGAACAAAAACAATTTGACGTTCGTCTGTGCTGTATGTAGAACAATCATTTTATACAGAAAATAAAACTTAATTTTTATCATAATGCCCTGGTCTGTCGCCAGCTGTGATAATAATACAAAACCATTATGAACGTGCATATTCAAATAATTAAAATAATTATTACAAAAATGAACGAAAAATATTTAGGGATTAGTTTCGAATACGCAGTTGTACTCTCGCTCGATGCTAACCCAAGTTTAGCTAGCCGGGAGAAAACAACGAAATACGCAACAGAAATCTATTGATAGTAAGATTTGACAACAAACTTCGACTGGACCACGATATTGTGGTACGTCAAAGAGAGCAATCTTTTTCTCTACACCGACATCCAAACTTTAATTTATTTATATCTACTATTTATAGCAATATATACACAATTTACGAAAGACACTGCTAGTTGAACAATCACTGACCTTCTTTCTCATTTTTATAACAGACAATATAGCATTCTTCGATTATCAAGAAATCGAGGTTGCAATTACATCATTTCCAGTATTCACATCGAAAAAATGTAAATTTTTTCTCGTTATTGAAAATCAACACTGATAAAGTTTTGAAAATTGTATAATTACTTGGATCATTGTTGAATTGCAAATTTTTTCGACATCAAATAATTATTTTCAAAGTGTAAAGTTAAACTCGAAGCTTTCAATGAATCGTTCTCCAAAAAATTGAGGAAAAAGTTCTGATACCTCAACAACAATAACGTCACCACCGAAAATTTCTACAGAGAGCAAAAAAAAAATTTATGAAAAATCATTCCTGAATAGAAATGATCGTGGCTAAAGTTTTAAATCGGATCGACTTCGATATCGTTCTACAGTACAAGAGAAAAGTGCTTTGTTACTATAGAATTCGGGAGTTATCGAAATGAAAAAAAGTAGTTGACGTATAAACGTCAACTAATGCAAAGATATTGAATCAATATTGAATCACTTTTCCCATGTCGCTTATAATAAAAGTAATAACGATAGTATTCCACTGAATTTTCAGTTCATGGAAACGGAGTGCCGATCAATTGAAAGTGGAAGCTTTCGCGTGGAGAGATTGGAATCGCCTACTCTCTATTACATGAAACCGAAAAAATATCGTTCATGCAATTCTCGAGTTAATATTCGTCACTCTCATGGAGAGTGTGTCTTAACAAATCCGATGACTCTTCGGTATCACATAGGACCGTATTAGTCCGATCGAAGAATCATTATAATTACTCGTCCTCACGAAAAACTCTTCCCGATGGAAAATCATCTTGAAGAGTTTTTCGCTTTTATCGAATGATCAACATCGTGAATTCTCATTTGAGATGTAACTATCCATAATTATTTTTTTCATTTATCTCCTCTCAGTCAACCTTTTTTCTCTATTGTGAAAAAAATGCTCTTCAGATGAAAATTCATCCGAAAATCTATCCGTTTTTATCGCTTTCCCAAAATAGTTCTCTTTTCGCGTTCCTACGGTTTAGGGAACATGCCGAGGATCGCAGCACAAATTTGTTGAGGATCCGTCTCGTGTGGGTTTAACGCCATCGCAGCCTGAACCTGTTCTTCGGGAAATATATTTGCGAGGTGATAATGAAGACGCCGACGTGCATCCAGTGCTTGCGCACCCCAAGCAGCGTGTATACTAGCCCCAGGAGGTGATGGCAATAAATTCAATTGTGGATCCGAAGTGCCCAGACGATGACCTCGCGTTGGTACCGTAACATTTGTTCCTCGAGGTGGCCAACCCCGGTACGAATCTGGAGCTGATGCGATGCGTGTTACGTGCTGGTGATTTGGATGATCAGGGCGTTCCCATCTTTGGAATCGAACAATATAAATTCAGTAATTAGTTTTCCGCAAATTGAAGAATCGTTGCGTCCCCTGTCCTTTGAGGAGGAGAGGAAGACCGTACAGCTCGAAGGTACATCGACCGTACATTGATCGGAATGTAATTAAAGGTATGGACAGATGGAGCGAATGAAAATATTGACGAATTACAAAATGTTGCAAAAAATTCTTTCAATACTATTGAGGAGTATTGAATTCTTTCAATACTTTGAAATGAAAGTGAACGTGAATTTTGCTGAAACATTTTGAGGCACTCACTTCATGCCAATTGAATAAGGTGTCTCATTGCTGGCGTGCCTCGCTAGTGGTCTGTGTTGTATATTTGAAAGTGACGAATTGATGATGGACTGCTGTGGTAAAACTTGTTGCTGCTGACTGGTCGCTAATTGAGGTGGTTGTTGGGGCTGTTGATGATATCTTCGAAGCTGATACAACCTCGGATCACATGCTGGATTGAGGGTCAATTGACGTTGTAGTTTTCTGTGCATATTGGCCGGTTCTGGATCCGGGTTGTTGGCTCGTGGAGCTGGCCAGCCTACGGCCGACGGATATCCTGTAGCAACAAAGATTATTTTTTAGTCCATCAATTTCTTATTGTAATCACTTTCGTTTGGATTCTAGGAATTTTCATTCCTTACAATAAAAATAAATCAGGACTTGGTACCTTGTACATTTTGGCTCGTCGTCATCTGCTGACCATAGACAATGTTATTTGACACTATCGTCACATCCGCGGTAACATTTTCGACGGATCTGCTCTTCGGCACCGAGGAAGACGATTTTACGATGTTTCCTGGCAATGCCGACCTGGCTTTGCAAAGAGGTTGGTGCTGGGAATGAACATTGGTCGCGGACGTCGCCGATGGTAGCGGCAGACTGAGGCTCGGTCCACGAGCTTGAAGATGACGCTGAGCGTGCTCCACGAGACGTTCGGTCACTGATTTGTGAGGGTGAGGGCCACGCTCCGGATGACGAAATTTACATTTGTTTCCATATGTGCATTTCTAAAAAACCAAACAAAAGTAAGCGATCATGTTTTGTATTCAATTTGATAAATTAATGTGAAAAATTCTTTATTAATTTACCTTGGCATAGGGACACGGTGGCGCTGGGTCGGTTCTCCGTGGACCTATTCGCAAAAAATTATCGAGTGTCGGTCCGCTCCTTCCCAAGGGATCATCAGGTGGCATAAAACGATCATTTACGAAGCTGTACATGAGAATTCGTTCCTCCACGACCCTGCGGAACTCCGGAGTTTCTTGCGCTAGATCCCTGTAATTGTCATTGCTGACGACGATGCCATCAACCTCCGCTGCTAATCGGAGGATGTAACGGTCGTCGTAACACACCATACGCTTGCCTCCGACGAGTCTAAAACGAAAAAAAAAAAATAATATTGTACTGTATTGAGCCTGCTTGCGCGCGAGGGAAAATCGACTATGAAACTTCGACTCCGAAAGCTGCAGAACGAAATTTCACACTTCATTGGTATCCCGCTTAAAATTTGAGCGAATATTTTTTATTTTCATAATCCGATGATTAAATTTCAATATTTGGCAGGAGGCTAATTCTACAGTATTTTTGCACATTAAACTACATTCATTGTATTAAAATGAAGTTTATACCTGGACGGTGTGAAAACGAGAAGTCTATCCCTCTCCAATTCGCCGAGTATTTCTTGATCGGCGATTGGGTTGTCCGGTCTGGAAGCTTCTTTTCTCCATTTGGGTACAAAAACCGTAATTTCTTTGTGTCCTCTGGATCGAAACCATTCGACACAAATTTTGATGCCTCGACACGAAAATATTTCTTTATTGCCGTGGCTCATGGCGACGTTGCTGCCGTCGATGACGACAGGTCGAAGGGCAACGGGGCTGGAAGTGAACGAATGGCCTGGATCATCGTTGGTAAAATCGTTATCAAAAAATCCATCGGATTCGTCCGGCGTGTCGGCCAATTTGGAGCTACTAGCGCCGAGCTTAATGAGCTCGGCGAGCAATTCATTCTGGCCGGGATCGGGCCCGAGTTTGTGCAATGCCGCTTGCACCAGACGCTCCGTGTAGCCCAGCTTAAGGGCAAATTCAACCCTCGCCGTGTATCCAGGGTTCTGGATCGGCGAGGGCCCTTGGACGGTCACGTATTCAGCGAACTCGGCTGCCAACGTATCCGACGCTGTTCTAGAAACGTCGGAATGTGACGAAGAGGAAACCTGCGACTCTAGTTGTGCGTGGACGTTACTCGAGCCGATCGAATCCTCGGCTTCGTAGTCACTGTCGTACGACGAATCCTCAGCTTCTGCTGTTCCGCTACCGGAACCCAGAACTGTGCAATCGACATATCTCTGTAAATAGACACGTTCGCTATTAATTTCATTGGAAAATACTCTCAAATCGTAAAATTGACTGAAATTCTATAAATTTTAGAAAAACTCTTTCAATCACGCGCTGGCTTTCATTATTTTCATTTTGTTTTTCGATCGGTAACAGCAGTTTTCTTTCGAACGGTACTGTTTTCCATTTCCTTAGAATCATTGCCACGAGGAATGCTAGAAAAGCTGGCAGATCCGCGCGCCTGAATTTCAATCCAATTTAACGTGACGAGCATCGGAAAAGCGTTTAAAGCCCAACCCACACACTTGATTCGAGAGATCGGCGGAGCCTGGTCTTTTCTTGCTTCGTCTTAAGGAATAACGATCCGTTAATTATGACGCAAACACATCAATTGTAACAACTGTAGCGAACCGTGAAAATCCCACGTACCCGATTAATTGTCTTGAAAAGAAAGATCGGTTCCCTAGGATGGATCGGTGGATTGATAATCGCCGAGATCCCGACGTCCAATTAATCATTTTTCTCAATCGATTTTCCGATCGTTGGCACAACTTGAGTCGTTTTCCGAAGGGGTTCGATACGCGATATAGCGAAATAATTGAATGGATTTATGTGAAAATGAATCTAACGACCAAAAGGATCGATCACTCGATCGGATGATGAGAAACGAGCGTATGGAATAATGCACGAAATAAATGGTCGTGCGATCGGAGGCTATCGATTACGAAAATCTCAGCGATTAGTAATATTTTCTTGCGTACAAGAGTGTTCGCGTCTGGATATCCCAGGCAGTATGTTTCTTTGGAATAGCGGATAAATCGAGTTTCGATATATCGCAGCTTCGTTACATAAAGACCACGAATTTCACACAGTCTGTTATGATAATTCGTATTGTGGAGATGCTGCTCGATGTTAAATCGCGTGGGTGAAAGAGCCCGAAAGAAGGGAGATGCATCAAGGTAGATGAGTGCGTGGATATTTTATTGCGCGCTCCGAGCGATAGATGCACTCCGATAAATGTAAAGCGATGCGCGGGGACGAGCGAGAGCCTGATCGAGCCTCACTGAACCGCGTGGGCGAGAAAGCTGCGAGAAAGAACACGCACGTAGCGCGTATATCTTGGCATACACGTGGATGAAAAATAGAGAAAGGAAAGGAGCATTGGAACAAGAAATAATGAGACGGAAAATGAGAAGCGGAGGGAGGAAGAGGATGGAAAAAGGACGAAAACGCGTCAAAGGGAAAAAATAGTTTCTGCTGGCCAGCATCTCCGCTCTGCCGCTCCCTTTCGCTCTCTGACACCCCGCTATCATCCTCCCTATCTCTCGTTTCATCTTCGCGATCCTTATCGCATCCTCCGCCTCGCCCTCCCATTCGTGCGAATGCTGGCCCGCGAGGAGTGCGTGCGCAAATTCTCCTGATTCTCTGAGCGCACGCATTATACGTGTACTTTTAGCGTACCGCTTGCATGGGAAGTTCCAGATCAAACGATCGAGAAACCCGACGGAATATCGTTTCGTTATTTACAATTTCGAATTAATCACTCTGACATTAATCCAAAGTGAGCATATCTTTAATTAGAAAGTCAAAATCGGTCCAATTTAGACGCCCGTAAAATGTGATCCTTCGGGCATGATCTACCTTGAAAAAAAAGATAAAAAACGACTCCTCATCTTTGATATTCAATGCCAGTTGTTACCCTCTGAATTTAGGCTCAGAATGAATAATGTTCTCGTTTCAACTTGAGACAGAATGTCCCGTACTGTGCCAAGTACGGAGAGTTCCTGCGACCGAAGATTTTTTAGTTTTACTCTCGTGCACGCGGGTGTTCCTCATAGCGTAAATAACGAGTCCCGGATTTATCATCGGGAGACACAGAACGACGAGCACAACGGCGTGTATTCCCTCTATTATGAATATAATGGCATGGACGTAGCGGCATAAGAAACGAGTGGGTGGTTGATCAGAAACGACGTTTTTTTCTATCATACAAATGTATCTTTGCAATATATATATTTTTTTTTTCATATTTGAGATTGAAAAATTATTAGAGATGACAGAGGATATGGAAAATGAAGCGTTGCTGCACTATCGTTGGGTCGCGAATCCGCGATTTTGGGGATTATTTTCAATTTCCACAATTCTCCAACTCAGCTAAGAATGGACGGAATGAAAACACGACGACACGGTTCACAGTCCAATGGAGTTCTCTTTCTTCTTTCGTCTAGTTTTGGTCACCAGTCTGAGTGGTGCTGGAGGATGACGCGACGAAGGTCAGGGTCAAGGTTCAGGTCGAGAATGAAGAACACAAAAGAGTCTCATGGCGACAACTAAAAAAATGAAGTTAATCAAAATACGTAGTTGACAGAAGAAACGAGCTTGGAAATATGTAAATGCGTCTGCTAAGCTCCGAAACGGTGTGGCTTCGACGTGAAGAAGCAAAGATGATCGGTCTCTCCAATGACAAATTTTGTCCATTCGTTAGACGATGAGAAACGACATGGGAGTAATCAAGAAAAGGAGAATCGATGCGGATACTCGAAAGAGAAAACGATGAGAATAGTTGGCTCCGCGCACTGAGAAAAAAAATGATTGATTCAATAGAAATTGATGTCATTGGAAGAGTTTTCTTTTCATTCAACTGCAATGTTTTCGGGGAGAATAAATCAGCAGTTTGATCTAAAACAATTTTGGTAATTCAATCATTTCTGACCTTGTGATGATCATATATTTCACTGGCACTCCGTAATGCCGTATTTCGTTGTTGCAATAACTTTTTCTCTCAGTGCGAAAAAAATATAATCGACCAACGTTTTTCTCGAGCACGTAGAATAAAATTCAACCGAATTAGAGACTAATATAAAGAACCCGAACAGGCCAAGCCTACTTGGCCGCGAATTCTCTTCTGACCACAAAGATAAAGCGGTGGAGGTTTGAGACGAGCGTATTTCTATTGCATAACAAAAGTCTTAAATCTTTCGCGAGCAAAGCAGTTTTAAGTACAAGTGGTTACATGTCTCTCGTCAACGCGGCGATTCGAGGCACACGAGCATATTTTTAGTACGCAAATAAGCCCATAAAACCGTCACGAGACTTAATAATCTTCTCGCTGTCGTTGCGAGTGTTGTACTTCGATAAATTAGCCAGCACGCACGTTAAAATACAACCTTCCAACACCGTGCTACATACATTTCCCATGCATTTGAGCCTGTGTACGGAGAGCAAATTAAATTGTGATCCAAGACGAGCTCGAATCACCGCTGATAAGGCTCCTCGCTCCTTCTTCCTCTCGTCTCAATCTCTTTCATTCTTTCCCTCGCGTTACGCGAATAACTCATTCGCCCCATACGAATAGACCTTTGATATAAATTCTCTGATAAATCGACCTTTCCCTCGCGCAATATCTCGAGCCCACATCATTTATCCTTATAAAATGAAAAATAAATGAAAAAAATAAACGTGTCTATTATCTGTATTACATTTCAATCCACATCTATCCCACGATGCAGCTACTGTGGCACGATAAATAGTGCATGGTCCGTAAGAACGTCGGTATGGTTACAACGAGCATCGAGATAACGAGAATAGATCCTCGCGAAGAGGCTCACGATACGTTTCTATCGATACGAACCTTCGGATTATCTCAATTTACAATCACACTCGAGTCCATAAATATATATGTGATGCTGTACGCGCGCAGTTGTACGGTGGTGCTGACGGGCGAGAAATTAACTTAAATATGGGGCATAGCTCTCCCAAGTTGGCGGATGTAACCATTAGCGGGGAGATTTCAGGTGAAAGTAGCTCTCGCAGAGAAAGATAGAGAGAAAGGCGAGAAAGAGGCTGCGCGCGGAGAAAGATGTTCCGGTGGACCTGAGGTTTCGATCTGTTTCAATCGCAGCATCATTCTGTACGTACGTATATAATAAAACTCGTTTTGGATCGAATGATCGTGCAGCGAGCTTGACTTCCGGTTCGATTTCAAATCAGCAAGTTCGTCAACGTTTTTAATCTGCAATAATGCCGAGACGCTCGCTATCCCTGAGTGCAGCAAAATTTTTGCTTCGCTCAGGGTTTTTTCATTCGAATCGATCGTGCCTTTTCCGCTCAACCTTTCCGACTGAAATTATCGTATCGAAGTCTGCGTAACATATTGAATGTCGTTTCCTGTATGACGACTTTTCGAAATAAAGCCGTCATACACAGCGGCACCGATTGGAGTCCGACAACTGCGTACTTTGACGAGAATCCCCAGAAGACGAACGAACCTGCCGGGAACAAATGTCGCAGTAGTCGGACCCAACGTATACACCGTTTTCCTCAAGAGAATCATCTCGACAAGGTCAAGGTGAATATTTAGTCTTTCTGGCCAATGAATTTGACGGCGATGAACGAAAGGAATGCCTATGCCAATTCTATTTCGTAAGCAAATAATTTTAGAAGCACACATGACGTTTTCAATGATATTAACCTTTCAAAAATGAATTGGAATGCTGCCCATTGACCGATCTGTTACAAGATCCGAATTCATTCAGCTGTCGACATTGCGAGACGAAGAAAAAAGCAGACCAGGAAAAGCAAAGAAACAGATAGACTGATTGTATATTTCCGCCCAAGCACGCTAAAGGACGCAAGACAAAATGATAGTGCACTAGGATTTTTTACAATACATAAACAATATAGAAAGAAAATAAAATAAAACTAAAATGAGAATCATAAAATATAACGAGGAACAAGGACAGTGCACAGACAGTAAGCAAAGATCGAAATAAAACTACAGCGAATACGATTTGGAGTATTCTCGTGAGAGATCGATGCAGTATAAACAAAAGAAAAATAAAATAAAACTAAAATAATAATCATAGAATATAACGAGGAACAAGGATAGTGCACAAATAAGTATGCAAAGAAGCTAAATAAAGAGAAGCATTATACAGAGTAAGATAAAAATAAAGTGTGCAAAATAAAACGAAGAGAGTAAAGATAGCGAATACAGTTCGGAGTGTTCTAGTGCGAGATCGACACGAGTAACGCCATAGTTTTTCGAGCACTAGGTGACAGTTTGGAGCAATAGGAGCAACAGAGAGAGAAAGAGAGAGATAGGAAATTTTCTTCTCGCCATTGTGCCAAGTAGCGCTAATTAATGTTAACCGATGTCCAAGAAACACGGTTCTCATTTTGTACCTCGCACCTTGCTATCAACTGCACCGGAGGATTCGCGTGTGCTTCTGTCCATATTCGCACTGCATTTGGCTCGAGTTCGGAAAGGCTTACGACCAATTACTGCGGAGTAAACTTCGCGCCTGTTTACCCGCAGGGAATCGGCTCCTCTCAAGAGAGAGCTCTCGTGGCTGCTCCTCGCGAGCGAGGAGCAGCACCGGAGAGCACTTTGTACTAGTGTACGTAGGGGTCCAGCCAGTTCTCTCGTAGCCGGCGAAGGTCGTGTGTCTTACACGCTTCGCACCATCATAGATCACCTCTCACGAGCGGAACGCGCGCCCGTTCATCCGTCGAGGGTCCCGCGAATCCAAATCACACAGAGTGGCACGAAAAGCGCGCCAGTCTTTCGAAGGGGAAAGTAGATTGTACATTTGGGAGAAGAAAAGTCCCGAAAGACTTTCGCCTTCGATACACTGCGCGCTGGTGGCACGTTCATTCGGGCAAGGGATCGCACGACCCTTCGGGGAGCTTAGCAGTGGGATTTTTGAAGCATTTCAAACTCGAGAAACGATGCCGAATATGCTTACAGGCACTATCGCCCTTTTTCCTCTTCCCTCCGGACGTCTTTTGTTCGCCACTTATTTCATGACTCCACGCTCATTTTATTATGAACGTGTATTAGAATAAAAAACGAAATACAAGTTGACACTTCAATTGACATTTGATTTGGTACAGTTACTCTAATTTTTATCACCAGCGATCATCGAACTTTTCAGACCTTTTTTCCCACTAGAAAAAGTGAAAAAATATTGTGAACCGAGCAGACCTATTTCACTTTGAATCCTTACAGATTTCTCCTCGATTCTAAACGACGAAAAATTAGAATGAAATAGTCATCCACGTGCTTCCGGTTTCGCGAACTCCAGCGGGAGGAAAAGGCAGTAGCGCAGTATGTTGTAATACAGCGAAGATATTAGTGATTGAGCTTGTGTTGGTTGTTCACTGATTGCAACGTTGGTGTACAACGTCGATACATCGGGCATCGTTACGTCTTAAGAAAGACCTCTCACACCGAGGGTGTCGATTGATGGGAATTTCTGATAACGATAATTGCGAGAGAAGACGAATATATGAGAGAGGAAGAGAGACTGCAGCAAAGACACCCCGTTGAGGATTCGGAACACGATCAGATATGGAAGCATCAACGTCAAGCAATCTTCGACGCACTGACACTCACTACTAGTCCTTTTTCCTTCGAATCATGAAATTGTGGAGGCGTAAGTCCGTGGAAAATGTCACGCGGGTTTATCGCAGTTGACGAGCGAATTGTTGGAAAAGATCTAAAGAAAGTGAGGAATGATACAAAAACATGAAGGAAAATGAAAAATTGAATATTCAAGAAAAAAAAACGTTCTGCGTATACAAAATTCACGGGCGTCCCAGTCGTAACTTATCCGAGAAAATCCTTAATAAACGTATCACGAGCACAATAATTTTGGAGTGCCCGTCACTTCAGGCATAGCCGTTCCGACGGGTGTGCGCAAGAGGTAGAAAAAAGATGTATAACGTTGTCGGAGCAGGAGACGGTGGACCTTGAGGCTTTTTTGGGTGCTGTAGAGTCGGAGAAAACGATCGCGAGCAAACTGGTTTCGAGTCTCTGTCTATGCCCTTAGAGGAAGAAAAAAGGGTAGAGTTAAATGAGCCACTGCATTTTGTGAGAATGAAAATAAGGAAAGTAAGAAGCAGTTTTGTCGGAGCTCGACGGTACCCCGAGGAGAAAAGGCGGGGGGAACGAATATTGCGAGATTTTATTTTTCATTACGATGAGATTACGCCTTATTATTTCTTCCCGAGAGAGAGAGAGAGGGAGAGGAAGAGAGAGAAGGTGGGAGGGAATGAGGTCTCGAAGCATATCCGGGTCCCGCGCGGGATCGGTGGCGATACCGGAACTCGTGGGCCCCGTGCTTCGACCTCGCGCACCTTGGCCAAGCGAAAGAGAGACGGAGAAAGGCAACGGGAGAGACTCTACTCGAGAGAGACCGTGCTGGTATTAAGCACGGTGTATAGCGGAAAGGGCCACCTTGCTTGAACATTCAGAGGCTGGCATGTACGTCGACGTGGCATGCGCGTGTGTCTGTGTCTGCTTCTACAAAGTAACTTGGAGTCTACACCGATTACACAGCGTCGAGTTTCGAGTGGGCGTGAATCCGTGATGCTCGTGGCCGCTCGAGAGACTGCAGACCTCTTACGTAAAAGTTTCACTCAATTCGAATCCCTGCTGACCGCTCATTAAATCAATATCTAATGAAACAACGATCAAGCGTTATTACGGGACAATTAAATCGCCGATTATATGTTCTTAGCTAATTTGCTATCTATCCTCATTCGATTGGATTCTGCGCTCCGATTCCCGGATATTGACGCGCATTTTTGTCACAAAACTGCAGCTTCTGTTACTGATGCAAGTCAATTATTGCGATTCAGTGCGCTAGAGAACCGAAAGATCGCGACGAAAGGGACACTCGGGCCTACGTGAAACTTGCCAAACTCCGAGTACATTTATGTCATGACGAGTCGCTGCCAGAGAGGGTCTTTATACCGGAGCGATAGCGTTTTGTATTATTTTTCAAGAATTTTCAAACTACTTGGCCACCGATTACAAACAGCATAGTATTTTTTGAACTTTACTATTTTTCGTCCCTTCGATTCCAAACAGCTCTATGTCGATAGCAAAAAGTGATGCTAGTGAGAACTATATTTCGTTTTGTTTTCGAGTGTTATTCATCGTGTCAAATGTAATGTTCTATTTTTTTATTTCTTTGTTTTAGAGTTTTTACAAGAAAAAAATTCAATTGTTTTAAAAGATCGAACGAAATTTATTTACAGGTTTGTTCTGGTACAGTTCAAAATAATTATCAGGAGGAAGAAGACTTATCTGTCGTTTGTCTTTTGCCTCGAATCGTCCTTTTCTCTAATATCGGACCTATTTGTTCAAGCGTTCGATTCCAACTGCCTTGCTTGAAACACCTCTCTCGACACTTCAAAATCTTGAGAGGGGAAAATGTGTCGTAGAAAAACATTTTATTCGAATTATTCACTAAACTTACTCTTAGGCCAGAACTCGTGTTTCAATTTCTCGTTACACAAACTAGCACTTACTGATAAGTGGAAATGCATTGTAAATCACAAATTTCGACTGTCAGCATAGTTCATTCTATGATAAACACACGAATATAGACCGAATACGTGTGAAATTTTACCGTACATACAGCTTTTTTCAGGGTTGCCCGAGCAGCACACTTAACAATACAAACATTTGAAGCGACTGAAAACATTTTTTACTATGCTTATAGAGAAAAAGACTCTCGAGTCTTTTGAATAAAAGGCATGGGTATTGGTCATTTTACTATGGTGGATAAAACAATTCTTATTACCGCTGCAATGCAGTACGTATATACTGTCCCCGAGATGCTGTATTGCTAGTACTCTCCTCTAGAATTTTCGGCCTCGTTTTCTCCGTGTATATTCATTATTATTATATCGGGCCCGATGAAACGATCGTGTCCAATTAGCGTACAACGTAATAGGAACGTTTCGTTCTTGCCGGGGGGACGATAAAACGAGCAATTAATGCACGATATATTTGTTTTTACGATTAGAGTTTAACAAACCACGACTCTCTCGTCGCTTGATTACTTCTTGGATAGAATAAATATAACAGTGCGGATTGAACAGGTGGAAAGTGGGTTGTTCGATCCGGTATTCAGCATCGTTTTTGCCCTATAACGTCAACTGTGTTCATCAACAATGTCGATACTATGTAAATGGGAGTGTTCAATAGCAACTTAATCGCTTCGGGTCGTGATTTATTCTCTGTGTTCTCAGTATATTGAGCGTTCGTTTTTCAAAACTGTCACTCCATTTCCGCAAACCATTTTTCAACGAATCCGGATCTATACGGACCGCTACCGATGACTTTTTGAACGGAACTAAAATTCGTACGAACGGAAGTGCCATTAAGTACAAGTTAACGCGGTTAGAAGGGAAGTCGATCGAATGAACCGAAGTAATGAAAATTCGACTAATAAAGAATGAAAGAATGTTGCTCCCCGAAAGATCAACAATCGCGGACGTTCTCCGGTGGACTGAAAACAAAATGATCGTATTACGAAAGTTCACATCGATCCTTGCTACAAAGTTCTCTATATTTACTTAAAATGCTCATTTGAATATAAAAAAATGAAAAAAATAAATAAACGAAATAAGCCAAGTATCGAGCAGTGAAATCATGCACTTATTTTCCGACAGGTACAACCATTTCTCACGCTTTGAAGATAGAGAAAATGCTACCATGTTATTAGTACCGATAGACATTACGAACAAGTTACTTTACATGCACGTTGTACATGTGTATCTTCATGTGTATAATACGAATGGAGTTACGCCGATTTCTCGATCTGCCTGTAAGTGATTTGAGAACTGCCATATAATATCGTGTTCGTTTCTCCATATTTTCCCCTACATATTTTTAAATCCTCATTACGAAGCTGGAAGATAATCGCTCGATACACGTGTCAGCACGAGCATAAACTTATCGGAAACTCCGACAGCATTATTCTTCTCGCATATCGCTGTATGGGAAGGAAGATTATATCCCAATGACAAATTATCAGTGGCGATTTAACGAGCGAGTCAGAATAATCGTCGATCAAATAATGATTTCCTATATAATTCAGCGACCTCAGGGACAATTACACAGAAATTTCATTCATTATCCGGAGACGATGAATTTTTCAGACTTAACCTGACATACGAAGAATCTTTTTTCCCCGTGGATTTGGACAGGAGCGGTGGAAAGTTTAACGACTTTGAACATCGGACGTTGAAGTTTAAAAACAAAATGACCCTGAATATCGGTCGACGGTTTTATCCAGAGAAGACCGATTTCCAAAAATATATGTTAACATACTCCGAACGCCGGAGGAGATTCGAGATTCGAGCACGAATATTATGAAATAACAGCAAAGGAATATTTTTCGCTTTTGCATACACATACGTGGCAATCGACGTAAAATACGACGTGAGGACGTACACGTGTACACGAGAGAGCGTTAATTATTTCGTCGGTGGATGCGTGTATGTATTAGCCGTGTTTCGAAGCCGCGGAGGAATCTCACCGAGGAAACCGGTCGAAAGTGCCGCATGAAGTTTCTCCTTCGTATACACATGTATACATACATATGAATGGGGATATTTTGCTGAAGCGGAAACTGTGTATCCGGTGACCTCGTTGCTTCGTCGTCACGCGCACCGGCATCATACAATCACCTACATATTTTTATATTTCTGTACATATATTTACACACGGATTCGCCTATCGTCAGATGCTGCAAGATTTGCTGGTTCCCGAGCATCCTAGACCGGCGGTGGTACTTTCTTCGCGAATTTCTCAACTGCAACGTGTGAAGCCGGCCGGCCAACCGGATGTCCTGGTCGAATAAAAACAGGTTCCTGGACAATTATTACGACGGAAAAAAACATCGATACGATTCGATATTCCAATCATTTCGTACGTCGAAGTCAGTTACACTTGTTACTTATTATCCGACCATTCACAGCTACGATAGGTCCGCGTAGGCTACGTCGTTGAGCTATTTTATGAGACTTCATTCCCGGAGGTGATAATGAAATGATAAAACAAGAGGGATTCGATTTTCTTTGTGTTCATGTTTCATTATGTTCAGCAGATTTTTTGAGAGCGACTGTCGCACGTCTATGAGCGTTGCAAGATTTTTTATTCGTTTTTCGATTTTTCATAGTTAAGAATTGAGATAGTTTTTTGAAGAATCGTTCTCCAGGCGGAAATTCGTTTCGCTCTATTCTCGGGCTGAAATAAAATTCGCGATTCATGGGAGCGCATGAGTTTTTGTTTAACAAAGCTGATTACGACGAAATTGTTATTCATGCTTAATTCTACCGCGTCGTCTCGCTATCGCTGATTTGTCGTCTCGGTAGATTCGTTTTACACCTGATTTCCCGCAGGCGACATATTTTTCGAAGCGATTTCCGCGATCGATACGGATTCTGTGTGAACTTTTAGTCGGGACGCATAACGAGTACGCGAATATACGAAGATTTTGTTGATTCTGATAGCCCGAGGCTTATCGGGGTCACCGGAAAGATTGGATTTAACAATAAAACGATTCGAAAGGAGAATCGATCGAAAAACGTGCACGGTCCGCATCGTAATGAAAAAGCATCGCGGGGCCGTGTAAATTTCCAAATTTGGCTAAATAATTATCTGGAATCTCCGTTGCTCACCTTTCCAGCCACGGTCATCCTGAATCCTGTTTCTTCGTTCGACGGCAGCGTTAACGACAAAATCAACGAAATGAGGATCCCGAAAAAGAGACGGAAAAACCGGTGCACAGAAAGAAACGAAAAAAGAAAAAAACGAAAAAGGAAAACAGATAAAAGAAGCCTCGGAGTATTTCAATCGGCACCACTTTCACAACGGAGGCCGGTCACACATCCTCGGGCCAGAAGAGCTATCTTCGGCTCTCCTGCGTGTACGTATCAACGTATACAATAGATTATTATATATATGTCCATTTATCCATACACATATACATATACGTATACTTTTTTAAGTCGTCACAGAACCCGAGAGAGATCCCGTCGACCACTTCACGGTCACACAGTCGAAAAACTCGTTCTCCCACACTCGATGTAATACTACATATACATATTCACATGTGCATCGTCACGTATACTTTATGGACGTGAGATCGACGGAGAGAGTGCGTCTGCTTCGGGATCTTTCGATCGACCAGGCTCAAAAATGATTTTTCTTATTATTTCCGTCACTCGGATATCGATTAGCAGGGAGCACGCGACACTTCGGAGCACTCGATTATGCATGGAGCACTGGCAGGAAGCGATGGCTCATTGCTTTTGAGTCATATCGGTAAGAAACAAAAGCAGATCGTGACGCGAAAATCTCCGTTTACATTTCAGGGGGAGGGAGGGGGGAAGGGGAGAGCGTATTTCGGACCTGCGAAAATCCACGATTTCGAACTTGTCGAACAACGCATGCGAATAAGCACTGCACAGAAGTAGGCAAAGTTAAGGAAAAAGTGAAAAATCGGAAGACTCCGCTCGTGAATCTCGGCAGTGAGAGCGCCGAGAGAGAACTGAAGAGAAATACGTAACCGCGAGTTTCGTCGGCTTCGCCACGAGTCTGAGCTCGACGAGTCTCCGGATCCCTCTACTTTGCCGCGGCTCTTTTTGCCCCCGTCTCGGCTCCGCGCCGCGGTACCAGCAGGTAAATAAAATATGGAAAGACCGAGCAGGGGGCGAGAGAGAGAGAGAGAGAGAGAGAGAGAGCGAGAAAGGAGACGAATACTTAGGAGGAAAGATCGTCAGGCAGGTAGATAAATGCTGCTATATCTATGAGCCGAAAGGCACGAGAGGAAAAAGGCGTATGAACCGTGAAAAAGCGCGGTACTTGGAGCCTTCGAGAGCTCGGACGCTGCGACGATTCGACGCCGGCTCGCACCGAAAAGGGCTCATGTCTTTGACATCGGCCCGATCGCTTCGCCCTTTCGATTTCAAACGATCCGCCCCGATCGATTCCCGGCATGTATACAACGAAAGAAATGAATGAGGAAGAAGGAGAGAGAAAATGTGGAGCTGAAGAGGGAGGGACGCACTCGAGCACATTGCTCACTCCGTTCAGCCCGCGGAGAATGGAAATAATTCTCCGTGTGTTTGAGTGAGTGAGGGATAAGAGGAAACGACATACAACTTACATCGCGAAGTTTGTACAGCCGGAGAAAAGCTGGAGAGGGAAGCGACAGAGACAGAGTTCAAGCGGACCCGCGACGACGCTGCGGGACTGAGAGGGAAGAGCCAAAACGGTACAACCGGCGAGCCTCGCGATCCAACTCTATAGTCAGCGAGCCGCAACAGCGCCTCGCCACTATGGAGTAGCCGGTTAGTGAATGGAACCCGCACCGGAGATCTTGTGCACCGTGGACGAACGTCACATGCTGCGAGAGAAGCAGGAATCCCCTCCTCGCCACACCACTATTTCTCTACCTTAGCCGCCGAGCCTCGCCATTTTCGACTGACCAGCTTTCCGAAAGCATAATCGCGTCAGGTTGGAGAGCTCTCTGGAACAGCAACTTCGAAATCGACGGCCAGTACTCCGGGGAGACTCGGTCGCGTTAATAATTGCATGGAAATGAGCATTTCCGACCAATATTTCTTCCAGTTTTGAGCACCTCTCTACGCGAGTGCGAGGAGACAACTGGAAAGCTTATTCACTCCTCGGAGATGCTCGATATTTCGGGGAAGAGACAAGTCACGTTTTGTTCTCTGGTGAAGGCGTGGGCGGGCGTGCAGCAAGATTTTTACGGACCAAAGAAGGCAGCTGCGAACGATTTTTTTTCAATTTTGCTTAGTATTTTTTCAAAATCTTGACAAAGAACTCGAGCCTTCCAGGAGAGATTCGTTCCTCCTCGTAAACCTGTCGAATTTTCTCATCCTTTGGCCAAATTCTTTCAACAAACCCTCCTAAATTTAAACGCAGTGATTCAATATTTTAAAAACTAGCAGAATACCAAAAAGGAATCGTTACCACACGTGCTTTCATCAGCCAACAGTATTCCAGGAAGCTCAAATAAAATAAAATCGCATCGAGCATCACGTTCGACGACGTTTAAATCAAATGGTCAAAAATCGAGCCAACTACTTTGAACATTCCAATTGTTTTGTTTTTTTTTTTTTTCCATTTCGTAATAATTCACTCAAATGAAATGTTCTTCTTGTCGAGGAAGAGATTCCCACTGGAATACTTTCCCCCGAAGAGCTTTGTCAGAGCGAACAGGCCAAGAGCAGCACTCGAGAATCCACTGGGCACGTACTACAACGACAAACTTGGAAGTATAACACAACCACAGATTTGTACAGTGTGTAAAGCATGAGAGAAGAAAAGTTTTCGCAAACGATTACCCCGGAGCTCACGATTATAGTCTCGTAATTACGGGTCATTCCCGAGCGATCTCAGACGATATCAGGGGAGACTAATTAACTCGCGGCAGGCTAACATACAGTGGCTGACTTTTGCAGTCTATCACGTATCTGCGCTGCCCTCTCGACTCGATCGATCTCATTTATCCGTACGCTCGATATTATTATTGTTTTACGATTGTTATTATGATCTCCGTCGCCCGAACTGCATCGATTTGCATACTTTTTTTTATTCGTGAGAATGATGAGACGATGGAGTGTTAATGGGATTAACAAATTGTGAGCGATCGTTGGAGCAATAAAAATCCTGGAGCTATCGGTGCTCATTCGGTTTTAAGTTGCAACATCAAAAATGTGTTTTCATCACGTCGCTTCTATAAATTTAATGCTCGATGTGATACCTCGTATAGTATTAAATGCTAATTCAAACATCAATCAAATTACGCTCGGTTCGAGGATAGTCATCGGGCTTATTCTTCGGTTCTAAGAAACCAATGAAAAAAGGAATTTTGTGTACTCGTTCTCAGTCCGCTTTGCCTGAGTAACAGCCTCGACTGTCTGTAGCACCGGGACGTCAAATGTCGCCCACGAGATCGCCCAATCATGCGTCCATTTTCAGGCGGGAGCTGCGGAACCTGCAGATCCGGGTGCGCGCAATTTTCGAGCCGGAAATTTTTTGTTGTTTCCATCGAAATTCGACGCGACGACGAATAAACCTGAGCGGGGATGAATTATTGAAAAATCGTTGTTTTGAAAAATTCACGATCCTGGATTCCATTTTTATATGAAATTTGAAATTTTTTGTTCCGTGTTTATTTTAGATAAAAATAGGAACGGAGAAGTACCGATCGCGCCTACGAACAAAGTCTTTTGAGATTCGCTACGCTTCGATGAACTGAAAAATTGAGAGAATGCAACACTTTTGTTCGCTCTTTGCCACTGGTGCGCATCAACGAGAGCAGCATTAAGAGGAAAAAATCGAAATTACATCTCCGACGATCACTCGCCGAGGATTATCGGACATTCGCGTCGCAGTGCAAAGGCCTCATCTCAAAGTTCGTCCTTACGCTCCCTGGAAATCGTCAGCACGATCCCGTTCGGAACGATTATTTCAGTCGGTTTCTCGCTAAATCATTATCGCTGCATTGCACCTTCGGGGGAATAATGGTCCGACGAGGATTGCCAATAGCCAAGAACTCACTGACTAAACCGCAACTCGGTCGTGTCGCGAGTGTAAATTGTTCTTTCTCAATTAACAACAAGTATAAATCTGTATTGACAAATAGATTTTTTAAATTATCAAATCTTCAAGCTTTGTTTTCGCTTTTCAATAAGATTTTGAAATTTCACAGTATAAATACAGTTTTATAGAATTCAGACCAATGAATGGTTGCGTGGCTCAGTTTTCGAATAAAGTTCCGCACTCAAGTGTTCTGGCAAACGTGTCTGGGGAAATCAGAAAGTGTAGAAATCGAGAGTAACAAGGTGAATTTTCCCGAATGAGTTCGAAGTCATTTTCTCAAAAGGATAAGAACGCACTTCGTGTATTTTCCAAGTACAATCTTCGGGGAACGACGCTCAAAATTTTATACATCAAAATTAATGAAAATTTCGTAATTTCCAAAAGTCGATCATCATTTTGACACAACCTTAATTTCATGCAGCTGTCAAACTCTACTTACCGCTCGAATACTCAAGTGCAGTATTTACCAATTAAACGAATTGTCCATTAACTAATTATTTGCTTCATTATCGATGATAAACGCCGCTAGCGAAAGTAAATCACTCGAGTCGATTATTGGACCTATTTATAGCCGCATGTGCACGGCGCTCCATAGATATTCACTCGGAGATTTATATTTTTGAGCTCCGATGAAACGTCGATAACTCCAAAATGAGGTGGCGTGGAGTTATCACCGTTTGCTTCGTTAGCGCCACACACATTTGTGTGTTACATAAATACGAGATTATCTCGTAATAGAAAGGTTCGTTGCAACACCTATACTTTTACAGGGATTCGAGGCCCCAACATCTGTAGGTCCTCAGCGTCACATTAGCCCCTTCCAGAGCTGCATTTGCACACTTCAAACACGCGATTTATTACATTTCTTTTTCGCGAGTTATTTTTTTCGTTAACATTGCTAATTCAAGTCGACCAATCAAGCGATTTAATCGACTGAAACATTATTAGAACCTCTCAATAACTTAATCAAAATTCTGACGATGAAGCGAAAAATTGAAAACTCAAATTTCAGGAAAAGGGACTGAGTGGACCTATTCGAACAGCGATTTTGATTTCTTTATATTTTTCATTCCTCGAAAAATTTAGTGTAAGGAAGACGAAGCTGTCTCTGCATTTTCAATTTTTACTTCTGGAATGGGAGATATTCAGGAATTGATGGCACATTTATAATCTTTTATTAAATAGAATTGTTGTCAGGGGGACGTGCCCGATTGCAACCATAAAGTTAGCAGCACAAACTCTAGTCGTACGTTCGAAAATCCGGATATTTTTTGGAAAGTCGTAACCACGTCGGAAACGTTGCGATCTTTATAGTAGATTTCTTATGTTTGCATAATGATTTTGGATAAGCTGAATTCGCTTGGAATGTCTTATGGAGTAGACACGTACTGCTGTGATTGTGTCGATGTGATACGAGTTACCCTCGATACGCATGACTTGCGTTTTAATTTATATCGGAATTCACATGCATTCGCGGAGAGACGAGAATAATTTATATTGAAAATAGATTATATGCTGGTGATTGCTGAAAATTATTTAACGGGGATTTCGCAAACCGTAGTACTCGATTAAGCTTTGCTGATCAAACATATACTCGATGGGCTCGATGGTCCCATCCAACAGTGTCTGAATCTTAGTCGACGTACACGAAAGTCAATTTCAACTTGTTAAAAACTTCGTTTAAAGCTAATGAAACGGGGATATGTCGATGCTTGAAGCTCCTTAATGGGTGATGTTATTGGTTGCTTTCGAAAGCTACTTTCAACCGATGTGAGTGATTAATGCAGTCAAGAAAATTCTCATCTATCGGCTCCTTATCAAATTAACTTTGGGAAAAAATGAGGGACGTTCAATGCATTTTGATGGGCCTTGAGAGTCTTGATGATCCTGCAATTTTCAATGGAATTGACCGAAGCTAAATTTCCTGGATATTCGATTGAGATCGAGTCACGCGATTGTTCACCGAAATGTCAAACGTGCGACAGCAATTTTGGGGACTCTCGTGCACCTGCTCGACAAAAGCGTTCTCAAGAACATCTCGTCGAACGACGACTCCATCTCATAGGGACCCATTGTCCTGCGGGACAAGTCATCTTCGGTTTCGTTCGTCGTCTGCCAACCGATTGATCGTTATAGTGCAATCAAGCGACATTACGGCATCGTATATTTGAGTACGACATGTAACGGACACTACAGCCCTGTAATAAACAACTCTCGCTCTCTTGCTCAATCATTGACCGACGTTACGTCAGTCGATCTCGAGAACTCGTCGATCGTGATGTCTGCGTGAATAAATACAAAACATAAAAGTCGTTTCGTCTCGAGTTTTCCCTCGAGTGAGAAATTCCTTGGAGCTACAAATACTGAAAGCGCCCAAAAAGATGGCGTTCCAATCGCCCGGAGACGCGGTTATGAATCGACGGTTCTTTGAGAATAAAGGTAATCCCGACGAAGCCTGAAGTAGAACGAACAAAACTATACGTCCTATCCGGTGAATGGGAAAAAAATGAATGAAGAATAACCGCGCGGCTCCAACTTTCGATCACATCGAGAAATTCCTCATTCGATTCCCCGAAGACGCAGGTAGATTTGCCACGGAGAACGTCGTCCATGGGTTTGTCGACGCATTTTTTCATCGAGTTTCATTCGACCAAACGAGCTTGCCTCCGCGCCCCAATCAGCGAGGATTTTTCTACAGACGTGGCCAATCGAGGTCCCCCAAACACTGGACATCGATTCCCATGATGAAATTAATGTGAGAAGGCAAACCGGAGAGAGGTCACTGACCCCCTTTGGCGTTCGCCGTTCGTCCGTGCACAAGTTTTGCGAGCAAACTAGTCTCGGATAACCGATATCCGAATATATAATAATGGTATACACGCGGTAGCAGCTACGGAGATGGTATAAAATCGAGTATATTACGACGCAGTATAAGTAACGCGCGTTTGCTACCGCGCGTTGGTCCGCGCGCTTGTGTTTGTTCGCGGTACCTGCTATCTGGCGAGCGACCACACTCGCTATATATACAAGAGAAATAATAAATGTCGATTCGATCGGCGGAGTCCACCGTGGATATAAAACCGTATACACAGATGGAAAGCGACTCTTTGCTGCGGAGAGAAAGCCACACACGGGGTCCGATCCGCAGCTATCTCGAGTCTCTTGGGTGCGGAATATCCTGCTCTTCTCTTTCGCTCTCTTTCTCTGCGAAATGAAAATATACGAGCATTTCCTCGGGACGCGGAAGAAGCGCCCAATTTTCAGATTTTTCATTTTATTTCCTTCCATTCGAGCTCCGGAGAACTGAAGCGAGCAAGGTGCACGCCACGAAATTACAAAATCGTGTGTATACTTTTGCTGCAGGTACCAAACACCACGGAATTGGCTCCTAGGACAGAATGAATAGATCGTAAATCAAGCGTGATTAACCTGAGATTCCTTTTGTTTGTTTTTTTTCTGTACCGGGGTCTTGCGTCAATAAGAGTCTCCGGCCACTTGGGGAGCCGTGCAGCTCTAAGGAAAATGGATATTTGTGTGGGGATTCCAACAATTGTACAATTCCGCAACAGCGGAATGCCTCGGCGACTCGTGAGACGAGGAAAAGAGCGGGGAAACTCACTTTTCGGGTAATCGGAGCCACCGAAATTTGAATTGGCTGAAAAACGCGACTGAAAATCATGCAAAAAAGACCAAATTCGATCTAGATTTGCGCTCGTTTTGAATAACGATACGAATTAAAAATCCGAAACATCGACCGCTGGGATTCGCTAACACTTTCCAATTGCATGCAAATTCTAATTCGGGATTATGTTTTAGGATTATTTGGATTATATTTATATCGGGTTTTGTGGGATTGAGGTTAGTTCCAGATTGAGTTTAGGCTCCGTTTCACTATACTGAATCTCAATCGAGTCTCCGAATATAGATTTCGATCTGGAACGGACCTGGATGTCATTCAAGTTGACGTGGGCTCCATTCGGCTTCAATGGGAGCTCGATTCGCATATGAGGTGACCGAGATTTAGGACAGACAAAACTCAAAATAAACTACAAAGATTTTGGGCACACTTTTGCGCCGGGTTTCATCGATGTTCTTCCAGTTCCCGAGTGGTCAAGGATCGGACCTGTTCCTCTTCGTTTTCATCTCTATCCGTACGACGTCGTTGATTTTCATTGCGTTCCATTCATCCTGGAATTCCTAGTCTTCCTGCTGCGTCCTTCTCTACTCGACGTAAATCTCTCGTTCGCTGGTTTTTTGCACGTCCAAGAGGATATTGCGGCTACTTTCGATCGGCAGCGTTTCGTCTCGCACTCGCACCCAGAAGACGCTGTTGGCAAAGTGGTCCCAAGGAGGCTCACTCTTCTCGAAGCAAAATCGTAGAAATGTATTTCAAAATCATAAACCTTGTACTGCTTTTGCGTTAAAAAAGTTTTTCAATATGAAAAACGAGCAAGCTGCTCAATGACTTTCACGGAACGCTTCGAAACAATGAATATTCGTATCTCGTAAAGGTAACGAAGTTCTGCCATCGTTACATGCGCGATGATGATAATAATTCGACGATGCCATTCGTTTCTGCGACACATGCACACAGTAAAATTGCGCTTAGGGAGTTCTCCACGTATATCGCCTAGCATTATACGAAGATAGAGAAAGAGGAGGAGAGTGAGAGAGCAAATGCAAGGGGCTATCACCTCCCCCGAAGTGTGCGTGATCCCGGATACGACCGAGGCGAGAGAAGAGTTGGAATAACGCACCACGTACCATGTATATCTCTCGTCAAACAAACTAGTCTCTTATTTTACTCATATTGCTATATGCATTACTATAAACACGTCTATATCACGTTTTGTATAGGAAAACACGTATTCCACGTGCATATTATGTATACGAGATATTTTCCAATCCGATGATCAATCCTCACGAGTGTATAGGTATTTTCATACGAAATCGATTTTTTATAATTGCTCGAGCGTGTTTAGAGACTAGAGAATGGCGCTTTCGTTTTACAGTTTTATTTCGTTTCATCGTAATTTTGAAGCTGGTTTTATGCATTTTCGAGGGTGGACTGTACTCGGTTGTTTATATTTATGGAAAATCGAATTTAGATCAACGAAATTTTTGTACTGAGAAACGAGATTCGCTCATCGAACAAGATCCATTCGGTCGAACCCACCATATTTTAGTGCAACTAAATATAGGATTCCGTTCAACGAACATAACATTCTTCTGTCAGTTAACGAGCGCAAAAATGCTAACAGACTTTTTCGATATAATCAAAAGATTTCGTAACATATGATTTGAAAAAAATGAACTGTGTCGTTCAATAAATGCAATTTTCTTAGTTAAATACTCGAACCGTAAACCAGGATTTATCCACGTGCATAAATAAGTTGGAAAGAATTTTATCGGAGTATATGTCAGGTTAAGCGAACGCATGAGAAAACGTGCGCTATCGGTTGAGCCCACGCGTGACTCGAGACGTCCAAGTTAAGAAATATTCTTCAGAAGAACGAGAAGTTCACGCGAAGAGAGAATAAATGAGAGAGATAGAATAAAGGAGGGGAGGCTCTGGACACCGGACTTTGTCGATCGGAAGGTCCGAAGCGTGATATTACGAGTAACGAATGTGACTAATTACGAACCGATTAAGCTTCTCTCTCTCTGCCCCCACGAGCCTCTTGGTGAGGAGTGAAAGAGCGATGCCCAACGGGAGTAAATTAAACCGAGAATAAGGATTTTTAGCTACGCGCATTGCTCCTTCGCCTGGGGTACGCGAGCAGGGCAAAGGATTCGTCGTGAGAAGAAGACCCGCAGGAGTGCGGGGCGAGCGCGAGGAGATGAGATTCGAGAAAAGAAGAAACAAAAAAAGCAAAAGACAGTAGTATAGATCCGGAACTCAGCGCCGACTGATTATCTCCGCGAGATCTCTGGCTACGGTAAACACGAAAAGGATGACCCGGACCCACGTATGTGCTACGCGAGTATTGTTATACCTACGGAGTGTCTCAAAACTCTCGATCAGCTTTCGACTGAGATCCACCTTTGACCTTTAGCTCCCGAGTCACGGAGGCTTCCAAGCCCTGGCTTCGTAACCAAAAAATGAATGAATCAATAAAAATCCAAATAAGCGACGTGAAAATGCCAATCCATATAGGAATTTTTTCTTCTCTTGATGAAATCGTTCTCAGGCTCGGATCACGAAAAACTGTCGGACTTTTGGGTTCATTAGAGCAAAATTCATTACGACTCTGGTCTCACCCGATAATATTGCTTAGACATCCAACTAATATTGCGGGGAGCATGAGCACAAGTCTGCGATACTTTGGCCAAGGGAAGGACCTAACCCGCACAATTTGAAGCGCAACTTTATGCAACTCGAACCTTTTTTCTTGAGTACACGATTCACACAATTATACGTGGCTGCATAGCCGTGCTAGTGGCCACGGATATGTGTGCAGGCATACGTGAATGCATGTAATCGATGTTATATGTGTGAATCACGATTTTAGGGTTACCGGTTCTACAGATAAGGAGGATGTCGAGAAGGCACAACAATGTTCGCAAGACCCTCACTGGCAAATCGTCACGATTTTTCGTGTGGTAGACCCACTCGAGCCCCTTCCTTTCTCGCCGTTTTGAACCTTGACCCCTGATCACCTTCTTACCATTATTCTTTATCCCTCTTCACTCTTAATTCGTCTTCGTGACGAATTATTTATATTTTCTCGAGCCGCTACGCCTCAACGGGCATTCGTACGATGAGAATAAAAAGTATCATTTAATGATGTGTTTTGATGAGCAGCCGATTTACAATGAGGCCGAGAGACTTGTTCGATCTCACGAGACCGGGTTTCAAGCAATTTCGACGATCGCTATATAACTAGACTAGCCAAGAATTTTTATTGTTGGTTCCGCTAATTGGATTTAATCTTTCTCGACTCGTTTGAAAAAGTTTTGTCCCAAATAGCGTCTAGTGAACAAAAAAATTGTGAGATAACGCTGACTTGATGGATGCGAGGACGGAAGAAGGCCCTTGATGAATAAAGTATATATGCGGGCACGTACAGCAGTGGCAATGGAGAGCGGAGAGAAAGAAATACTATGGGAGAGAGATAAAGAATTATGCCTTCAATATTTATGCTTATTGCAATCCATACGAAAGGCTGTGGCAACGAGACACCGAGATATGGATACCAACTCTCAATGTATACCTATACACGTAATTTTAATCTTTACATACGTAGAAAAAGAGAGATGGAAAAATAAATTCATGCGCAATGTGAACCACGGCACTAGCGAGAGCGTACATAACACGATTCAGCTCCCGTGTGTTATTTTGCATTGCCAGTAAAACGCTCGATCGAGCTACGGTGTAAAGTCGTAAATGACATCTCAAATATGTATGTATATATAGAGTAAGCGGTTATGTATATAAACACACGTTATATATTATGCAGTTGGTAGCAACGAGAGAGACCTTTGAGCTCTCGCAGAATCTCTTTTTTGTTGCAATGACTTCTCATTCACTTTTCATGAAAGTCATATTGCAGTCTGTACAGATCGATGAAAATTGCATCGCTCGTGTACTGCGCACTCTCTGGTGACGGGTACTAACTTGGGAAAAATCTACTTTGGTTACTTACCGCTTTTACGATAATCAACGTGCTCTTATATGCTCTGCGAGAGGAAACTCGCGCGATTGACTTTTTCATGACGAACGTTGAGCACTCTCGCGTCATTCCTCGACTCTCGGTGAACCCGAGAAAATCTTTCGCAGTCACGACAAATCATTCCAAAGCTCAAAAGTTGGAAGGAAAGATCTGGATAGAGAGAGAAAGAGGACGAGGAGTCACGATCCCTCGGTCTCGTGTGTTTAGATATTGCAAACAATACAAAGCCCTCCCTCGATCTCTCTGGCCCTCCTGTTCTAATTCTTTTTCTCACCTACCCGTTTCCATAGTCATTATACTCTGAATAATATTTACGTTCGTATTTATCGTCTCGGATATATTATGTGAAAAGACGAAAAACTGTTGATACTTTGCGGCGAGCCGCGAGCAGCCGCTACCGCGTCTCTTGATTATCAAACCTTTTGTTAAGCTAATATTTACTCAGCAGTGACAAACCACTGTTCCCTTCTTTCCTGTTTTCACTAAACCAAGGATACGCGGTTTGGTCGCGCGGAGTAACTAAATATTTTGAATTTGATACACACCGTTAAAAGGATTAAGAGTCGCGATCGATCGTTATCCACGGATCAAATGTGGTCGTCGGCTAACTGGATCGTATCTTCGGTTTCAATCAGTCAAATGCCTGCTGTTGTATAGTTTCATTAGAAACTCAGAAAAAAATTGTCCGTTGTAAGCAATTGCAGCATTTTCTTCGATCGGTTTTTCCCAAGAGCCTTGTGCGTTTTTCAGAAATTCTATCGGCACATCGGCTTGGAACGAATTCCAACAAGAAAACTGGAAAAGTCATTGGGACTCGGAAAAAAAATAACGAAAATCTGATTCCTGCTCAACTAAAAAATAATACGAAAGCTGCATGCAACGAAGAGCGAAAATCATTGTTGCGCTTTTTAAATCAGATAAGAATCAGAAGTCGTTTGAATTGACACGGAATATCTGATACAAAGATCACGAGTCCGTGCCTTTCGACCGACAGTACATTCAATATCATGATTAATCGATAAGCCGGTATAATTTTCAGGCCCCTTTATACGAAACGCATTTATGACATATCGTCACGTGCCTGTATATTTTAGCCACAATAATGTAGCGACCGGAGCTTGTCGCAAGTCGGGACATTAACGAGCAGCGTTGTGAAACGTTGCTCGATGTTTCTCCAACTCGAGTGCAATGTCTTCCTGGTTCGCTATTGTCGATACGCTATATTACCGTTCGCTTATTACGATAGTGATTTATTATTAATTAATATGGAGAATGGTGAACTCGGGAAGCTGTGCTAGCGTGCTCTGAAACGCCCTGCTTCGATCTTTTATGACAAGGGGTTGAAACGCACTACATTAAACCAAATCCACATGCATATTTACCACTTACACGTATATTATCAACACGAATATAGGTGTTTAGAAAATCATCGATCCGTTTAATTGCTTCTCTCGTTCCGCTCCGTGGAATGCACCAAAATATGTATGCATACGTGACCACGAAACCAACGCTTATTAGCAAGGCTATACTGATATAATTATATAAATGTATCGAGATTACTGCTCACCATATAATGTAAATGTAAACACATTCTACTAGTGTTAGAATGCTAAATTGTGATCAGCGATAAGGACGTGAAGGGGGAATGAAAAAACTGCGAGGAAGGCAGACTTATTATCGATCGAATTGTTTCACGAGGATAATTCAATGCTTCGAGTATTATCACTTAACTATAATTTGTGTGATAAACAAGGTGACTTTTGTACTAGAAAATTTATCATTTGAATTTCGATGCTTCGACTGTTTGTAAGGCTTTTTCGATCGACCATGAAATAATTTTTGAATGTTTCTTTGATTTCGTTGAAGGTGGATCGAAGAGTAATGTTATTGGTCTATTTTTCCGGTTGATGAAGTTAGAAAACGTGTTCTTGACTCTAGGAACTTTCATGACACGTTTACAAAGTCACTGCGCTCGCTAAAATGTATACCGTACACGGGGAAAGCTCGACACCCACGCTCCGCTGGCCGAGTGAAATTTAATATTCACCTTGCAACGTGGAAATACGTCGTGAAAGAGACTGTGAATCGGACACATCAGGATCTTGCCGTGAATTAACAAGACTCTCGAGTTTTTCATGATTGCCAAGCTTGCAGGAACGACAATTACAAAGAGAACGGCGCATTCCTGATTTTTTCTCGACTCGTGTATACCCCTCATCACTAGAAAAAATGGATGTAAATTTTGTTACCACGTGCTTAAGCCTGTGATAAAATCTTTTTATATTTCTGTATCAAGGAATTTGCACAAAATATACGGACATCCGTTTGCAAATGAGTTCTATGAGACGGAGGAAAAATAATTTTACCTTAAGAACGTGTATAATAAAAAAGGAATTGAGAGAAAATGATAATGATGGGCATAAAATGACAAGAAAGTTTGAACGTTATACGTGATTAGTGAATAATGCTATAAAGTGAAAAATCGGTGTTTCTGGGCCAGGGGAAATCATGATCAGAAATGAGCGAGATCGTGATTATCGTTCGTGAGTTTAGTCCGTGTTGTAGAGGTTTTAACAAAGAATAGTATACGAATAAAGTGGAAAGAGTTGGTTTTCGACGTGTCGAAAGTAGTGGGCGAGGCCTCGAGAGGAACTGAGAAATCTTGAGGAGCAAGAGGAGATATCGCGAAAGCTTGCGATGTTAAAAGTCGAAGCGTGTGCACACGCGAGTTTCATAAATAATCGCGTTGGGCCATTCGTCAATCTTCGCACTTTCCTCGCCAGCTCGAGTGAGCACGGACCATGCGATGGTCGATATTACGGACACAAGTTCCCGAAGGTAAATCAACACGCGAATTTCACCTCCACTTTGCTCATTCAGCTCCGGGGGCCCCGAGAGCAAAAGAGAGTGCGGAATAAAAGAGGGAGGGAAAGAGACGAAAATCGATGCAGGAATTACGTTCCTGTACTGTATATACGACCACACGGATCTGGTATAAACGTTCACGATAAAATATCGAAGGCGCTAGCCCGGCAAAATGCTTGATCGTCTCTCACCTCTCTTGCCGATAATAACAAAGATCAAGAGACCCCGGGAAGTCGGAGGATAGAAAAAATGAAAAATAGAGGGTGGGGAATAATTCGTTCGTGGTCGAGGTATCTGCACGATTTCTATGCTTTGGTAGCCAACGCTCGATTTCCTCATTGATCGTGTCCAGGTATGAATTTCGTGTACAGCACTACACCTATAAATACGTATTTGTAACATTGACTGTCGATCGATCAAGAATAATTATCATTTTCGAACAAGGAACAAAATCTTGTGAAACATAAAACGTTGTCGACATATAGTTAATAAAAAAAATATATTACAATCCAACTAAACTCAAATTATTTTTCTACCTCATCATTCCACAAGAAACAATAATTCGGTGAAACGAACAATTATTTTCTGCCATTAAAACGCAAAAACTCTGCATCAACATCAAAATCATTTTCTCTGCAAAAGTTACACGAAACAGTACGAAGTGTACACATTTTTTAATAAAAAGATACACGCAGAGTCTATAAAGCACACACCGAAGAACAGTATCCTGCAAACGTGGCAAAGTACTTTAGAATTTGAAGTACACATAAATTTGCGAAGCGTGCAACTCTCGTTTAAATATATTGGTCTTTCTGATCTATGAAACTTTGAGATCTCTTGTTGAGGGCTCGTACAATACGCTCTACGGATTCAGATTGGAGACCCGAACACATACTTTCGTACCATTATAAATTATAATACGTACATTATTCCACTATATTCAAGAATTATCAATATATATATATCGATGTACTCGCTCATATCGTATATTTGTTCGAGTCTCGAGGTACCAACAGAGACAAAGATGGAAAGAGAGAGAGAGAGAGAGAGAGAGAGAGAGAGAGAGAGAGAGAGAGAGAGAGAGAGAGAGAGAGAGAGAGAGAGAGGACTATCGCGAATACGAATCAGTTCAGTATTCTGACCTTTACGTGGTGTAGTTCAGATACATTTTAATATTGTTGTATATACATGTACATATAATGTATACAATACATACGAATGGTAGTTACTTCTTCCACATTTGCATGAGCATTCGTACAGCCAAACTAAAAGCCTGTGTGTATGCAAATGAAACATATAAATATATGCTCATGTTGAAAATATGGGGGATCAATGGTAGGTACAACAATGACAAATGGCTCTTGCACGCAAACTCGATTGGCAATGCAACGGTCCACACGGACAATGCGGGCACGAACGAATATATTTAGATTCATCCATATATAGCGTATCTTTAGTCTCGATACGTACTAGGAATAAACTACTGTTCTTTCCTGTTTTGGGTTATATTTTCACTTTGGTTCGCGATGCTGGAGGGCGATTCTCGAATTCGTATTCCGGATGCACGATTCGGTTATTTTGGGAATTTTTTTTTCCGGAAATCTGTGTCATCAGATGGTCGGTTGAGAGCTTTGGGGGAATTCAGTTTTCCGAAGATTTTGTAACGAGAGGAGCGCGCTGATCGTTTCCAGCGATCTGGATTCACAAACGCTCATTTTATAGTAACAACGATCAATTTAAGGTTCGATGGTTTTAGCTTCACAGCGTCAGTATATCGCGAAACTAAATTTAGTTGAGTTATCTACGATAAAATTATGAAAGAATAGAAAAAACTGAATAATTTGAGACTCGACAAAAGAAATTGTTGGCTCCACTAATTTTGTGCCGACCAAAACGAATTCGATTCGATCAACAAGTTTGTTTCCAAATCTCCAATCAATTTTCCTACTCCACTGCAACTTATCTCTCTCTCTCTCTGTCGTTCCTTGTTTCTAAAAATTTACAGGCAATAACAGAGTGAACGTCCGGGTCATACGACACTTTTAGAGGGAATGAGACTCGAGAGCTTATCGATTTGCAGGATCGAGATCGAGATACGTTGACCGAGCTTTGCACACTCTGATCTAAATCTAGCGATCCGAGAATAGTGTTGTTAACCTGACGATGAGAGAAAGGAAGGATACGCAAAAGCAGACGGAGACTGATCGGTCTTTAGATGTTTCATGTGCACAAGCGTGACGTGTCAAAATTTGTTGAGGAATTGAATATTGAAAAAAGAAAATAGCAGCATGTATGAACGTTAAATGTTGCTGCATGATTAGTACAAAGCAAGAATCTCGGTGCAAGAGAAAGATCGACGATTGAAACCGGTATTCTATTGCAGATTTATTGTTTGTTTATCACACAGAGCAATTGAAATCGCTGCATCGTATCGCATGTTGCACGTATCGCGCCACATTATCCTGGGATACATGAAATTTCGTAGCTGCCAAATAAAGCTTACCGGACGAACGATAGTATGCGAATGCAACATCTGAATAAATTGAAACCAATTAAAATGAATGTAATTGGATTAATATATCGCTTCATTGGAATGGAACAAACGGTGACGTAATTCCGGGACTGTTTCCATGCAGAAACAATGAATTACTGGATAAAATGGTGCGATAAATGTTGACCAGTGTAGCGATATACATCGCGTTCATTTATCCAAAGAATTTTTTTATCCTCAGTGCCAACATGTATATATGGAATATATATAGCTCTGACTACGGACATTAGAAGCGGAGGGAAAAGCATGCAGGTTCATTCGATTTGTCTTGGAAGAAATATATTTATATATTTGCAGCCAGAAAATCCATGATCGCGATAACGAATAGCTCAGTCCAATGCATCGGTGTGATGCTTCCAAGCACATATTAAATTATACGCATACACATTGCTTTATTTATTTATTTATTTATTTATATGTATATAAACATATTGTTGAGAACATAGAATGCAGGTGAGAGGTGGGGTCGAATTCCTCAATCGATTATCGATTTCTCGACGCAGCGCTATGAAGTCATAAACGAAAGCAAGTCATTTTTCGTTTTCATTAGATCCGTGAGAACGGAGCAATTATTTATTGTCAGCGATATAACGTCATGGGACTTAACAGACCGCACCAACCCCGGATACATCATTAAACGTTACGTAATTGAAGAAAAGGTATGACAATGAATCCTAATGCGCGTCGTGCCATGTTCTGTTGGTTTCAACTCGAAATAATCATCTCCAAGTGCTGCAGGTACTAATATACTAATTGGAAGAAAGTATTTTTATTTGATATTCGTGATACGAAATCGGATGTTCTTTCCGCATATGTGGATCGTCCATCGAGAAGTGTCCATAAATCGTCATCAACGTCGGTGAACAACAAATGAATATTGCAATTAAGGAAGTTGAGGCATTAGAATGAAAATGATGTCACCGCTTTTAAACCGATTGCATCTTATAAAGTGAAGTGTAAAAAAAAATCAGTTAATTTTCAGACAGTTTAGGAGGGTCGTTGCTGAGAAAAATCAATAACAATTTGGGCCAAATAACATGTAATTTTATGGAAGTCAAGACACATTCAGTGATATCTCCGTTAAAAATGATGCTAAAAATATGAAATTTTTTGGGCAACATGAGCAAGGCTTGCCGAATAATGTCAATTTTTTTCAGATTTATTAGGAGATTTGCTGAGATTATATTAATAATAATCTGTTTTCCGTGCAGTTTTTTGAGGCTAGGATCGTCACCGTTCGTGTTTTCGACTGAGCTTTCACCAGTTTTTCGTCTTTTTTTCCCCAACTTTTCTTTAAAGTGTATGCAACATTGACAAACTGTAAACTGGCCTAACTTTTGAAAGGTACAGGTCATCACTTTTGGGTAAAAAAAATGACTGTACAGCCTCAACTTCTTTAAGGAATTTGCATTATCACAGACGTCTGTAAGCAGGACAATCGGCTGGACGATTGTATGCGTTAGCAGACTTACTAGAGACTTCATTCTAGCATTTGGCGACGAACCAGAGTCCAAGATCGACTCGTTTCTCATGTGCGTGGGTCAAACGACCAGAATAGTGTGCGGATGAATGGACTCTTCGTTAAAAAATGATGCGTAATCCGCGGCTGTACTTTGTACGATTTCTTCTCATACAAAAGTGTCCTGTGCAGAGGCTATTCGGCATTTTCTTATGCGCCAGATTTTTTTTTTTTTTTTTCTTTTTTCAAACACTATTTTACCTTCGAAGTTCGAAGGTTATTCGACAAGGAAATGAAAAAATCTCATGCCCCTTGATTTATTGCTCCGTTTACCCACCACGCGTGCACATTGGGCGATCCTGGTTTTTGGTAACCCGCCGACAGACCCAGCATTCTCTGGTTCGTACTTCATTTCGATCGATCAAGGTGCGTGCACCGAAAACCCACACCCTCCACCATCCACCAGCACGTTAATTCGAGTCGGTGTCAATCTTTGAGTCGACTCGAATGATGCACGTTGTTATTCATGTTCGCACGAACCCGTCTCAATAAATCCATCGCTACAAGTCTCTTTGATGCCAGGCGTATCCATCCGAGGTATTCAATAAAAAAGAACAATTCAAATGGACGTATGCGCGTGTGTAATCTACAGAGCCGTGAAAGCGTCCGCGATCTCCGCTGTCAAATAACTATAATCGATGTCGACGTGCAAGTTTCTCTCTCTCTCTCTCTCTATCCCACGAGATTCTTTCTTTCTCTTGAACTACACTTTCGTGCTATTTGATTACTTGTTCTCCCGTCATAGAAAGGGATCGAGAGAGATCTCTTATCGATGAATCAAGAAGATGATCGATATGGCATTGACTCGACCTCGCACGACGAGAAACAAACGAACACCTGTCCTACGGACAAATTATGATAATAGTAATAATAGTAATAATAATAATTACTTTATAACCATATTTGTTGTAGCCGCATGTATTTTCATGAGCTTGGAGTATTATCGATCCGTCGAAATGTACAGGACATTCGATAACGAATGGGAGCGAACGGCCATCGGATTCGAGATCGGATTGATAAATATTTTTATAAGAAAAGTGAACACGAGAAAAGCGTGTGCAGTTGAGAACAGTGTCGAGCAAAAAAACTTCAATTCATAACTGTAGGATACTTTACAACCGAAAAATGTATTTTCGTACTTTGGAAACTCAACTTTGGAGTGTTCTCATACACAGCTGTTCGTTTTTTCATGACAAGGAATGAAAATCATACGCACAGCTGTGAGAGAAATTCTGTGCCAGTTTCAAGAGGGCTCGATTTACTAGAATGTTGCTTGTGAAAATATGAGAAAAATCAACTAAAGATGGAAGATCTCGTGTGTAGACACTTGCAGAAAGTAAATGTAAACACTCGAAGATCGCCGCCACTTCGAAGTCTTTCACTGTCTACGGGTTTGAATGAATGAATTCCACGCCATTTCTCGTCATCATTATCACGTAAGATATATCGTGTTTACAAACGTATATGAACGTATATTCATACGTGTTTTAGTAATCGAATATATATAGCGACAAAGTACGTCACAACCGTCACTTCGACGTCCGTCATCGTCGTCCCAATTATAACGCTGAACGATTAATGCACGAGGATTTTTACAAGTGATTAATCGATTGAAATACCAATGAGAATTTATGTGAGAAAATCCGTCTCGGCGAAAGCGTAGTTGCTCGTGTGCGGCACGTAATTATGAATAAATTATTGTATCTCCTTTGCTCCATGTTTCTCATGCTTTTCGTCACTTTTCAATGATTTAATTATGATTATTCTCAATAATGACATCACCCGTTGCTGCAGAGTTACCATTTTCCGTTATGCTGTAACGGAGGGGGGAGAGCGGGCAATAACTGCTCAAAAATAAATTTCCAACAGCGAGTTCACGGACCCGAAGTTCCAGTGAAGAGAATCGCAGGGAACCCGAAAGCCTGGTAAAGGAAACAAAAACGTTGAGCGAAAAACAGCCGGTCATGGGCAATCAACCTGCTGACGTAGACACATTTTTTCTAACCCAATTAATATTCCGATAATCATTTATTTAGCCACAGAAAAGTGTTAACGCATCGTTGTTTCTTTTGACCATCGATCCTATTTTATTAATTGCTTCATAGAATCTTCCTCAGGGTAAAAGAGACCGAAAAATCCAACATTTCACCGGTCGAAATTCAAGATTACATTTTTAGTGACGTTAAATCTGCGTATATCATCG
Organism: Venturia canescens; assembly: GCF_019457755.1. Taxonomy (NCBI): domain Eukaryota; kingdom Metazoa; phylum Arthropoda; class Insecta; order Hymenoptera; family Ichneumonidae; genus Venturia; species Venturia canescens. The sequence continues at coordinate 12,547,957 of NC_057426.1, forward strand.
AAACCTCACTCCATAAAAGCCTGGACGAAAGATGAGGAGAGAATGGCGCTGAAGTTTCCAACGTTGGAGTACAACGAAATGGTCTAAAAAAACTCTCAAATAATTCCAGTAAATCTCCAATTTTGTTCCCTGCCGAATTTCCAATTCGTCATATTTCAAGCCGCATCAATAATTCGTGAAATAAAAAAATAATGAATTATTAATCTTTTTTTCGTTCATTTCGTTGAACTCCAACGTTGCAAACTTCAGCGTCGTGAGGAGAGAAAGGATGGATTTTCACCAACAAGGAAATTACTGAGCAGGATATATTTTCTCTCGAATAGTACCGTTCCGTTTTCGCAGAAAGGCACGTGTAGCAGCGCGAGCGTTCTCGAACGTTTTTTCGAATCTCAGCGTGGACGGGTTTTTCGATTTTTTATGGCGAACGCTTGGGTTCGGCGTAACCTGTGGAGAGAACTCGAATTCCATTGCTGACGTATTACTTTTTCACCGATGTGAATATAGATATATATATATATATATATATATTATTTTTGCGAAGAGAAAGACGAAGAAAGAAAAGAGCTCGGCTCTGTAACGCTTTGATGAGACTGGTCGGCGCACATCTCACCCGGATGTCTCGAAAAGGTCACGGTGATACACGTCACGCCACACTGACGATGTTATATTCGTACGAATATATAATTAATTAACGACGACGAGAACGGAGCGATATCGAAGATCTTTCATGTGTATAGACATAAAAATATAAGCGTATTTATATGTGGTAGTAATATAGAAACAGATTGTTCCAAAAACAAAATGAATAGCTAGAAGTGAGGGGCGTACGTCACCGAAACTCCGCGCCTCTTATTATCCGAGATCTGTCATTATTTATGTCATCTCATTAGCAGCCTCGGAGTGATACAATTTAATTGCTAAATCCGCCGAGTCCCCATGACGCATGCTTTTTGACGCAATCCCTACTCCGATGACCGATGCTTTTACATTTTTACTATGCTTTGTTGATAAATCAGCCATATCTCGTGACGCAAATTCGAGTTTTATTTTGCTCCTCGGAGCAAAACTTTTGAAATCACCAACGATAATTCCGCAGACCCGGAGAGATCGGATTTCTTTCGTTTTTCATTCTATTCCAGCTTTCAAAGGAATCGGAGAACGCACGAGAATCAGAATTTTTTCATTGGACTGATTTTATTTCAGGGAGATCGAAGCCTCACGATTGTTCCATGCCCGACGACGATAAGGATTCTTCATAATAATCTTTCTTCCGTTTCTTGCCCATTCCACATTCCACATCCCAATTTCTCATAACCAAATGACCAGCTACGTGTCATTCATTGAATTGCCTTTTTAAGCTTTCCTGCCCCATGGAAATGTCCCTGGAACAAAGTAACCCCGAGAGCAGTCCTAGTGCCTAATTCAAATGCTTCCACTTCGACTACAACCCTCACCAAACTCTCATCAAACCAAGCGAAAGGATAGATTTAACCTAACCATTTTCTCGCCCCTTCTGAACGTAACAACGGCCTTCAGTCTTCTACAAATCTTGGAACTACAAGACGATTTTTCCTTTTTCATAAAGTACAAAGGTAAAGTGAAGCGATTGGACTTTTGATTTTTTATCTCCTCACTTCCGAAAGGAATTTCGGTTCCTACATTGAAATACTTTATATACAATATATAGGTACATGCACGTCTATTTATACGTGTATTTTACGGATGTATAAATGCGAAGTGCAGTTATACGTGATAACGGTGCATGACGGACGAGTTTCTCAACTCCCGTCGAGCATCGTTGACTTCTCGAGATAAGAAAAAGAATCGTGTCAAAAGAAATTCCTTGCCAATCACCGTATCTGCAAAGGAGAAGGAAAGATAGACGGTCCGAAAGGTGTTCCTGAGAGGTTCCGTCATAGATCTTTCGAGTCGTCATCGCCGTCGTCCTTTGCTATTTCGCTCGCTCTTTAAGACTTAAAGTCAGTATACATCAGACACGAAGCGCAGGTGAAATAAAGCATATAATATACGACATATATAGGCAATTCTCTCTCACTATATACAAGAGCGAAGGTACACGCCTGTTCGGAGAAAAGGACGGTGAGATAGATCCTCTCGAGCTACAAACGCTTTTGCACTCGCCTTTTACAGACTACTCTCTTTCTCGTCCCGCTTATATCGCACATGCATTTTCCTCGCAGGCTCCGCTGGTGCATGCGGTCGTGAAACGGTGCTCTTAGCTGCGTATGCACCTGACTTGTTGCACCCGCTTTTGCTTCATACTTTTACACGCTCTATGTATGTATTTACGTGAACTTATGGGGTGTCTGAAATTGCTTTGCGTTTACGATCTATCCTGGCGTAGATTTTTTATTTCCAGGCTATTGCAAGTTTGGATCGTCGAATGAAAGACTTGGCAATACATAAATAATCAATGGAAAGTAGAACGTTCTGCGTAAAACTCGTTACATTTCTTCGTTAAAGAAGCACAAACCTCATTTCATGGAAATTTATAACGTCATATAATTCCTTATCGCGAAGAAAATGAAGGGCCACGAGAAAAGGATCAAGCGATCCAAATAATCTGACTCATCCGGAACCTGGTTCGTGGTCGAATTCTCGTGATTTTTTTCTCCCAACGCCAAATACCGAAACGCCGACAGTCTTTGAAATATCGATAGCACACAAATATTACGAACGCTGCGTAACTCACATTGTTGCTTCAACGCGGATAAAGCAACTTTCATATTATTTATCTTTCGAATACAGATTTTAAATAGACAAGAACAAAGATTATCTGAAGCTCCCATTGACGACTCATTCTCGACAAAGGTGGCATGAATTTGCGATTTTATCGATCTCCGGTGCTTCAACCTTTTTCCTCCTCCACTCGAAAATGTATTTCAATTAACTTTCTATAATGACCAAGCAGTGGAATGATGCGTGACAAAAATGAGATGGAGTATTCGAAAAAGACGATAAGTAACGTTGTAAAAACGGACACGGAGAGTATAATTAAATGGAAAAAGCAACGTCAATACTGGGAGGAAAAAACTTCGAATTTTCGTAAATTTTACTAACAATGAGCAAATGTAAAACCTCGTACATGAAACTGCAAATTCATTTCAGTTTCTTATGTTAGCAAATGTAAAACCTCGTACATGAAACTGCAAATTCATTTCAGTTTCTTAAATTATCAAATTTTTCCTAATAAAAGTCACTAATCCGGAGTTTGTTCCTTATTCGTACTGCTGCATCGGTTATTTTTCAGTTTTTTTCATTTACTCCGTGTCCCAGGCTTCGATAACCAACGAAGAGTTTCTCCGAATCAACGACTCAAGAGGTTTTCCTCGATATTCGAGGCTCGTTTTCACGACACCCTGTATACGAATATTTACGTATTTGTATGTACATCTATAGTGAACTGTAACCACTCGTATCTCACGTTACTCTGCCCGACGATGGCACATTCCATAACCCCCTCCTTCATCGCCATAAAGCTAAAATTATATATTCCTTTTCTCGACAGGAAGATTGCTAAGGGGAGAATTAATCATAGTTCGCGAAGAATTATGTACTTCGATTTTTTCGCACACTGCATTTGTTTGGAAGAAAGCCATTGAGTGTGTAGCTTTTTATAGGATGATGGAAGAGCGATCGTTGGGAAAAAAGATCCACTTAATCCAGTCGTACGATTGAATGTTAATGAGTCGGTGAAACGATCGCAATTACTTAATGTTAATGACAGTAGATTGTTAACAACTATCCATAACTAGACTCGTGATTTAGATACCAATAAATAGAATAAATCTTGCTGCTGTTGTTAAATCGATAAAAAAAAGTAAAAAATCATGTAAAAACCGTTAAATTCATCGGAAATCGATCCTTCCCGAGTCCTACAACGAGAAATCCTCCAAGATTAGTGCTGCTCTGATTATCATCGTTCAGGATGGTCGTCCTTTCGATGCCACCACCTGGTAGCACCACCATTTACACGCCCGGAAGATCTAGATTAGCCGGAAATATTGCCGGCCGCCTCGATCTCGACAAATGGAGCTGCCGGGTGTATCGTGCGAAATGTTCTCTCTTTTGCTATGGTGTTTGCTGCTGCTGCTTTTGCTCAGGAGTCTCTACTCTGCTCCTCGGAACCGCACGGAGGCTCGTGCTTATACTCTCTCGTCCTTTGTTTTCTTTCTTTCTTTCTTTCTTCCTCACTAGCACAGGCATGGAACGAGTTGCCGGAATAATCGTCCGACTTCCATGCCGACATACAGAACATAAATTCCACAGGGAATTTCGTGATCGAACGCTCATCCTGCGAGGAACTTGCAAGATCACTCCTTGTTGGAAAATTCGCGTTCCAGACGTTTCATCACCGTGATCTTTTAAACTCCAATTAAAAACTCGCGAAATTTCAAATTTGTCAAAACTTTTGTGCGACACGATGAGGCTCCATAGCTACAATCCCGATGAATCGTCAGATTTTTCGGTGAAAGTACGTTCTTCGACCATCATTGAAGCATAAAATTTCACGATTCGGATTATTCGGAAAACCTTGGGTGTATTTGATACAGAAAACACCGTATCCAACTCGCGGTTTCGCACGTACAAGAGGCTCCACCATCCGTGTTAGATGGGAGAACGTATCGGAGTGACCGTATCCACGAACACCGGTTTAAAAACCGTAAGTACGTGCCACACTGACTCGGTCTGTTAGGCAAAAGTTCCCGGACGTAACCCCGTTGTGTGGGCACTATTGTACTCCGTTCAAAAATAGCAACATTTGCACAAAATTCAAATACACTGAGCAGCATATTCGAGGCAGCTTCGATGTATGGAAACACCAAATTCTGCTGGAGGCAAGACAAATGTGTGAATCGCGGAGACGAAGAAACGACTTTTCTGTCACGATCACTTTGCCAAACTTGTTATATTTTCAATGTAAAAATATAACAAATTTATTCATCGACTCGTGCTATTGATTTATTAATGTTTGAATGAATACAGGAATTATGGAGATGATTTTTCCGACCGTCAGATTCTCGTGATTCGGTGTCTTTTCTAATTTTCAGCTTTCAAAACAATGACATTTTTTATGCATTAAAAAACTCATCCCTCCACGAGTCATTGTAGGACAGAGATAGAAAAATCTTCCCGTGCTTTTTCTCCTTTATATCCATAGTCATACGATTTCCATTGCATGTATATAGAATACAAAAGGTTGGCGTCGGTGCACCGGAACAATCGTGTAACTTGCTGTATCGAAAAAGGATATCCCTATTAGCGTCACCTTATACGGTACGAGGCTGCGTAATACGTGTACAACAGTTATGTAATTATTAAACTCTGCCGTGTAACAAGTATGAGGATTACGCAATCCGTCTGCCTCTATTTTCTATCCAGATACACGAGTCATTCCAGGCTATTTCTAGCAAACCGCGAAAAAGGAATTTTTTAAATTGCTATATAATTTCAAATGCAACATCGAAAATTCCAGAAGCTTCGGGGACACATGGTCCGATGAGGATAACCTTTAGAAATTTTGCGTAGACAAAAAATTTTTTATTTGAAAATGTCAAATGTCCTGAAAGTAGTAACTGAATTTAAAGCAGAGTTCTGCAAACTCCGAGTCAGCGTATTCTCTCCCACGGTAGTAAAACAGACGAATCGGATTTTACCACGTTTCTATAACTATTTTCAATTGTAGGAAAGTAGAATGTAAAGATCGCTTCATAAATACAAATTACATTTCCTTGAAAAAAACCTTGAGGAAACGTCGATCGTTTTCAAACATCCGATAAATCGATCTGTATAACCCCAAAATTGTACAGTGAGAATCCTCTCGGGAAGTGGGCTGAATTTAAGAATATTTTATATCCGGAAAATAGTCTAAAAATATCACGAGTTTACTGAACGTGTTTGTCCTCGTAAATCGGGTGCCCGATAAATCACTTACTCCGTTGCAAAGGTCCAATACGATAAGAGGCCTCTCTCGCTTTATGCTCGAGTAATTGCACACTTCTCGATCGTAATACACAGATATATACCAATTTCCATTGGATTTTCAGACGTCTTTGAGGCGCGTGTACTTTGGCCCGAGGTCCCTCTGTAAACGATGAATAATATACACGCGAACTTCGATTTCACACTCGTTGCCAGTCTTTGGTATTCCCCGCAAAAAACCTTGACTCCGCGGTATGGCGATAGGAGGAAAAATGATGCGGTAAATGAGTGGTATTTTGCAGAAATAACATATTCCGATTTTTCTATCGGTTTTCGTTTAATTGGGAATATTGTTTATTTCATTTCCGCTGAAGCCTTTCACTTTGAAAGTCCTCAGAATCGACTTATTCGCACTCAATTTTTTCCTTGAGATTCAGGTTTCTTTAAAGGGAAATCTAAATTAACCAAAAAAGTATTTACGATACTAAACATCTAATAGCGAAAGTATCTTTTCGCTCGTTCAAATATTGATAGTTTTTCATGATACGAGCGTGTTGAATTATCATGATATAAGCATGATGAGTGTTCGATTTATACGTGCAAATTTGGAGCTTCTATAACCGTGAAAGGAATTCTTAAGAAGCGAAAAATATTGAAGTCTGCCAGGAAAACGAAGCCTCGGAAATGAATGAAAATTATTTTGTTTTTGCTCGAAACCAATTGGTGGAAAAAATGTTGTAAAAAATATCTTTGTATTTCATTGAAACGTTTTAAAATATCATTTTTTCCTATTCATTTACGTCAAAATATAATTGAACACCGTTTCTGAAACTGCCTGTAAATAGAATATGCCCCGAGGCTATGTACGCACGAGAGGAGGCTCTGCGTATACCTTTTACGCACGTTATGTACGTAAAACTCGTACCTGCGCGACTTTCTACGAATTGCGTAAAGCCTTGTGGAATCCTGACCCGGTGTTTTACGCGCTACGCCTTCTTTTTATTTGTTTCTTTTTTCTTTTTCTCCTTCTCGTCATGCTCTTACATCCGCACGACAGAACAGGTATTATTCGCAGAACTGCTGCGAATAAACTATTCACACGTTCATTTTGCTACGAATGAATTGGTGAAAAAAGAATTAAAAGAAATGGTATAAAGTCGTAAATTTCATCAATAATGTACATTCGTAGCGTCACTAATAAGAACGATTATCACTACTTGTTCGAAACCTACGAGAACGGAAAAGATCGTGAATGCTCGGAAACGATTCACACCTGAAGAAAAACCGAAGCCTTGTTTTTTGAGGAAATGAAGAACATCGTGCAACGTTTGTTTTCCTCAAAAATTTCACTATGAAGAAGGAAGGTGTGTTACAGGAATCTTACGAATCGTAAAACTGATGGATCGCCTCCATTCGCTAGGAATATGATGAAGATTTAAAAAACCGTTGAACAATTTATTAACTTAAAAATATTACAAATTTGCTATTCAGACCAGTAACGTAAATTCGGAGCCCGACAAAGCTGCCACCAGATTTCGGTTCTAACTCGACATCCAAAATGCCTTGGGCGCAATGAAAATGGTTCATTTAATATAGCATTCAACACAAAACGAGCAATTTTTCATGACGATGAAAAATAAAAACAGAATAATATATAATAAAGTTATAGAAAGTGAAAAAGCCTGTTGGAATCGTACTCGAAGTGAATTATGTTTCATTATGATCGCTTATAGATTAGGAAGCCAGACCAGAATTCCGGCTTCACAAAAGACTATGCAATATTGAAACACAGTTACAGACCAGAAGAAATCGTGAGTTGAGAGCTGATTTATAAAGTGGTCCAGAGACAGAGCAAGAATGCAAATAAGAATAGAAATTGTGAGAATTCGGAGCGAGAGAGAGAGAGAGAGAGAGATTGAAATCTGTAAGAATTTTTACATTTTTTGAATCTTCAATCGAACTTCTGAAGCAGGAATAAAAAAAAATACTGTTTTTATGAATCGCGGGTTTGTCTCTTTCATTTCGACATATTTGCTGTCGTACTCGTTGCATCAAAGCCTTCGGCTAATGCAACAACTTCCAGCGCGGTGTAACCCGCCACTCTTCGGGCTTGTTACAAGAAATAGTATTTTCAAAAACTTAGTTTACTGGAAAAGGTGAAAACAGTTTTATTATGGGCATGATACAGATTAACGTTGAATGGTACCCGATCGTTTGAACTGTCGCTGAAATCTCAAGCTCACCCACTGCTCAACTGAAAGCAGTCTTTTGAGTTCCTGATAGTGCTGATCAACTTCGACTGGATGTTCAGAATATCAAAGATAAGAAGAAGAAAGTAATAAAAGTATGTAATGTAAATTCATCGGGAAACTTATTTTTGATATTACTCAGGCCTTTTGCAGGACCTCACAGAGGAATGCTTGTTACAAGAGAGTGACCCTTTATCAGAACTTCCATTTGAGGGAGTAAATATACTTGTTTCAACTTTTGTTACAGCATCCATACGGTTTACCTACAGAGTTCTGTGATACAGCTTTTACGAAGAGATCGCGGATAAGAGACCAACAGAAAAAAAAATTATCAAGAAAAAAATGTTCTTGTTCAAAAATCCAATCCATATCCGAGGTTCTACTCAAGTTTTGAAAAAGTGCCTTGATTATGAGAATTATGTTCAAAGCACGACAGCAAAGTTCGAACATGATTCACCAGCTACCACTCAGGATGAAAAATCATGAAGATACTTCAGAACTGCACGATCACAGAGAACCGATTGATGTTAGTACAAAGGCGGAAAAGACTTAAAGATCGAATCGATTGATCGAAAACTTCAAAAATAAAATTTTTCAATGTGAAAAACATGCTTGATCAGAAACAGAGCAAACGAAAAAAGACAACAGACGCCTTACGTTCGTCTGTTGTCTTTTTTCGTTTCATTTTATTTTTAATCATTATATTTGCATCGATTGATTGGTAGGTACGCCTACAAAACGACAATCCAGGCAACCCACTTCTTCAACGGTAAGCTAACCAACAACCACGACTAATGTGCACTTGGACGAAGTGGCGTGTAAAAGCGCGCCTCGTGTCAAAACCTATACGTAGGCATGTAACACAGGCCTGCCAGAATCCACATCGAATTGATTTACTCCTTGTCCCGGATGCTAAGACATGCGAGTAATGAAACAAAAAAAACATTAGAGAGGGGTGGACTTGACGTTTCACTAATACGATTTAATTTACGCTATTTCTCTCAATATCTGCCTTAAGTATTCGTTACTCCCTCCGCTGGTCACGAATACCAATTAATCCGTAATCTCGGATCTTGCCACTCGGAGCACTTAAAATGAGCCTGACAACCGCAGCACAGGCGTAAGAGTCTTTAGCAGCACTTTCCCAACAATAAAAATGATTATTCCGAGAAGGAAAACATTGACAACAAACGTTATTTTGTTGCGGCTCATTTCAGTCTGGATCCATATCAGAGATCACTTCTGCCGATTTCTTTCCACTCGAAACGTCTCTAATAGAATTGAATAGCATCAAATTGTTGTGCATCGTTTCGAGGCGAGAGAAATTATATTTCTATTAGTCACAGCAAGTTGGAATTTTTCAATTCTCACTTTTTTAATCTCAAGTAACAGAAAGAAAGGAAACCTACAGCTCATTATATGTTGTCATTTTGTAAGAAAACGTGTTTTTCGTTGGTTCTGATACAATCATTTCCAACACTGATACAGATCAAGCTTCGGCTTTTACACTTTGTATGCATGCAACGTCCAGCATGCTGGTCATCAATTAGGATTTCAATCCGTCCACAATTTTATTCGATCATACAAAACTATAAGGTGGACTTTTGTTTTTTTTCCCTTGATATTTTTACTAGTTTTCAAAAAACCCATAAACGTGTGAACAAAAAATTCAAAAAAAACCTCAGTATAATATCTCAACGTGGATTGAGGTCCTTCGTGATTCCAACTTTCATGGATTATCCATTCAATCTTAACTGCATTTTAGATTGACGTCTTTTCCTGCATTAGTTACAAGTTAGTAATTTTTCGTTCGAATGAGCCATTCTATATAATATACTTAGAAGGCATACATTAAAGCCACTGCGCAACGGTCTTAAAACGTCACTAGATCGGATCGAAGATCGTCTGTTCAAGATTGCCATTTCACAGTAATGAACCCATTAAGGCGGTGAACTGATCCATGAATTCTGTTCAAGCAAAGGAAAGGAGGGGACAGAAAGATAAAAGGAAAAGGGAATAATCAAAAGAATAGAAAAAGAGAAAAGGAAGGTTTTTTCAAAGTCTACTGCGCGGGTCGAGACGATAGAATCGTGTAAGTCACGAAATGAGATCCGGTCACGCGCGTTGTTCTCCAAGACCGTTATGATGCACTCCATCATGTATGAAAGTGTTCACAACCTAGCTAGTCTGCAGGAAATATTCTTCGAAATGGATAACATGTCTAAATATTTTATCGAATTTCAACTGGACGATGCAGTTTTCATGTTTAAAAACAACTTACATTTTAAAACAGAAAAGAGCAAACGTCATATTTCGTTATTTCTTGGGTAGAAATTTCAGAAAATAACATTTCGGAATGCAATCATCCCCGAACGGTAGAGTTTTGGCCATCTTTGGCAGAGTCGAGTAGCTTCGGAGAAAATTGAGTGTTCGACCTCGCCTATCCACCAGTAAGAGAGGCAGTTGTTTCGTATTTTCTATTCCATCGATAGCAGAAGATATTTGTTTGAATTTTAAAGGAGTGAAGTATTTTCAAGAGCACAATAACCGAGTCTGTACCAAATGAAGTATTCAGGTTACGTGCATCCAGGTTACGAAAATTCAGGACTCTATCCTTCAAAGTTCTCCATCAGTACGAGGTTGTTGATGGAGACTTCATTTGTATCAAGATACGATACAATCTTAGAGTGTCGTTGGTAATAGCACCCTAGATAGATCGCAGTCACGCGTTTGCGGATGAAAAAAAATGGATGCGGTCGTAATGTAAAAGGGAGTAACAAGAAAAAATGAGGTCGTTTGTGATTCAAGTCAGATTTTTCAGATATGAAAACCGAGTGGATGACGCCGATCATTGGAGAATAAGGCGATAACCGGATTTCTGCACTAAGCGCTTAAATGGCGTAGGGGGCAATCCGGGTTTGATAATTATCGGAATATTGTTCAAAAACATGCATAAAAACCCGAGCTCAGGTGAGACTCGTTCACGCAAGGAATGGATGTTTGTTAACTGTATACACGTAAACATAAGTACTATGCCTTGCGGGGGTGGTAAATCGCAAGACATTCCAGGTCAGACCAAAAGAAAAGTCGCTCTCAGATTTTTTGTTTTTCCTCGTTTCCACGAGATTGCAACGCGGCTAAGTATTACGTAAATAAAACTTCTATGGAAAACTAACGCAGGCGAACACACATTTATAAATTACTACATTTCTACGAAAATAGGTTGATTAATTGAAAAATGCAATGAAGAATCAACAATTCCCATTGGATTCATCGCTCACAGTAAATTATCGGAATAGGAACGAGAAGCATCGCGTTTCACTCCCCCCTCGACCTCCCCATTCGCTCTTCTTCAATCTCTCTTCTCTTTCGGCCTATTCGTTATAACCTAAAGTGCAACAATTCAATATCGCGAATACCAAGAGGCTGCTGCTTGTCGCGTTTGCTCACAAGGTGCGGCCACAGCCTAATAACCCGAATGTAACCGGACATACGCGGGCGCGGGAGGACGTGAAGGAGTTTATATAAGGTGTCCTCAGAGTTAAAGTCACGCTCGGAAGGATCGTCGAGTCATTACAATTCTGCACAAAAATATCCTTAGCATCGTTATCCTTCCGATTCGATCAAATTTTCGGAGGATTTTATTAAAATTCAACTCTTTAATATAAACCAAAGAGGGAAAACCATTCAGTATTCATTTTCGCAGGATAACAGCTTGGACCTTCCAATGAGATAACTTTCCATGTTACTTGAATAAAAATAATCGGTTCCCAAATGCAAACTCAAGAAACCGATGATTCATCGTACATCGCGACAAGTGATTGAGACAAATTATACACACCGCCCGCAGGTGCTTCGAACAGACAAATGTGTTGGTCACCTAAGGCGATAAAACTAAATTTTGTAGCGCTCGTTCGAAAGAATTACCAATGTCTTGGTTTCTCGTTCATTTTATTTGTCACCGGTGAAAACTGGATGTGCTGACGTGCGTGTGATGATTAGGATCATTGGCATAAAGGAGGTCCGAAGGGAACGATCTTCTAAAAATTGCTGGCGCAAATAGAGATCCGGGTACAGGAGGCGGACGAGAGTGTTCGGGCATGAATGGAACTCGTGATCGCAGCAGGTTTTTGTGCTCAGCGAAAAAACGAGAATGGAAGGAGAGGAGATGGTGAAGGCGAAGGAAAAAAGGAAAGATGAACGAACAATGAAAGATGGCATGGCGAAGAAGAATGAGGGAGACGCGGCGCGGAGAAGAATTATTTGAGGAAGAAGTGGAGCGAGCGTAAACACTCGTCGAAGCATTGAAACCTTTACGAACCACCGAGTATATATTCATCTATATATGTGTAGGATAACCGACAAGATACCGGTGGATAACCCAGACAGAGAGAAACGTAAGTACCGCCGCCCACGAGACAACTCGACAAGGCGGAATTGTGAGGTGTGTGGGTACGTGTGTGTACCGGACTTGAGTATCGCTACTCGTTCATGCAGCAACTCTCTCGCACATCATAAGCTTCGACGTATATCGTTACAGAGTCCTTTGCTGTTGGTTCATGTAATAAATAAACATGTATATTAATCGATGTAAATACACATACGCAGATACATTTTTGCATTGAATTCTCCAGTCCGAATTGACGCTTGAGCGTAGTCCCCATTGACAGGATGTAGGATTCATTGGCATCAAGTTTCACAATAATTCCTTTTTCCAATCATTCTTTTCCTCAATGCGAAACTTCGTTGTTGTTTGGTGAAGATTCAAACAACTCGGCCTGGAATCACCGTTGAGGTATTCTGATATTCAAGTCAGTCAAAGTTCACTAAAACATTCAATCAACAAATCAGTAAAAAAATTTCTTTTCTATACTTGGCGTCAAGATACTGTCGCGTCTCTATAGGTACTAACGATAATGATAGAAATATTACGAGAGAGCAATAGTGCTACGTTAAAAAAAAAGCACTGACGTTGGTGAATCTATTGATTTTTCATTTCGACAGATACATTTTTAACCCTTAAAGTGCGCACACTGGGTCGTTTTGACCCCATGAGCATATGGATGACGCAATAAGTGTGCACTCGAAGGGTTAATGTAAAATCCTAGATCCTCCGAGCTATAACATAAGAGTAACATATACTTGGGCTCTTTCAATAAAATTTTGAAAAGGTTCCAAATACTCACCGATGAGATTTAATGTTTTTCCGATTGTGAGAGATACCGTTGTTTTTGTATTCACAATTTCTGACGAAAAACTAGTTTCACTGGGATTCGTTGTATCTACTCGAATCTACTTGAAGTATCTACATATTTATTTTCACGAAAGATCTTACAAAGAATCGTATGTAAAAGGAGGGTAGGGAAGATGATGAACGGTGATTTCGATTTGATGAGCGATGCTCCCATGGTATACGGAGACGCCAATAGGCGATTATAATGGATGAGAGGCAGCTCAGAGTTAGCGCGAGCAATCGAACGAGCAGCGGCATATACAGCAGCTTTACAAGCAAGCAGCAATGGCAAGCCGTGCCAGATTCAGGTTTGTTGACACGGATCTCTCTCCGTTTCTTCGTCCGGGTGGAAAGGGGGCCCCAGTCGCTCGCACAACTTCCAAACGACGCTGAAGTTTACATGCTTGGAATTTATTGAAAATTCTTTCCATTTTTGTCCGCTTATTTTCGATCTGCAAACTCTTATTTCGATGCGAGTTCTGAGTCCCTAACGCGGAGAGCTTGACATGTATTTGTAGCCTGAATTTGAACAAACGTACTTAATACACAATACAAATTAACGAGATTAAGTTTCGATACAATCGAACGATGCGGACTACGACCTTGGTTTAAATTCTTCTTTCGACATTCATATAACAAAATATATGCGTCTACGGTCGCGAAAGACGTATGATGTAAATACGCATATACACAAGAGCTAATATCCCACTAAACTACTCAAGTTATACATTTATTCCGTTACCTAGCACAAAACATAAATGTTATTCGAGAAAATGGAAGATGTACGCTGTAGTATCGCGATTGGTTACGATTCGGTATTTCAACATGAACTCGAATGATAAAACGAATAAAAACCATTGGTTTTCGTAAAAGTGGAAAAAGAATTTTCTTGAGTGTCCAGTGTGCAATCGGTGACAAAAAAACCAGTGCGGTTCATTCTTACGCGTCAGTCATACTGATGAAAAAATAGAGCACAGAGCACGAACGGCATAATTTTCTCGTCGCAAACAATTTTGCTCGAATACGCAGCGAAATTCTTGCGATGAAAAAGTTTCGACATGACAGCAAACCAAAACGATTATTTTATCAAAGTATTATCCTGGAAAACATATGCCTGCACAACTCAATTTGTTTGGGTATTTAGAATTTCGTGCAGAAAAAGTACGGAAAAAGGGGAAAAATCACAGCGCTCCTAACCTAAGCTTCCTCCCAAAACGTTTAATTTATTGCTGGCAATTTTTAGTTTAAACTCAGCACATCTTATGTTGAAACTATTGACGAAAAACGGCCATAATTATTTTACAAATGTATTCAAGTTTGAGCACTCGTGGAAGTACCCGAAACGAACTCAAAACGATTCACATTTGTGTAACAATTGATATTTTATTTTTATTGCTTAAAACGTGAAAAAAATGTTCAGTTACAATCGACGAATGCAATTCCAAACTCACCTGGACCCTAGCAGCAATGTCGGAGACAAAACGCGATGATATATCGCAACCCTTTTCCGCGGTGTTTCCGTGCTCCTCATAATCGCAAATGTCTCCGTGCTTGTTTTTACCACCACCACTGCCATCATTACCACTGCCACCACTACTATTACAGACTACACTCGAAGTCGCGAGATCCGAGAAATAGCTAGCTCCACGGCTAGCTCTACAGGCACACGGCAATATCTCGAGCTCGAAGACCACTTCATTCTCATGCCGTCTGCGCAACGAGCCAGATCTCTCGACCGTCCTCGTATCACAATTATCCCGCAACTCACGATGGATCCCACCCGTACACTCGTCACTTCTCCTGTCACACGAAACGACGAGCAACTCTGACAACAAACCGCTGCCACTGCCCGCGCTACCCTTATCATTATTTACGTTTGGTGAAGAATTTATCGAGCCACAGCCGGTTCTCCGAGTCTCTGATTTCGTTTCATCCTCCAATGCCAAACGAACCCCGAATAATCGCGTTATTTCGCTTGAATATTTTTTTAACTGTTCGAGATTACTACGATCGACGCGAATGCGCGCTACCTCGCCCATCTCTCTGACATTGCAATTTTGGCGCTCACTATAATTTCCGTCTCTCTTTCCCGTTCTTTTTTTCCTTTTTCTTCAGTTTCTCTCTTCATCCGATGTCCTGTTTATTATTATGAGTTTTTCCTAGCTTCGAATCATCACACGAGTTGCTCGAAGCACGGTTTTACCAATACAACTACACTAATTTCACTTCACATACCGCGATGTGCGTGTGAGCTTTGGCGCTCCCGCGAGGCGGACGCCCCCACCGGCGAGAAAACAGAAGCCCCGCAGAGCGCGAAGCTTATAGTCTCTCTCTCTCTTCACCGCCTATGCGTAGCTACTTCCAATGCGCGTGTATATCAGCGATTTTTGAATACATCGCAACCCCGCGATGTAACGAGCGTTGAACCACACGAACGAGTTGAATCAATCGCCCTTCAACGAATCCGGGATAACAATTTTTGCAATTTTAAAACAGTAGAGAAAAAAACTTCTCGCACTAAAAAACCGCGTGTATCGTGTGAATCGTTCCGAAATTAAGTTTTATTTACGACCATTCGAGGTTTCTTATTTACGAGGGAATCAGTGATTTACGACACGAAATTAATTGCGACAAATTAGTGTGAATTTAGAACAGCGAAAAAAGGTTTTGATCTTCGAGACATTCACCGCTGAGCACTTCTCGTCAAGATAGACAGACGCAATCCGCGTAGTTACTGCTCAATGACGATTCTCGCCTCCTTCCTCGCAATACAGTGTCTTGTTGACGCGCGAGTCGGTTGAACAACGAACCGCTCGTGCGAGATTGCACTAGAGCGAGAAAGACACGTGCGATTGGAAAAAAAAGAGAAAAAACGAACGGCGCCAATCCGTGATTAAACTCGAGCAAGCTGATTCGGACTTGTAAAACATCATTATAATATCATTCTTAGTATCGAGAGGGGACGATTCGTCGTTCAGGTGTCCATGCATGGGGAGAATTCAACAGACGGGAGGGTTAATATCAAGGATAAATATTGTACAACCGTAATACCTTTCTTTCGTAATGAATCACAAACACCTTCCTTCGATCATTGTGCTTGGGAGTCTGCCTGGGGAAAGGAATTTTCAATGTTAAAATACGTTCAGCTTTCGCAGCCTCATTCCGTGTGTTGTGTAGTGCATTGAAATTATCGGCTGTCGGTTAAGACGGTTTCTATGATTTTTCGATGCACGGGAACAATTTATTTCCCGTTTTTCTCATCAAATGTGAATATCAAAACTAAAACTTTCAGAAAAATGGTGAATTCCTGTCGAGCTCTTGTTTCTACCAAAGTGTAATATCAAAATTAGCAAGGATTACAATTCATTTTTGTTTCCAATGAAACGTTCCAAGAATCGATATATTCTTTTATTACTTAATAAATTATTTTTAATTCGTTAACGAATGTGAGTCGAGACTCCCGGAACAACGTGTAAAAAAATAATATTACAACCAAAATTCAATGATCGTGCTCATTTCACTACGCTCTTGGATATCCAGCACCAGTAACTAATTAATTTCAATAATACAGACTATTCCAAGTTAAGTAATGAACTTTCGTAACTTTTAATCAGATCAAATTTAAAGTAGAAAAGTCTAGTTCCATTTTTTAGATAAACTCCTTCCTGATAGGTTCCCAATTATTGAACCTGTCGAGTACACACGCCTTTGTCGTAGATTAAACGGTGACAGAAGAAACAAAAATCTTCACATCTAGTTTAGTGAAATTGCCTATTAAAAATCAATGATGTTTCTCGTTTTGTTGGTTTCCAGAGCAGATGGGAGAACAAATCGAAATAATGCTCGCTCTGTGCGTAACTCTTAAAACTCAGGGTATTTTCGAAAACTTTCTGAAGCAAATTACTGGAGCTAGAAAAATACTGTAGAGATTCATTATCCAAAAATGTCATACGCACAAGTTATTTCATTCGCGATAATTAACTTCGGAGAAAGATCGATGAAAAAATGCCACTACATTTCTGAGACGAAATAGTCTAGAACTGTGACTGACGGTATTACGAACTGAATGTACATTTTTTGCGAGCACAATGCGATTTTATAATATCCCAATCTCATTGCTACGAAGATGTGAAATTAGCTGATTCAATGGAAAACCGAAACGACCCAGGCAGCGTGTTGATTATTAAGAAGGTGGTACCCAACCACCGAATGTTTTTTCCAGCTCTCGAGCCACCGCGATGCAAAGATGATCGTTGAATGGTGATGCAACGACCTGTTGATGATGTTTACATGAACACGCGAATACACGGAAAAATAAGACAAACCTGATGATCGTGAAAGAATGATATACCGACCTGAACACCAACTGGCAATCCTTGTGAATCTAGACCCAGCGGCACTTGGCAAACCGGAAGTCTCAGAACGTTGAAGATACACCAGTAGCCAAAATTGAATGGCCTCAAAAAGTACGAGTAGTGATAACTAGCCGGGAACGGAGCAGATGGATAAAATAACACTCCGTTGTCACCGAGTTTTTCCTATTATTGAAAAAGATTACTATATTTCATCATGCATTATTCTTTTCATTTTTCAATGAAAAAGTCATTGATCGATACGATTTTGATCAGAAACTTTTGAACAATGTTCCAACAGTTAATTCCAGCCCGATGTACCATGATTGTTCTGAAGTTATCGAAAAAACGACTAACTATATTTGACAATCGATTAAACAAGGAACAAAATACTATTGACTTACAAGAAGAAATTCCTTCATGGCTTTTGTAACGTTCGTAGCCCATTGCTCTTTCTCTTGGGGAAAGAAGTCGTCACTCATGAGTTTCATCAGTACCGCGAACGTGATTTCCGATCTGTTTGTCAGGAATTTTTTTATTTCTGCAACGGCGTTCGTACGCGACTGAAACGTGAAAAAATTGGTTCATTGTAATATTTTTATCAAGTTAACGAACACTTTTTGATGAATCAATGCTCCATTTGATTTGCTGAATAAGTGCCTTATCCGAGAATTTTCGAAGCTGGCTGAATATAAGTGAACTGAAAAACGATTGATAATTTCAGCATTTTTTGTGATAAATAAAGAACCACTTGTCTGTTGAGAATAAATTTTGAAATATTGTGGCTCAAACCTTTCGGTTCATAATATCTGATTTGAAATCAGCATCTTCTTTCGTCATCCAGTATCTCCACAATCGGAAGCTGTATTCAGAGCCGGGTAATCTTATTTTTTGTGCAGAGCCTGTGAGTTCACGGAAATGTTCGACGGCTCTGGTAAGAGCAAGCCTCATTTCATTGTTCACTTTGCTGGCTCTCAAATCGCCGGAGCCTTCCTGATAAAAAATATTTAAATTCTTGAGGTTAACGGGAGTGTCGAGTTTGATTTTCGAGACGTTGTCTCCGATAAGAACTTTGAGCAGAGGTATAAGATCGTCTCCTTTTTTGCACATCGGACCCGCTTCTGCCATCGAAGATGAAAAATCAACTGATCTCATGCCAATGCCTTTGAGTGGGGAAAGACCTTCGGACGGTTTGTGGCCGAACACGCCGTTGAAAAAAGCTGGCATTCTTATCGATCCACCGATATCGCTACCGATAGAAATCGGAGCACCACAAGCCGCTAGAATCGCTCCTTCTCCACCGCTGCTTCCTCCTACTGTTCTTGTTGTGTTGTAAGGGTTATTCGTCTGTCCGTAAACGTGGTTACGCGATTCTACCCAAAGATTCATCTCTGGTATATTCGTTTTAGCTATGAGAATTCCACCGGCTGATTTCAAGTACCTAACCACTGTCGCATCTTCTGTTGATATGTGTCCTTTTCGACACGTCATTCCCATTGAGTGCGGCAAACCTGTTTAAATTCATCAAGCAATTACAATCACTTAAAAACAATTCATATACAGGACAAGTTACCAAAACGTAATAATTCATGAGCGATGAGTTTTTTTTTTAATTATAAAAAACAACACTTTTTACACAATTTCGTAGAGGACTTTCTTACTGTGCTGCATAGTAAAATTTACTTAGGCTCATGTAATATTTTGAAATAATCGTTATGTGTAGGACACTTTTCCAAGGACATTGCTTGAAAAGGTCAATTGCATGTCTGTAATTATTCATTTGTTTTTCATATGATTGTCTCTTCCCGACGCCATACTGCAATCTTATACTAGTATAGAAGATTTAAAAAATCACGTAAGGTTTTTTAATATTTATGACTTTAATGTTCCTGCAATTGCACAGTGGCTCACAAAATAAAATTTTTCAATTTGATTTTTTTCATTTTGACTCTTTTAGGTGTGTACATGTTCTGTTAAACAGATGTGGATGAAGTTGAGTAACCCTGACGGTTAGCATATCAGAAATCAATCAATTCGTTATGGACTATGCTAAACCCTTTGTGGAAAAAATGTACACCGCCCATCAAAAATTTAAAGGTCTCCTCCAAAATAAGTGGATTAAACTTTCACACTGAACATTTTTCCATTCAACAAATATTTTAGAAAATATTTCAGGTGCTAAATTTTTTCTCTCATCTATACCCATTAATCTTGTCATAATGCTTGTTAGAATTGGACATTAAAAAATGTGCTGTGGTGTTGAAAAAAAAAACGCAGGTATCATGTCTCGGAGCTCAGAAAAACAGGATGAACGATGATCAAGAAGTGAGGACGGGTAGTTTTTAATGAGTGTGAATTTACCTTTTGGATTTTCAAAAGTATGTTCAATCAGCGGTAACAAGTAAATAATTTTGATATAGAAAATTGCATATTGAATTGTTATTCAATCGTTTGTACAAATATTTTCTAAATTTATAAGAAAATGAAATCTACAAATAATTTTAGTAATATATCATCAGCCCCTGAATGTTCAGCATTCACATTTATTTATCAGACTTTATTGTAGTTTGTTAAGAAGATAGTTAAAAAAATATATTTATAGGCCTAAGTTCCTTGTTTATGAATATTTTGTCCATGATGTCTCAAAAATGTTGATTCCCTGAATTGTCCTTAATGGTGATATCATTTTTATAAAAGCCTCATCAGTTTTACCTTCAGTTTCGTTACTCTCTTTTGTTGTGAAGGGTACACCCAAAAAGGGTTTAGTTTTCTTCAAAATTTCCAAGTCAGGCTTGGAGTGCAGTAATTTATCAACATTTTTGGCTTCTTCTATGGCTTCCTCGTAACGATCGATGACAACTGCATTCAGTAGTCCATTAACCTCTTTACAGCGCTCTATGAAAGCTTTAACCACATCCTCAGAAGAAACTTCTTGATTCCTACATAAATGACTTTGCTGGTTGAACTTTTACTTTTATTCGTTTTCCATGAAGAGGAAAAATTAAAAACATTTGTCCGTAAGTAATAAGAATTTGTAAAATCATTCATTTACTATCTTGAATCAAATTTCCCACCTTATTTTTTCTGCTAATGATATTCCACTCTCCAGCAATAAGGAGTTTTTCACAGCAGGCACTTTTTTTTCTTTGCCGTCATAATATATTCCAAATAGAATATCAATAACATAATCGAATATACAATGCAACTGGACAACCATACAGCAAAGTAATTTGAAGAGAAGTTGCTTTAAATTATCCATTGTGGTTTTCTGATGTTGTGATTTCTGTATGAAGAAGAAGGAAAAATCTGTTCATCTTATTTTGAAATAGCATGTCCAGCAGTTTAAAAAAATTTTCAATTCAAGAAAAATTTTGCAACATTTAAGAATTGTCCATGTAACAATCATGGAAGGTAAAATTTATGTTGAAAACAGTTCATAAAAAAATATTCCTAATGATTGAGCAAATAAATGGGAAACGTGCACAGACACAAACTGCTGAGAACTGTTGCCTCTGCTTCGCTGAACCAAGTGTACTGACAGTAATCTTGGCAAGGAATACTATGTAAGAAGGAAGGAGAAAGAACCAAGCTAAAAAACTTTATCAGCTTTCTTTCGAATTAATGATAATGACGAGGCGATAAGAGAAAGATTAGCTTACCTCGTTTGTCAACGATGTGCACATGACTAATACAACCGCGAAAATTTGATACAACTGCTATTCCGATTCCGATCACAGCAAAACAAATGAACGCTCAATTGGCTCAATTGTGAAAGATAATGAGTAAAATTTTATCTCCGATTAATCATACGTGTCATCAAATCGGAAAATGACGTCCGCAAATTTACCGGTTCAGTGTATTATTATGATGGAGCAACCAATCATGTTGTGTAAAGGAATAACAAAATATATATATATACATACACAAAAAATATATTACATCGTTGAAACTGCATGAACAACAGCGCATAAGATCGAATTCCTTTGCAGCTTTGGTTTGTTAACACTCGCACCGCTCAAATCAACTCACAACTTATGCACTGTCATAATGTCAGTACTATCAGTATAGTTTAAAGAGCAGTTTATTTAGCTTAATAACTCGTGGTTTAACTCGTTTAACTGCATGTCAAAACCAGTCACCGATGATCTCATATCGTTTGTATCTTCGGAATCTTGAATTGATTCTCTGACAAATGGTAGTGCTGGTCGAATCAACATATATATAAATGAAACCAAAATTGATCAATCCGAAATTAGGACTTCTTAGAGATTAATTTACGAAATTCTCAGGGTTTTTTTGGATTCTCGAGCATTAAATAAAAAGGCTCAAGAACGTGAGAGATATTGTTTCTAAAATTCATTTGAAAAATACAATGTAAGTTCGAGTATATTGACAATCGTCCTTGAAGCTTTAACCCCCTCTCCATGTATGCGTCATAATAACACCGTAGACCGTTACTGTCAAAAAAGAAAAAAGATCTGACAGATAAACACTCCCAAGTCGAAATTGCTGGTTAACCACAAATTTCATTGTTTCTGATATTTTACTTAATTCAAGTCTG
The DNA here is from genome assembly GCF_019457755.1 of Venturia canescens. Lineage (NCBI taxonomy): Eukaryota > Metazoa > Arthropoda > Insecta > Hymenoptera > Ichneumonidae > Venturia > Venturia canescens. Next base: position 12,570,295 of record NC_057426.1, read on the forward strand.
TTTTAACAGTCAGCACAACGGGGGCCGAACAGTCAGCCATGTCCGTCTCACAGATGGAAAGTATCCTTTTTTTTTTACATCGACATGAACAAACAAAACCAGGAACGACGTTGGGTTTAACCTCAAATGTAGTCAACGGTGGAATTCTGATTGATATTTTTTGTTAGAACGTTTTGGTACAAGTGTTGATTTCTGTTATTGTTTTTTCATTGATCTACTGTATTATTAGAACCGAATTTGGATCTCCTCGAATTCTAAAACATTTATAACCCGTGGGAAGCTAAGGTTATATTTTTAATATTTGCAGTTTTTGTACAAAAATTAGTTATGCAATCTCGAGTAAATTAACTCTGAAGCGGGAGAACGGCGATTGTTCCATATTTTGAAATATTCAAATTTGTTGAGGTCCTTGTCCAATTGGATTTTGAACATTTAGGAAGATGTTTAAAATAAATATTGATTGTTCCTAATAGCAATGAAAAAAAAAAAATATCGTCTCTAATCATTTACAGTTTCACAAATTTTTTGTAAAAACTCAACTTACCATTGTTTCATAACTCATATAAATTTCTTTTCAAAAAATTCCTTCCACAGAGAAATGTATAGTAAATATCAAAAGCAAGTTTATTGTTCCTTCTATCATTTTGGATGTATGGAATGACGGTTGAAATTTTAAGTTACGAAATAGAATTATAAATCCTTTTAGGAATAATTTTTGCCAAAAAAGTTTCCTTAAAAAATATTATCAGAGAACTTGTTCAATCTAAAGTTTGCAGTCAAGGAGCTGGAACGAAATTCAAAAAAATGCGAGAAAGAAGAAAAAGTGGAGAAAGCAAAGGTGAAGAAGGCGATACAAAAGGGAAATATGGAGGGAGCTCGTATTCACGCTGAGAATGCCATAAGACAAAAGAATCAAGCGTTGAATTACTTAAGAATGAGTGCTCGTGTTGATGCTGTTGCAAGCCGAGTGCAAACAGCTTTAACAACGAGAAAAGTCACTCAGTCCATGGCTGGAGTTGTTAAAGCTATGGATGCGGCTATGAAATCCATGAATCTTGAAAAAATATCAGGGCTCATGGACAAATTCGAGAGCCAGTTTGAAGATCTTGATGTACAAAGTTCATACATGGAAAATGCCATGTCGCAAACTACCACAACAAACGTTCCTCAGAACGACGTAGATACATTGATGCAACAAGTCGCTGACGAGGCTGGGTAAGTTTTTTGTTATTCCAATTCAAATTATGTAAAAATAATTGCAATGAAATATTATATTAATAATATTGCCTTCTTCCTTAAAATTGTGTTCCCATTTTTCAAATTGTATCTTTCATTCAAGTCATACTATTATTCTTATCCTTGTACAAGATTTTCTTTGACTGTGGGCATTAATTTCTATATTGGTTGAACCACCCTGAACTACTTATTCCTCTTGGTAATTTTTTTAGTTTCCAATTGTCAAAATTCATTTTTTTCTCCATTTCAGCCTGGAGTTGAACATGGAGCTTCCTTCGGGACAAATGGGTAGTCTTGGAGCTTCAACCGCGGTTAGTCAAGAACAGGATGAGTTGACGCAACGGCTGGCTCGACTTCGAGAATAAAAATAATAAATTCCAAAAAAGTTTTAAATATGAAAAGTAAAGTTAAATACTGACCACACGTGTAATATAATTTATATATATATATTCGTCTGTGCACAGGCGTTTTGCTTGTCGAATCGCTGATTCGCACACGATTGGAAGATAATGAAAAAAAGCCTTGTCAACAAATTTTGTGTTATTTTTTTTAACATTGCAGCATTAAGCTCTTCAATGAATATTTCTATTTGCTGAATAATAATTGAGCAATGAGTTTTTAGCTCATTTGCGAAAATACTGAAAAAATCAAGGTTGCATAAAAAGTTTAAAGCTTCAATAGATATGTGTAATATAGCTTTTATAAATAAAACCAACGTTGAATGAAATATTCTCTAAGAATGCTTGCAACGTTACGATATTTTCAAGATGTAATAAAAATTTCAACACTCGGCAAAATTGCTTCTAAAATAATCGTTTAATTTTGTTACTTTTCCTTAAAAGATGTCGAAATTAACATAAAATCCCAAGTTCACGGGACTACACATTTTCTTGACTCCATATTCCACATGAATATTTATATATAATGAATTTTAATATTAATATCATCCTTATAGAGTGGATATAAAAACTCCTTTGTATGAAAAATCTTGAGAATACGTGGGACATCCGAGATTTTTCTGTTTCAAATTTTCCCAAGCAATAAATTTTCCTTCCTATGGGTATTTAAGATTAAGAGAAAACCATGAAAAAACTTTAAAACATTGAGACCACGTGAAATATTCGGGGTGCATAGATTCTTTGATTTACCCCACATATTGAATTTTCGTTTTATGTAATCAGTCTTGAAGAATTATTCAAAAAAACAACATTCAACTTGAACATGTTGAGATCGCGTAAAATATTCGGGATGTATTGTTACTTTCATTTATCCTGAACATCGAACATTCGTTCCTTGGAGTTACCCTTTTTATAAATGTAAATATCACTATAGAGTTCCTCTTGTGCCAAATTCACTTTTCCGTCCTTGTGGAGTTCTGAAATATTGAAAATATTCGGTTATCGAAATATTTCATAATTTTATCTCATTTTATTAGGTTATTTTAAAAATCATGTGTCGATTAAACATAATCGTTTCTTTAGATATAGACTTACCAAGAAGCAGAGTAAAACATACTGCTGCATCGAGTTTTGTAGAACTTTCTGGTGGTACTAAATCAGTAAACTTCAAAGCTCGCCTTTCACCGTTTTGCTCCCAAAGAACTGCAAGAAGTGCTTGCAATTCCTTGTAGTCCCAATCGTTTTGAAGGTAACTTGCTCCGGAACTATGAAAAAAATATAAATATTCAAAATAGAAAGTGCTCTACTTTTTCAATGAATGAAATAGCTGAAAAGAGTATATTTTCAACCTCACGGATCGAGGAGATTCGGGAAGATCGATTATCGCTTCCGGTAATGCACTTTTCTCATAGCTGCTTTTCTTCACAACATTACGAACTTTCAATTGCGGTGGTAGGAAAGCATCGATATCCCCAGTGTCTGGGGTCTCCTTACGAGTTTCTTCTACGTTTTGGCCTTTGTTATTCTCCTCTTGACCAACCGGGATTATATTAGATACCGGCTCGTCCGGAATAATATCGTTTTCCATCTCTCTGTAAACGTTCAAATATTAATCGAGGAAATATTTTAGCATATCATTAAAAGCAATCTCATTAATCGAGACAAATGAAATATTTTTGGTCTACTTTATACTTATATTTAATATTTAGGTACGAAGAGAAATATATTCAAATTAATTTATCCTATGCACACGTTTCAAAAAAGTTCGTGGAGACCTTTGGTGCTTTAAGATCAATCCACTCGCATAAAAATAACGGTTTCTTCTTAAAATATTCAAGCATAAATTTGGAAATGAGTATTAAACTTTGCATTTATAACCTTTATAAAAATGAGCTAGCGGAAGTAACATTCCCAAAAACGTATCACCTTTGTTCAAGAAAATCATTTTTCGATAAAACAGTATTCTCTCCGTTATCAAAAAAAAAAAATGTTTTTTCAAGCGGTCAAAGACGTTGGTTTTGAAGCAGTTACAGCTAAATTAATAGCTAAGTCTCTCAAGAAGGAAATGCTATATCGAAACATTTAATTTTTGGTTTGAAGTTTCTTTTCACCCGATATCTTCGACAGTTGGCTCGTGAATGTCGATGTGAGGCATTGGCGGTTGGTAATCGTCCGTGGTCATTTCAGGAATAGATGGAAGATTCGCGATAGTATTATCCGTTTTATTACGAGAAGACGAGTCAGTGTCCATCCCTTTTCCGAGGCCCGAGGAAGTTCCATCTGTATTTTGCTGATCACGTTCCTCCAAAGCTCGGACCTCTTCGATAGCTGTAAATGATATTAAATTTCAAGTAATTTGTAATTCAGAGATAAATTGATGATTACATGAGCTTAAGAATTTCTTTCATTTTGGGTGTTGATAAACTTGATAAAATTTTCAATGATTTTTTCAATTTTCTCTCTCAATCTTATTCAAGTAAATTCCGTGATGCAATGAGAAATTATTTACTCACGCATGGCGTGGTCATTTTCAGCTGTGAAAGGACCAATGGTCCGAAGTTTGAAGGAGTCCCGCAAACCAAGTGGCCATTTATCATATCTCGGTCTATTTTGAACAGAGTTTTTAAGAATCGGACGATGAGATTTGGAAGGCAAGACGAGCAGCAAATTTGCGGGAACTAAGTGCATTCGTATGGGTCCGATTTGAGAGCGCTCCATGGGCTGTGAAAATATAATCATTTCAAAATTTGCTACGATTGAACATCCTGTTAATGTACATTGACATTAAATTTGATTCAGTTTCTTATACAGAAGTTTCAGTTAATTTTTTTTGCAAAATTTTCCTCGACAATTGTTTTAAATAATTTTAGTTGAAGAAATCACCAAAAATCACTGCTTTGATGAGGATTGTTTGGTAAATGTATCTATTCATTACGCATGGTCGCTTTGCAAACGATTGATAGAAGACCGTACTGGTAAGATTTATGAAAATCCTTTTTCTTGATTAAAACATGCTAAATAATATCTCGGAATTCACCCACAATTGTATGAGCCAATGGATTAGCGATGAATTTTTGAAGCTCTTCTTGACGCAGTTTCGTGTGTTTGTCGATTACAATTCTACGAAGTCGTCTTCTTTGCGGCCCTATCACAAAGTCGAGGTCCAACGTATCCAAGTGAATTTCATTGTCTTCTGGACCTCTGACACCTTCAGAATCATTTGGCTGGTGAACGGTCGTATCGACAGGGATATCACTCGGTTCGGTGCCTGGTCCGACGTCGTCAGGAATATCTGGCTGATCATCAAGTAAGTATTGTTGATTCTGATCGGCCGGTTGTATCATTTCTGAAGCCTCAGAAGTGGGCTCATCTTGTAAGGTCGTCTGCTGCGGCACTTCGCTCATTTCGGACTCCAAATTTCGCTTGAAATGAAAATAAGATGAAAAAAATGGGATTAGCGATGTATTGAAAAAATGACTATCAGATGATAGATGCTGTGAAAATCATGAACAAAAATTGTCAATTTGTAAGATTGTTTCAAAACTTACTAATAAAAATTCAAGTCAATTTTATGAATAATTTTTGAAACTCATCATTTTTAAGTACAAAGCTGCTGTGTTGGGGAAATAGAAAATAAAAAATATTAACGAGTAATTTCAATGAATAGGACGTTTACTCGACGTCTTTTAGTTGGTGTATCTGCGCTGGCAGTTCTCGATTCTCTCTTTTTTGGAGTTTTCAACAATGAACCAGTGTTTTCGACTGCAACTGTATCCTCGGTATTTTCTGAGCCATTAGTTGTAGCCAAATTTTCGATTCTGAGAGCGGAAGGTGCTGCAATGATAAGAATAATAAAAAACGGGAAAATCCAAAGTGAGCGGAGTTGAAATTAAATCATTGAAAACAGAAAACACTAACACGAAATCGGACGTTGGTTCGCGGTCTGTTCGTCGTAACGAATCGGTTGATTCAGTTCATCCATATCAGGGCCCGCAAGAGTTCTGAATTAGTAAAGAATTTTCGCTCTATGTTAGTATAATATTCCTCGTTAAATTTGACAGAAAATGCAACAGAAAAAATGCCAAATAGCCAAAAAAAAACGTGCGATTTTTTCTGCAGGATTTCGATGTAGGAAACTTTGTGATAGAATTTAAAAATGAACTAACTGTAGATCCCAATTGTCCTCTGTCAGAAAAAAATCGACTTCTTCTTCCGTTAACTCACCAAATGTTGGTGATTGCACAAACGCCCTCTGAATTCCATTCCAGAAAAATAAACATGCTTAATACAACTCAAAACACCAAACATTAAAGCACAGAAGAGTAGATGTTAATGGAAATTCATACCAGAGAGAAAAGAGTAATGAAACCAAAGCTTTGATTAAAAAGCAAAATATTCCAAACTACAGAAAACTTACATTTCGCCCTTTTGTTATTGCTTCCAGATTTGCTTCAGGCAAAAGATGTAAGTCAGTTCGCAAATGGAGACCTTTGAATGTTTCCTTAGGTAGCGGTATTTCTGGCAGGTCAATTTCCAAGAGAGGTTGTTCCGAAGAAGTGCTATAAGTGTTTTACCATTGTTCATATTCTGTTTTCTCGTTCCAGTAACAATACGTGTGGATGATCTTTGTAATTGAAGTTTTCTAACTTCAATTATGATATTTGGTTGCTTCAATGTATCAGAAATTCCAAAATTCCACAAATTGTCTCAATTTTATCTCATTCTTGAATTTTGTAAAAAGTTTATTAGCGAGTGAAGAGATCCTGACAAGATTTTTCAAAACTTGAAAAAGGAAAAGTATGATTGCACTCTCTTACTCCGATTGAAGTAAAAAAATTAATGTGAACCAATGTTTATAAGAGTAAAAAAGTTGAGAAAATTTATAGTTTTTAGACAATAGCATTTTCACAATTCTAACAAAGCTTGTTTATTCAACATGGTGGAATTTTTATTTCCACAAAATCTGAGCATAACATTTAACACATAAAAGTTCTCATCCGGAAAATATAATTGGGGCTTAGAATATACCTTGTTCCCTTTGACTTATCATCCATTGGCTTCAATGCATGGTCAATCTTGAAGAGGGAAGCTGTAGAAATGAATTTGTTGTGAAAAATAGTTTGAATGAATAAGAATAACATAACGGTTGTGAAGATTGGACAAATTACCTTCAAACATCTTTGTTTGGTAGCTATGCAATTTAACAATTCCATACATTAGTTGTGACGACAAATACAGACTAAATCGTTTGCTTTTGAATTGTCCACCGGATACTAATATACTTAGTATCTCATCACTATATTTGAATACAATAAAAAAATTAATATGAAATAAACTGGAAATAATATTTTTCTAAAATACAGAGTAGAAAAAAGTATGAACAATAAGCTTGATAATTGCTGCAATTTTTTTACAATTCGAATTGTTGCTTAATTGAGAATAAAAATATTTTGATTTCCAAAATGATTTTTAAAAACTATTCAAATTAAAGCTGATTTGTTTCCTTATCAAAAACATAAAGATTACCAATTCGCTTCGATATCAATGGCCAACAATGCTTTGTTGCTGACAGTTTGCTTAAATAAACGTTCGCTGAGCATTGCAGCGAGCCAAACCCGGGCGAGTTTGCCTTTTTTGCGCATACACAATATTTCGGGTGTGTAAAACATCTGAAAAAAGGGATGTAAAAACAAAATCGGTTGAGAAATGAATCATTAAAAAAAAAAAAAACGATCCATGCAGGGGAGCACTTCGATGGAGGTTCTGGAAGATATTTCTTCATTTGTCATCTCATAAAGGACCCGAATAATTCGATGGGAAGGATAACATGACATGATGACAAAATTAACCGCATTATTATTATGAAAAAATCGTACCTTGGAATCAAGATTTTATTACTAATTAGTTTTAAAATGGCTGCGATAAAAAAAAACGGTTGATTCTTCCGAATTTACCACAGTAACGGTTTTTCTTGAAAAACTTTCGCAAATACATATACAAAAGAATACTTCGCGCGAGAAAACGTACGGTCGATTGCAGCGACACAGTGACGATTACTTGTATTAAATTTGAATATATTTTTCTTAGTCACTACAGTAATAATAACAGTAGTATATATAAAATTTCAACATCATCTGCATACATTTATTTTACAATACAATTATTTTTTTGGGACTCATTAAATATTTGTAGCTGAAAATATTCAATTTCAACCCAATAGTTTTGCTTTATTTTATTATACATGTCCTAACTCATATTAAATATAAAGTGTCAATTTGACCAAAGATGAATACCCACATTATATAACCGATAAATATGGTTAGTTCTAAAAACATAAGTTTTATTTTAAAAAATTGTAATTCAACAAGTGATGGAATTTTTTATTAAAAATACCAATGGAAATATAACTATTGTAACCGAAATATTCTGTTGGTCATTTGACTAACGGTCACGATTCGAAGCCCCGCCTATTTTGCACCTACACATTATTATCTATACGAGTGTGAATGCGGACAATGCGGACGTGAGGGATAACAATCCTTCCTGGAGGGAGAAGGAGAACTGTGAACTGTCATCCGCTCGAATTACATTGGATTAGTCATTATTGACGAAAAAAAAGTTTCAATTCCACTGCTACTTATTTCTTTTCCATTCGGCGCTGTTAACCGTGATAAATAAATACAGAGCGTAAAAATGTTTTCAAGTGGACCGAATTATACGAAATTAAAGACGAATCTTAGACTCGCTATAAATAGGTTAAAGCTTTTGGAAAAGAAGAAAACAGAATTGGCGCAGAAAGCGAGAAAGGAAATTGCCGATTATATTGCGGCAGGCAAAATCGAGAGAGCCAAAATAAGAGTTGAACACATTATTCGAGAAGATTATATGGTCGAGGCTATGGAACTTTTGGAAATGTATTGCGATCTGTTGCTGGCAAGATTCGACTTGATTCAGCAAATGAAGTAAGTATAGCACTCAATACTCATTAACTTTTTCAAGATTATAGCTTACTAGTTCCTCAACTGAATTATTCAAACTGGTAGCAAAAACTACACTATTTAAATAAAATTTGATGACTGTTTTCAGAAATCTTGATGATGGACTAGCCGAGGCAATATCAACGGTGATATGGGCTGCGCCTAGAATTCAGACCGATGTTCAGGAGCTAAAAGTCATTGCGGACATCCTAACATCAAAGTACGGTCGTCAGTACACTGAAGCCTGTCGCGAAGAAGCCGTACAAAGTATTTCAGAGAAACTGAAACACAAAATGAGCATTCAAATGCCCTCCAAACTTTTGGTCGAAAAGTATTTGATTGAAATTGCTAATAATTCGAATTTGGAGTATGAGCCAGATCCCCAGGTTATGGCCGAAGGTCAAGATGCTATGTTGATTGATGTTGGAAGCAGTGGTGGAAATCTTCCTAATAATCTGGATTTAGCTAGCGGTGGAGCACCACAGCCTTTGGGTTTCATAGGATTCCCACAGCCTCCGCTATTGCCTGACCCTTCGTCAAATCTAAATGTTATGGTAATTGAATGACTTTTTTTTTGACTATTATTGGAATTGATATTCTTTCTATATTACTTGTGAACTTCGTTACTCATTACACTTCGTTTTTTCAGGGCCCTGATAAGAATCATGCTCCCCTGGGGTTCGTTGCTCCAGCTTCAGGTCCAACGACTACAAAAGATCAAAATGTACCGTTCAATCCAGCTGCATTTTCGTACAATATTCCACTGGACAATGCAAACGCGAACAAAGAGGATGACTTACCACCTCCGTATTGTTCATTTCCACCAGACCTCAACAAGCAGGTTAATAATCCAGTCTGATTCATAACCACTATTATTTGATAGATTCACACAAATCAATGACAAATTTATCATATAAATGAAGGATCAAGGTATCTGGACTCTCATTTATTACATCAAAAAATGCATTTTTACTCACGCATCGAATGCCCTTCCGTACTAAAAAAAAATAAATGGTTACAAGATTACAAAATACTTTTTGATGCTGTAATCATGATTCTCACTCCTTCACAGTCTGATCAAAAGCCGAAGCCTCAACCACGATCAAAAATACCAATGAACGATTTCCAACTACCCGATTTACCAGCTGTTCCATCGGACCAGGATCCGACTCGGAATACCGGTGACAATGATGACATTGATTTTGATGACCTCATGAAACGTTTCGAAGATTTGAAGAAACGAAAGTAACCTCGCCACGGGAAGTACATTTTTTTTACAACGAATGGCAAGAAGGGAAAAATGAAGAGGAATAATATAAGTAGCGTATTCTACAACTTGAATATGAAAGGGTAACTCCACGTTTTTTATCACCTACGCTATGAATCGAAGTTTTAACTTTAATAAGGTGATCCAAGTTCCCCACAAATGAGAATGTAATGCGGGCATACACACAATGTTAATTCTAAATACATAACAATTATTATTATCATGTATATAAGAGCGTATGTACAGAATAAGTCTGACTGATGAAGTGCTTTGAATTTTTTTGCTTTCTCTTTAAATAAATATAATGAATATTTTGCTTTCACGAATGAATAAATCTTAATCATGCTCATACATGTTCCTTGTTTTTTCAGTTGCAAAACAATAATATTTATTCGTACTACGTTTCATACAGTTTTTTCAATTTTTTTTAGATCTCATTGTTTCGTCATTTTTTGTTATCTATTGATCTTCCCAATCCTCGCATTTCTGAAAATCATAAAAATCTAATGTTGCAGAAGTTCCAACGAGATGCTATAGTACAACAGCCAATTTTGCCAAGTTTCATGTTAATCATGCATCCAAAAAGTAAAAATGTAATGTCCGATCCCATCAAATCTGGGAACGTTTTTGAATTTTTTTTCTTCAAACTCAATATTTAAGTATCTTCTCAAGTTTTTTCTCCCATCGTAAATGAATTTTTATCAAATTAATATTTTCATTCTGATTTTTCAACAAAAGAATATTGTGAACAGATGGATTCTCATTTTTCTACAACTCACGTCTCGTCCTTTGTCCGCAAAGCAGTTCATGAGGTTGTTCGCGAAGGTGCATTTTTCACGATTATTCGGATCAGCTTTCAAGTAATGATAACATTCGGAAATCGATTCCTCGATAAAATCACGTAGACTTGGATCTTGTATTTCTCGAGTCATGACTTCTATGACCGAACCACGCTCAGGAAATCCTCGCTGATCGACCATGTTTAATTCGTCAAAAAGACACTGAGTCATACACTGTAACCGATGTTATGAAACATAAAAATCGAAGAAGAATACTTTTAAGAATTCTTTACGGATATATTCGCAGCCAAATTTTCTTCGACGAAAGTTCGTACAGCTTTTTAGCTATTTTAAATATTCGAACCATTCATTCTCCGTTACAATAAAGCTATGAGTACAATAAAACCACGAGTATTCAAGTTTTCAAAAACAAAATTATAAACTAGAAATGCAGTGTGATACATTCTGAAGCAAAAAAGCATAAAAGTTGGAAAATATAAGGAAAATGTGAAAACCTCTGCTCGATCTCGACGATTGTTGTTGTTTTCTTGATTTTGAGATTGCATGGCGTTCTGGTAATAGCGGTTTTCGTTCTGATTTGACATACCACTGGTACGCTCGTTCATCCACGTGTAATTTGACGGATTTGACATTCGATTATACACGTTCGTGTCTTGTTTGTGCCGATCATTCCGACGATTTTCCCTAAAATTTTACCAATTGATATTTTATCTTTTTAACCTTCATGCTTTTATTTTCGTAGAAAAATTGGGAAATCCTCATTGAAAAATCTCAGAATCGATGGAGATTCGGAATCTGCTGATTAAGGTCCGAGGATGACAGAAATCAGGGTGAAATTTGGTCCCACACGATCATCCACTTTTGGCTTGATTTGGAACTCGATCGAAAAATTATTGAATTTCATATCACCGATTTCTTGTTCCACTAATCTCGAAAGTGCTCTTGCAACACGCATCCAAATTTACCCATAATTGCCATTGAGTGATTGACCGTTATTTCCACCGTGTCTCGAAGTATTTCCACTGGATCGTTTGTTGCTATTGCCGAAAAATAATTCCTCGTCGAGACTCATACTCGAAGTTGAGTCTTCATCGGAGCTGTCGTTTTCACCCGACGTGTAATCGTTCTCATTTTTATTTCCAGTTGAAGAATATTTTTTTCGACAAGTTTGCATTATCTTGTGCATTTGATCATTCGATTGCTGATTTCCGGAACGGCATCTCAGCGACTATGGGATACAAATTTCGATAAAGCTTTGTTTTCAATGCCCTTCAAATTGTTGCAAATATACTGTTAACCGGAGTAAGTTCAATAGTCTGAAATCTCATAGATCCATTCACATAACGAAAGAACAATATTTGGTGAAATAACAAACGGATAAGACGTCCGATGTGAAAATAATACTCCGAAAATGAGATTCGAATCGAGAATGAAACAGTTTCTCTAACAACAATCCGTTGAAGGAATTTACCTCGCCCGAGTCGACAAAAAGGAAGAAAACCACACAGAAAAAGACATTGAGCGAAAGAATTCTCATGTTTGAATGAGCATGAGCAATGGGAATCGCTACCTATTTAGGGGCATCAAAAAATACTCAATTTATAGAGATGAAATTATGATATTGATTGACAGGCGAGTCTCATAAAGAAATAATGATTTTTCCGGTGATCATGTCGACTCTGATGGGATAGTAGCAGCATTGTTGGAGGATCAAGTTCGATTGTATAGGTTGCCGGATGGTGATACGCTTCGTTTAACAACTCTTCGCTCTTTTTATTCTCATCTGCACAATTTTCGTGTCTCGCTCGAAGTTTTAATTGTAAAATCATTCTCGAGCAATGAGAAAATCACTGAAGCTAAAAAATCTCGGTCACTCGCTTCAATCACTTGCAATCGACTAATACCTGTGGTTTAATAAAGTAAAAGTAGAGCGTATCTGTACTACGCCAACAAAATTCGACAAAACAAATAAAAAGAAGCAAGTGTATATACTGTTAAGTAACTAAAGCGAATCTATCGAAGCGAATTATTTACGATATGGGGGAAGAGAAAGTTCCCGATCGAAGAATCGTATCAAACCACGGATCGTCATCTCGTAGTTTCATTTATATCTTCCCAAAGCGAGCAGGATGAGTACTATCAAAATCGTGAGTTTTTTTAAATTCCTTACGTTTTTCTCGTTCGTTCTGTTTCGATAATTCTTCAAAGATTGACTCGAGCAACTCAATTTTCCGAATTTCTTTCTATAATTTTTTTTCCGAGGAAATTTTTGATGACGATAATTTACAAGAGAAGAAAGTTTATTGATTCACAATCATTGTCAATCGAAGGAGAACGTGAACCGAGCAGGATTTCAAACAAACATTAAAAATTATTTTTTTTCATATTACAAGAGTAATCAGAATGTTTCGGACACGAAAATATAAAATTCAGAATTTTTTAATATTCGTTCATACTTCAGATTTTGTTGTACGAATAGTTCAATCAGAACTATACGCGATAAAAAAATCGAGGATTCTCTATAATTTTTCAATTTAATTGTCTTATTATCATTATTTCAATATTTTTCTCATTTTTTCTTTTCAAACTTGCGTGGGAACAAAAAATTTGAATATTTTTGAACATTTTCCAAGTGGTACTGATGACAATCAAAGTGGGTAAAGTTGTGACTCCGTAGAAAGCAATTGGCCATTCTTACACAGGGTTACCGGTCTTGATGTAGTATTTTTGATAACTTTAACGTGCACTAAAAAAGTGTACGTGAAAGTAATGGGAATTTGAATGCACCCGCGAATTGCACTGATGAGTCATCATTTTTTGTCAACACTTGCATTTCTCTAGCTAATTGTCGTTCTCGTCTCGATCCTCGAAATCGATTCGTCAAACGTTCCGCTGAGTCGTCAAACACTTTTGTGGTCACCTTCGTTGCATCATGAAGCGGGAATAACGATGTTGCCTGAAGGGAATTCTTACCTGCCAAAATATAAAAAAACGCCGAAAAAATTTATTCGTACAATAAATCCAACGAACGATAATTACTATCATAGACGAAAAAATTACTTCTGGTTAGATCCACACGAATACAAAAAATCGCGATTCCACAAGAAATCAAATTATTTGAAAAATTTGAAAAAAAAATATCCCATCGAGAATTGGAATTATCAGATGGGAGATACTCGGAATTCGAACGACGTTTATTTACCTTCGTCGTATTTGACGCCACCCAAGATAGGGAGCGATAATCATCAGTATTACGAGAAGAATAAAAAGTTATCGAAAGATCGATCCGAGGAGTCGACTTTTAATCGTACCACGACGGATAAACCAAAAAATCATCGATACGGAAATGAAAATTTAATGGGTCAGGACGATGATAATGATCGGCCCGTTTATATCAGAGATCATGCTCCAGAGCAACAAGTAGACGCGACTCATGATGAAGAAACCAATGAAAATAACGTACGGAATGACGAAAAATCAAATGATTCTTCACAAGGATCGAAAGACCGAATAGAATTTCATATACACGGGCACGCAGGTCCAGAAACGTATATGTTCGGATTCGACACTGGAGACGGGTAAAGAAATACATGAGATATTCTTTAACTCATAGGAACAAATATTCTCGACAGTTTTTTCATCCACTCGAACTTGTCTGCTGCTTTGACTCGCTGGATCATATTGATCTGGAACTCGCTCCATGCTTTTGTTGTTTTCGGATGAGAAAAATCAAAATCCCACTTTGAGCATTGTCCAATATGAGTGCATCTTGAAAAATTAGAAAATATCACTTTCAATTGTCTAAACAAAATAATAATTTTGATCTGTCAAAAAATCATTATTTTATTCTAAAAGAAATTTTTCTCAATTTTTATGGTATTTGGAATTAATAGTTGGAGTTGTATTCATAAAAGATGCGTCGGTTTTTTCGAATGATCTTGTGATCAGTCATTTTCATTTGTCATGTACGAAAAATTGGGCATGAGAAATCATCGGAGGGATAATATTGAAATGTTTAATTCGGAGTAGGATATTCTGGGACAAAATGATTCAATGTGTGAACACAGGGTCAATTGTTAATTAATAATAACTAAAAATAAAGGTTGGAAAAATACCGAAAATGCACTTTTCATACCATCGATAACTGTCGGAAGTAAAATGCTCTTTTCGAACTTTCAATGTGACTGATTTTGATAAATCAATGAAAAAATAGCAACGACAAATGATTTCCATTGTGTACGTCGTTGATAATATATTTGACGAAAGTTTTTGCAAGTTTGAATACTCTTATATTTTACCTGCGCAAAGTTCGAACTACGATTGACGTCATTCTTTTTGTTCCCCCTCCCCAGTGATAACCGACAGTACAGAATGGAAGAACGTCACGGAGATGGCACGATAACGGGACATTACGGCTACATCGATGCTCGAGGAAAGCTACGAAAGGTCCGATACAAAGCCAGCCCGACTCACGGTTACGAAGAAAAACATCACGAAACGCAGGGATCTTCGTAGTTCATGAACTCCCGATGGAATCACTGAACAATATGACAGAAAATGTAATAAAGAACATATTGACCATTACTACTAGCTTGAATGGAACCAACGTTTGTTGAAAATCATTGATTTTTCTTTTTAAAGAGCATGAAACTTATGGCAGTACAACTTTACTCTTCCCTTCTATTTCATTTCAGTGATTTACGGTTCGCAAAGAATCCGAAAATATTCAGCGATCTCCAAGGAGTTACAAACATTGAAATTTTTTAAACTGAGAATCATCAGCAATTCAGCCTTTAAATATTTTTTAAATATTAGAATGTGCCGGTATTGTGGAACGTAATTATTGAGTAAAAGAATTTGCGAGCTGACCGGCTTTGAAATGTTTTTTCTGTGGAATATTCGAATGAATATTATGGGATATTTATTGTACTGCGTGCTATATTAGTGTAATCAATGCTCAAAATCAACGTTCCTAATATCAGCATTGAAAAATAAAACCGAAGTGTATGTTACGAGTTGTGGGATTAATTGGCCGTTTATTCAACAATAACAATTGCTATTGATACGAAATAAATGTGAAAACAAAAGAAAAAAACATTTTTATAAATCTTATATAATATCAAATCGATATATTAATAAAATACAGAAAGTAGCGATGAACTAGTGGTCACAAAACTCTATGATTGATTACTGCTAAACGATTTTCTATCCTTCATTCGGTGATTTTTACGCGGAGTACGTAAAATTTATTAGATCGAGAAATTTGAAAATATAATCGTTGAAAGTCCATAGAATATAGTAAAAGTTTAAGTGTTTGTAGGTTGAAATGATTGATCATTCGTGACTCAATAAGTTTCATCGCTGCATTCATTCTTGTTTGGTTAATCTAGATGCAAAAAATATTCAAAGTCATACATCTCTCACGTGAAAACGTAAATCATTTTCTGCGAGTTTGTTCAATTTTTTTTATTTCTTTCTTCTTTTTTTATAATTAAAATGAATATCTTCACCAGTGTCAGTTTTGACAGTCAATTATCGGGATTTCCATCGTTATACGTTTATACCGAAAGAATTTACAGATGCGTTTCAAACATCGACACAGTTCTCTCTCTCGCTCCCTCTTTCATACACTCACAAATATTTTTTCTTCCCCTTGTACGTTTTGTATTTTCATCTTGTCGCTTCAATTTCATCACTTACTTATCCTTTTTCACATCGGCAGCTCCGTACGATGAGCTCTTGCTTATCTCGGACATGCCGATCGTTTTGTGCATCATCAAGAAAACTGCAAAACCAAAAAAATATCAATTATTCTTCATTTTTTGGTTGGAAAATTAGATAAATTTCACATAAAAATTAACAATGTTGTAGTTTCGTTAAAACAGAAATGCTGAAGATCTTTTGAATTATAGCGAAAAAGAAACAGAAAAATCGCCAGTGACAATATAGAAATACTCACATAGAAGTATAATGCCTACTCCGATCGAAAAATAAACAGTCGAACCGGACAAAAATAATTGTACGATGTAATACAGCATAGGGACGAGTACGATTACGGCCCAAAATATTGTATTTATTAAAGAATAATATCGTCTCTGCAGCTTGAAAGTATCAGTTCTTGGCACACCGCTCGTCGCGAAGAAATCTCCGGTCTGCATGAAACTTTCGGCCAATCGATCCTACGACGAAAAATTTTCTTAATTTTATTACTAGAATGATTTGATGAAAAAAATAATCCCTTAGGATTGAAGTTGTGCAACCGTCGTATGAAGGGTGGGAAGATGTAATTTTCTAGAACATTTTAAAACCAATTTTCAGCATCGCGTACAGTAGAAAATGATCAAAGAACCGAAAATATGTCGAATCATCAAAAGAACGGTAAAGAAATTTGCAAGGTTAACAGAGTTGAACGAATACTTTTCTCAGATCGATTCTACTAGCGTTAAAAAATCTTCTATTTGATATTTGTACAATGGAAACATTACCAGGATTCCAATTTTTTTTGACCATTTAGTTATCATCCATAGAAAGAATAAATAATAGACCTTTTGTTGATATATCTGGTGTAACCATGCGGCTGCTGCTTCTTCACCATCGGGTACTTCCGAAAGTGGGATTCGTTGGAAATACATGTGCGCTTCGACTTTTTTACCGTAGAGTAAATTCGTCATTGTTGGTTTGACAGGATCGCTCGGTTTGAAAGCGATCTGTATGTCATATATAGCTTCGACTTTGCCTCTCAAATGTGGTATACTCGCTGTAAAGCCTTTTGTGCGGGGTGTCAAATGGTGCTTTAGCAAAGGCAAGCCTTTTTTTTTTGCAAATTCTTGACTAGCTTCGTGTTTCTCAGCTGTGAATCGAGTCCCCTCTGCGTACAATAATAGCTGCAAAAAAACGAAGTCACCTCTTTTTTTGACACTATTTGAAATACCATTTTATTTTTAGCATTGAGAAAGTGGTAGCGACTCAAGACAGAACATTTCCATAATGAAATAAAAAAAACTCGATAATAAAGCACTAATAAAGCATAGACATGAAAACTAATAATCCCGTACTAACCCACATAGTATCGGGATATTCAGCCAATTCTCGAATCTGTTCGCCGATTATTTCTTTATCTTTTTCCCAACTTCTCTCGAGAAATACACTTTCAGCGAATTTCCATGCCCAGCCGAGGGTAGGAATATATTTGATCGATTTTTTCGCGTAAGCTTTGCAGTTCTGAAAATTTTAAATATATTTAGTAATGGGATTTGAACGATAAAATGTTGAAAATTTGAAGAACTGTCGAGGAGATTATAGTAAAACATTTACGCTAATATGAAATTTTACAAACTTCGTAAAATGAAGATTCTTAATTATGTCAAAATAAATATGAGGAAAACTCTACCAATAATTTTAGATCTAAAATTTGATAATTTTATACGTTGACTCTCTTACCCCTAACATTCTAATTCGATCGCAGAAAATCCATCCCATCAACCAATCAATTTCGTAGCTATGATTCATCAGAAGATATCCGTGCTCGTTACCGTAGTATTTGTCAAATTCATCTTTGTGCGCATAAACTACAAGTTCTGTACCTGACCACCATTCAGCCATAAAGACTAGCTCTGAAAGTTGGAAACAATAAATTAATGTAAGAGTACTTTTCTTGTTCTAGAAAAATCAATTCTGTAAAAAGTATCTCCATGCTTGAAATAAATGGTTGAAACGGAATAAAATATTGTAAATTCGAAAAAAAAAACCAGAAAACCTGGTTGGTTTCCATAATTTATTTTTCAGTGCTAATATTGCTTTCAACGCAATACTGAAAGTAATTAATTGTTAGAATTCTAAACTTTTTTCAGTTTTAATGTATTTTTTTGTAACGAATGATAATATTTGCTTGAACTAACTATGCGTGGATGAATAGTCAATACTTACGGCTGTAGAATGAATAGCACAAGTAATAATTAATCTTGCGATAGAGGTACTTTGAGAAGGGTTTTACTGCCACATACAAAATGGCCTGGAACAAATTTATAATCAATCCCGAAGTGAAGAAAGTTATGGCGAACATCAGATGAAAAACAGCCGACTGTTTCATAGACTCCAAAAACCCCATCTTGTTTGTTCTGGTGTTTGCCTTTGTGCGCTATTTCAAAAATGGTAATTGTTTATTTTTCTTTTTGATCTGAAAGTAAAAGCAACAAAATTATTTTTTGAGAGTAATGATGAAACTAATATTTTTTATCCTTAAAATTTATCTCGAGTCAGTCTCAAGGAAAAATCTTTGAGAACTGAATGAGAAATGTAGAGCACATAAAAAAAATTTGAGCAAAGTATTCTCAATGATTCAAAGTCCATAAAGATAAACAGATTAGAGTCCATACACATATTTTATAATCAATTTTAGAAGTTATATAGTACTTGAAAATTGGGCATCCTCAAAACAGGAACAAAAACTTGAATAACCATTGCTAGTGTGAAAAAAAACTGTTGCAACTCAAATTTATATGCTTTTTATATCAATTTTTTGAGTACATGAATTGCTAATTTAGAATTTAGGGTTTTGTTAATGGTAGCGAACACGCATGAAAGCATGTTCTTGAGAAATGTTTTAGGGTGCTGCAGAAAGAAAAAGTTGATGACATAAAAGCACCGTTTTGTATTTACAAACATAAAAAGTAAAAATTTTCCATGCAGTTGCAATGAAAAAAAAAAATCAAATCTATGTTTGCAATCATTCAGTGAATAACTTTCCAATATGAATTAATTGGGCAGTTGGAACGTTTTTTTGTGAAATAGAGAGCCAGAAAAAAATAGGAATATTTGCAAGTTTGACATTCCATTTTAATTAAAAATAAAATAAGCAGCAAGGTTTAATTTGCATACTTCATTTGGCAAACTTAATGACTAAGCATTTTACAGTCAAGAATGTGCTTTAGTTGCAGGTTGGAAGAAAAATCAAGAAACAATAAAAGTTACAAGTGACCTTTGGATGGTAGCCATGCCTGTTCGTCCAATACCCATTGAAATTGAACTTTAACCCCATTCGAAGAATTAGCTCGTAAAACATAAGAACGTGTTAATGTTTCAATAATTTGAACACTATTTGTAGAGTACAGCAGAAGACGTTTCATTTCCATTCGTTGATTAAAAAAATTTTAAACAAAATCATTGTGAAATGGAAAAAAAAAAATTGGTCCTTCTCCACCAAAGCTTAATCATATGTAGAATAACTTTCCAATGTGCTCAAATATTTAATAAAGAAAAAATAGATGGACTAAAGTATAGTTCGTAACTATAAATATAACTGATAAATGGTGACCAATCGCCAATATTTAATCTGATTTTGAACTTACGATTCCATGGTTATAATTAAAATGATGAGATAACAATTGAATTATATTTTTGACTAACTATTTTAATCACCATACTTAGGGCCAAAGATAACAAAGGTCAATTGATCAATTAATGTGTATCAGTATGAAAGATCGATTGTAACAAATTGCAGCTCTTGTTGATTGAATAACATTAGCACTTATATATGTCTAGGAGTAGAACAAAACATTAGTATTTATGTTGAGAAAAAATATTTTGAAAGATGAAGTTTAGTCATTAAGATGGATTGATTAAGAATTTGATGTAAAAAGGATAAATTGAGGAGAGAAATAATTCAATGTAATGGGTCTACCAAAATGATAAACTAGGTCAGCTGGAAAATGGTTTTTGAGTTTTGGTTCAAATACAGTAATAGAGCCTTGGAAAGCGCTGGATAATCGGGGAACGAGCAAATGATATAGAGCTTGTTGATGCGTAGCGCGTAGACTATAGGACCCAAATATAGTTTGAACATTATTTCATTCCGTACCTCAACTTGAATGTGTTTTGTTATAGACAGAATAAAAAAAACTTGGTGTGTAGAAACGAAACTCACCTAGATTTGCATTTTTCAAGATATTTACTGCGATAGTTTACTAACTACCGTAACATTATTGAATATGTAATTTAAAAACTTGTTCATTCGTTATTACGCACAATAAAAATTATTCGGTAGGTTTGATCGGTGAGAAAAAAATTGAAAAATAGAAATACAAAACGAGCCGAGAGCCGAGTACTGAGTACTCGCCGAGTCCTCAGTTGGCTCGAAGTGTGTGCAGACTGCGAGATAAAAAGAGAAAAAAAAAACAAGTGACTGAAAACTGTATATATATATAAGAGTTTACATTGTAGTAGAAATTGCTTACGGTTGAATCTGGACAAGTAATGAACTTGTCAACGCAGCAGCGCTATACTCGTATTGTGCCTGGCGTACAGTGACCGCGGAATCCTCGAAAGTAGAGTTTGCCAATCCTTTCTATCTTCAATAGCTTAATTTTTCTCACTTGAAGATCTGAATTTTCTTGAAACTTGAAGCACATGAATTTTCAATTTTCAAATATTTGAAAGAGTTTAGCAAATAAAAAACAAATTGGAAATTGAAAATGGAATAGTTGGTATATTACAATCTGCTGCAGAATATTTATATATATTGTCCAAAACTCAGTCGATAAAACGGACACTATTACAGTCTGATTGATTTTTTTGAAACTATATATTGTTTCATAAGTAAAAAGGTTTCAACTAAAAAAAATCAAAAGTCAAAATTAATCTTTAAATTTTAACGATTAAAGTCAAGCAATTTCTTCCGGGAAAAGATTTTAACATATATGTATAATTCTCTACTCATGGATTTAAAAAAATTAAAGTTTACCTAGTCGCCCTCTTGTGACGTGTGCGGTAATTTCTCGAAGTCGCGTCACGTGTGGATGTGCAGAGTCAGTGCACCTTTGAGCCAACGGGACGGGTGTAGAGAACGACAGAAGACAGAAATAGAAGAACGGAGAGAGATAGAGAGAAATATAGATGAAGTCCAAAAAATAGACTGTAAACTTTTAACCATAATAAAACAGTATTATAATGGATTGAGAAGTGTGCGTGTGTATGTCTGTTGAAAAATGATTGATTTTCGGATTTTTAATGGATCTATGAGATTGTGAAAAAAAACTTTTCGTCTCTCGAATACTTTGATACGATGAATATAAATATGACAGTGTGTGTTTAGGAACGCTCATGCATGTTCACCAATCACTGCTCACTCTGACACACCCTTAAAGTGTTCGGATTTTTTTTTTTTCGTTTTCGAATGCAAGGGACACAGTCAACAATTGAAATTACTCAGTCGTCGCGGAGGAGCGAAAAAAACATTTACATTTTTTTTACAGTTCGTTAACCTATACTATATACAAAGTTTGTTTTTTTTTGTTGTTGTTTTTTTAAACCCATTCATACGAGCATCATCGACACGTTAGCCGTTCCACACACGAAATAACCATGGTGAGTCATTTTCTTTGACCCGTTTTCGATCTTTTCCTTTTCATGTTTATTTTTTTATTGAGATTTTTATTTTTTTGATCCCGTATCCGAGAATGAAACTTTACCTTTTCTCTGATGACGAAGAGAAATGTAAAAAAAAAAAAAACAAAATGTTGAAAACCTCTTGAACGAGCGATCATGAAACATCGCACTTGAAATTTTTTTTAACACAGGAAATCTCGTCACCTAACCCAGAAGATGGCAAATGTCACAATGGTGAACGGGATGAAGAGAAATTCGACAAATCCCTTGTAAATGATAGTTTATTGGCTCAACTTTATGTACAATATTGTCTATCTTCAATCTTGTTATGGAAAAAAAAATTCTGTCTGTCACTTTGTATTAACGTAGCGTTTTTGTTATTATGTGCATTTTCTTTTTACGTTCTTTCCTACCTTACAGACGGAACAGCAAATGGACTGTGCTCTTGATCTCATGAGAAGACTTCCCCCTCAACAGATTGAGAAAAACCTTAGCGATCTCATTGATCTGGTACCTTCACTTTGTGAAGATTTGCTTTCATCAGTTGATCAACCACTCAAAATAGCCAAGGACAAGGAGTCTGGAAAGGACTATCTCTTGTGCGACTATAACCGAGATGGAGATTCTTACAGGTCAGTAGAAAATACAGTGAAAAAGAGCACTCGTCGATCACAAAACAGCCAATAGAAAGTTATGCTTGTAAATTGTGTTCTGAGTCCAGTGAGTGAAAGTCTTAAAAGAAACCCAATTGCTAAATATCGGTCAGCCATGTAGAACCTAAGATTCACATGGGATTAACTGCTGGTTCTCAGGAATGTTGTTGAATAAGATTAGTGAATCTTTCTAAAATCGTGTGAATAACCACGCAGTAACTCGACTATTTCTTTTGATTTCCAGAAAAATTGTTTAAAACATTTTGGTTAGAGAACAGTTTTAAGTTGTGGCACAAATTTGATTTTTCAAAATTGTTCAGCCGAGCAAGAGATTCTTTCGAGAATGAATCTGCACACTTCAGAATGGATGAATTAATGACAGTAGGGAACAATTTTTTCCCCATTTTCTGTGATATTTTTTATCATTGGTTTTGTAAAAACTATATGTGTTCAACACATTTAGTTTTCCTGCATAATATATGCATATTATTAATTCCCCTACTTGTTGCAAAATTTTGGTTGTTCATGTTTTGGAAATAGAAAGGGTTTTCTAAAAACGTTCACAGACAAATTTTGAAATCCATGTAATATGAGCTCAGTACAAAAATAGTTTCGAGCCGTCTGAAAATGGCCATTGAAAATATCTATCGCACGATAAGAGACATTCAGTTTTGTTAGCATAAAACTTTAACTTCAATTTTCAAGTAATGACAACATATTTTTCATGTCCAGATACCTAAAATTTTCAATATGTAGTTTCATGATCTTTATAGCCTTATATATTTTGAAATAGTCCAGAAACAACATTTGCCTTCACTTGCCTCGTCGAATTTTTACACTAAAAACAATTGAATTTTAATAAATTTTAATTACTTTTTTAAGTAACTTAATAAATGCCCAAAATAAATGAGTCAATTTGTGAATTCTTCGATCTCAGATGTATTCGGATGACGAATAGAATGAGGTGATGAGTTTCTTAACTACTTTAAATTTCTATTGTTAATCGAAATAAGTAATTCATACAAAGTCTAGATATTTTGTTATTAACTTGAAATCGTTGAATTCTTTCTTATTTAAACAGGATGGCGATAAAAAACTAGGAGAATTAGCATTGTCGCTTTAGGTTTCGTACAGGCCATATAAAGTTTTAGTTGATTCAAATTCGTCCCTGTCAAAATCAAAATTGGTCAATGTACCAAAAGTTGATAATAGATTTTTTCAGAATAAATCAAATGTAAGAGTAATGAGAAAAACTGAAACAAAATAAAATGATTTGTCGTTTGCAGATCTCCATGGAGCAATACGTACGATCCTCCGCTGGAAGATGGCTCGATGCCTTCGGAGAGATTGAGAAAATTGGAAATTGATGCAAATCATGCGTTCGATCAATATCGCGAGTTATATTTTGAGGGCGGCGTTTCTTCCGTCTATCTGTGGGACCTGGATCACGGTTTTGCGGGTGTCATTTTAATCAAGAAAGCTGGTGACGGTTCGAAGAAAATCAAAGGCTGCTGGGACTCGATACACGTTGTCGAGGTACATGAGAGAACTACCGGACGCATGGCTCATTATAAGCTTACTTCTACTGCTATGTTGTGGCTACAAACGAATAAACATGGCTCGGGGACCATGAACTTAGGTGGAAGTTTGACCAGACAGGTAATGTACACTTTTCATCATTCGACTTTCGACTGTCTTTTATTTTCATTTATTTTCTCAAACGACGAGTAAGTCGAATTTGATAAAAAATGTACGATAACAAAAACCCAAACAAAGCAGTTTTTTTGCCGCAAAGGGTTTGTCATTATGGAACACGAATGCTAAAGATTCGGGTCAAAATCTGCGTCCGATAATATTCTAATATTTTTCGTCAAAAAATATTCGTCTAATATTTTTCCTTTATTTTATATTTTGGCACGTTTATGTGTTGGTGTTAAAAAAGGCTACTCATGATTATTATTATTAGTCGTAACGAGAAAAACATTTTTTATTCAACGTCACGTCCTGAAGAAGTAAATTTTAATCGAGCACATTTAAAAATATTTCGTTGACCCTCGGTATTCGCGTAGAGCGATAAAAATAGTGCAAATTCATTTTGTTACATGGTACGAACCAGAAACGAAGAATGATTTGAACGAAAAAAAATCATTGGTGATTATTCATAGTGATAAAGTGTCGTTAATTAATTCAGGTCGAGCAAGATGCAACGATAAGCGAAACGTCGCCGCACATCGTAAACATTGGTCGTTTGGTGGAAGACATGGAAAACAAAATTCGAAACACCTTGAACGAAATATATTTTGGTAAGACGAAAGACATCGTGAACGGCCTGAGATCACTGCAATCGTTGGCGGATCAGAGGCAGCAAGCTGCATTGAGACAGGATTTGGCAGCGGCACTTCAAAGGCGAAATGCGAACAATTGATCGAATGTAACGCAAGAAAACTTCGATTACGATTGTGATTAGGGGCGAATGATGGGGAACGGGGCGCGAGGGAGGGTGACAAAAATAACGAGAAAAGAAAAAATAACACAGAAAAACACGAAGACTCGAAAACATCTAACCCATTAAGTTGCTATACACTTTGTTACTGTCTAGATTTAAACAAAAAATGAAGAGAAAAAAATGCAGGGAATTTATTATGGGGCTACTGAAGAGGACACTCTTCAATTTTCTTTTCTTTTTTTCTTATCTCTTTCTCTCACACACTCCTTTATTATTATGTTATTGTTTGTTCGGAACTTGCAATCACTGCTGCTCAGACACTCGCTGGCATTCAACATGTTACGTTACGAAGTGAATAGAAAATGTATTTCTATAAATAAATTTCATTTTGTTACGAAGACGACATCCACGTTATCCGTATTCGGCGCAAATGTTTGTACTTCATTATTCGGGGGTTAACTTTCACGGTTTCTTTTCTTTTTTTTTCCTTCAATTTTGCTTTTACTTTAAATTCTCGTTGTTGTTGCATACTTTAAATATATTTTTTTTAAAAGTACTTATGTTTCGTGTATCCTCTTGAGAAGCTCCCTAAAAGGCCTTGGGTGCCTTGGTTCGTTGGTCAATATTAGTTGCATTAACGCGGCCCAAATTTTCTGCCTTCCGTTTATCATTATTATTATTCACATCGCAATCACTGACGCTTTTTCGAAACTCTAAACTTCAACATTTTTACACGCTATCGAATTAGCGAAATAGTAATTATTATCGTCGTTATCCATGAACTTCTAAATGGTATACTTTGTTGAAAGATTATAAAGATGTATACTGTCGATTCAAGGTGAAGATACTGCGGATCGTTGCTTGTGAATATTAAAGTGTTGATTTTTTCAAAGTCAACTAAAACTCATAATCCGTAAGAAATTTTCAAGAAACTACGGAGAAGGGGGCGGAGAAGACAAACAAATTTTTCAATCGGTTTATTAATACGAATGAGTCAGTATTGCTGAAAGAATTTCTGGTCTCCGCCGTCATTAGATATCGTAACAATAAGCCTTTTTTCAACTGAATGGAATACGCATATGTATACATGTACATGTATATGAGAGACTTTTTCTGTAGGCCTCTGAAACAGCGATGAAAAAACGAGCAGAAAGTCATTCAAAAGAATTTTTCTTTAAGGGATTAAGAGATTTAAGGGTTCTAATTAAGGGATTCAACGATTTTAAGGCATTTTTAAGGGATTGTTTTACTATCTTCGTCTAACATGATCGATGCCTCGAGAAAATGGTTTTGAATGATTTTTTGTTCAACTTTCACACATCGTTAACTCAAGATATCTTTAAAAGATACGTGTAGATTACTAAGGCCTCGAAAATGAGACGACTCGTTTGCATTAATACACAACATCTTGGCTCGATACTACCGACTGATATTGAACTTCCCTATTCATTTTTTTCATTCTGTAGATTCTTAAAAACGCAAACTCATACTATAATTAATAATACTTATGAGAATACAGACGCAACTCTATAGGAAACTATATATAAAAATGTTATCCTCATTTTGAAGGGTATAGAAAATTTTTTTCATAATGCTTTATATCGAAATTCAATTCTCAACAGAAATGGAGCTTTCTATTACTTATGTTAACGAGGAAGGACAAGAACATTTCACTTTACGGGTTTGCGCCAGGTAAGCGTGAACTTTCCGTGTTTTATCGGAATATATATATATATATATAAATATGAATATATAATTATATATATATAGCATAGATTTCTGATTTGTATTATGAAAAAAAACGAAACCAGAGGATGAAAGAAAACCATGTTATTTGCTACTATTTGTAAGATTATACTTACTTTATTTGTCCTCGACGTAATTTCGTTGTTCCTGAATCGCGTATACGGCTTTTATTGCCTTTTGTTTTTTTAACTCACGACTGCCGGCAAAGGGCAGGAAACGGGAGTCATGCGTTTGACCGCGATCAGCTGTTTTCAATATTTTTTTACTTTTCTTGGCGAAAAAGCTTTTATTTAAACTGATTAAGGAATTTTCGATTCGCCTGCATGAAATACAAGGAAGGTGAGTGTCGCATCGATTTTTATGGGAAATTAATATTCAGCTGACACGCAAAAGGTGACTTCTCAGAATTCCACCGAGAATTTGAAGAGGGAATCTATAATGGGTGATCTAACTTCCCTTCCGTTCGGATCAGACGCAGATTGAGTGATTGGCAGCGAATAAGTTGGAAAAAATCTAAAGTGCATCGTTGAGTCTCTTTGTTTCGGAAAAATATAAAATGGTAATCCCAATATGTCCGCTGCATGATTCGACCCACCGAGTTTGAAATCCTGACATTGAACGAACAAATTTTGCTTCCTCCCACCAGCGCCGGTGGAAATCCTTCAGTTATTCCCCGTGTGTCGATGCGAGTGACACCAGACTCGTGCAATCCACAGCTGGTAAATTTGGCCAATACCAGCAACGAAGAACCTTCATTGCTGCCAATATTGAATTTGCACCGGAGAGCTGTGATTCAATTAGAGACGACTGTAAATCATGCCACAAAAAAATAAACATTCCTGTGACCACGGCAGACCACGGTCTCGTGTCTGAGACACACGCACGCACACACACGAGCATGTGCGCACGCACATGCACACACTCACTTGAAAGCATACTGAGAATATTTTGTTTCAAGAAGTGCAGACTCATAAAAATTAAATATTCCCATGGACGTGCGGGATTCGTACGTGAACGTGGGTCACGAGTGTAATGTCTTTTTAAGAACTGCAAAGCTTTTGCTCGCCAAAACAAAAATTCTGTATTTCGATCTTGAAACGAATGCGACTTTTTTCTTCGTCCATTGGAATTCGATATCCCTACCAAATCGTCAATCGACGGCCACGATCGGTCAAAAGTTCCTTGAACTTCATTTTTCGTCATTTTCAACATCGTGTGAATCCTTTCGACGATTTTGGCTTGATTAATCGATCGTTCGGAATAAAAGTCCATGCGATTAGCCGGTGTATGTGGTAGTCAGGAAAAAAATTGAAAGCCAAACATAACACTCGTACCGAATAAGCAATATTTTTTGTCAGCTCTGCACCATAGAGACAATATTTCCCAGCTCAAGATTTCTTTATTCGTTTTTTATCTTGTCGAATACGTTTGGAAAAATTGTATACGTCACAGAGGAGCGTGTTTTCGGAAACACGTGTAAACGAAGGCATTTTCAGGTTATTGGGTTAATTGTTTTCAAAATGGTATTCGCTTTAAATGACCCACTCGATAAACGATGGTGAAGCATGTTTGTTGGTCAATTAGTTGTATGTTCGAGGAGGAGAATAGCGATGACGTGCCGCTATTGTTGCAAATTTCAATAACGCATCGACGATTTAGATTTTTTATTTTTCGACGTCAATCATATTTTCGCACCGCAGAAGGCATTTTTCGCTGTGTATAGCAAGTGTTGCGGGGGTAACGAAAAAAGTCCGATATTTACTGCGGAAATAGTATTTTAAAACTACATCGAAACAATTGTGTAAATAAATTATTTCTGTACTCGCAACGAAAACAAAGAAAAAACATTCTTTCGTTATGAACAAAAATTAAAATTATCGCACACTTTTAATTCGGTATTAGGAAGTTTTTTTTTTTTCGTCGATTATGAAAACCAATTTTTCGTTGATGAATTGCAATGAACGTGCGGCTTGGTAAGTATCTTCAATCTCATTATATCTAGTATTCAGGCGTTTTATCTTCAAACCGGAAGTTGATTTTCATTTTCCCGATTTGTTGAACGGGCGTTGCAGCTATACCGTTTTTCGTACAGAACATAATTTTTATCCACACACTTGTTTTGTTTTTTTTTTTTTTTTTTTCATTCATCGTTCGTGCTTATAACAAGAAAAAGATTATATTGCGTATCTAAGAGTAAATTTGTAATATTATTTATTCAATATTACTCGACATTGAAATGCGAAACTGTGATAATTGTTGTATTACTCGTATGATTTTTTCCCCCCTCCGATCATATGTCGCTTCCTGTTTTCTTCGTTTTTTTTTTCTTCATTTTTTATATAAATTCAACTTCACAGTAACATATTTGTCGCACGCAAGTTTTCATCGTTTACGATCCTGAGACAGTATTAGTTAACTAAGATACCGATCATTTCAAATCGGTTACACCCTGAATAATAGCGTTTGTTAATTGATTTTTTTTGTTTCATTCGTATTTTGTTCTTTGTAATTTGAGGCGACGACGCGTTATCAACGCTTTACTTTTATCGTTTCGAAGAAACTTTCGGGACTAAAGGTACGTAGAAAAAAAAAGAAAAAGAAAAAAATAAGAAACTTGCGCTCCCTCGAAATCGCTACAAGCGCTTGTGTGAAAAAAAGTTTTTTTGCGCTTTACAGTTTTTTGTTTTTATCTAAGTTCTCTAAACTCAATTCTTTCACTCGTCTTGTTTTGTTTGTTTGTTTTAATCTCTCAGTTATTAAAGCACTTACGCACTGTCTTTCATACGCGCTGTTGCACACCCGATGTGCCATTTTTTCTTCTTATTCTCCATCTCTTCATCTCTTTTTGTTTTTTTTTGTTTTTTTTTTCGTAATTCTCCTCAATAATCGTCTTACAAGTCCATAACAAAGCACATTTAAATTATTTGTACCTGGTCCAACATAGCACACGTGTAGTACAGACGCTGATTTACTTTGTTTCTCTTTCGTTTTTATGCTCTTTCCTTTCGTTTGTTATTTTTTAGGTATTGTGTTCACTTAGATTATAATTGTTAAGTTTAGATCTTTAATTCATAATCGCATATCAAAGAGTTTCGAAGGAAATTACAACGGGACACACATTATATTGAACGATTTACCGAGTGCTTATTTCAGATTCAATGATCTCGACTCTTTCCCCACACCTCAATGTGCTGGAATTGTTCTCTAGGTCTTTTTCAAAATCGTTTACACTTCAGCAATTCAGGTTTGGCATTTTCAGTCATTAAAACAAGCAAATAAAAACTGTAAAAAAAATCTTTATTCTCTGTCCCTCGATACCTCAAAAATTGGGAATAACTTCCTATGAAAAGCTCAGGATGTACACCCACTTATTTATATAAACATTTTGTTGTCATTGTTTTTTTTTTTTTTTAGTTTCCCAATACGTTACACTTTATTCAAATATTTCAGGCTAGCGTGTGAAACAATATTTCTTTCTTTAGAAACATCGAAGATTTTAAAAGAGACGCAATCAAGGGAGTAAGAATTGTTACGGGACGGAAAAATAGATCGAGATTTATAGATAAATGAAAAAAGGGTCGATCATAGTGTCGAGTAGTTGAAACTGGTAAAACCATTTCATTAATGAGGAAAAAAAACGTGACGTTTTGAATATTGTGATTACTTGCTCTCGCTCAGACTCTTAAGCACTTTCTTCCTACTCTCTTGTTTTTTTATTTTTATCATTTATTCACTTGGGACGTTTAATTCGATGTTGTAATCTCGCTCCAAACTTTCAGCCTCGAACCCGTGATTTTCGTATCAAGAGACACACGGTTGTGTCTCTCGACACAAATTTATTTTTCTTTCTCTCGCCTCTCAATGATCGTGCGTGACTGTACTTCGTCACTTTTGAAAGAAAGCTCACGTAATGAGAATAAGTACGACTTTCTTCGGAATAATTGGAAAACTACTTCGACAGATTATAATTCATTCGCAACAACACACTTTTTTTCCTTTATCTTTGATTTTTTTTTTAATCTTTTCCAAACTGTCCCCGTGTCGAACAACCATACATTTCACATAGGTTACGTTTGAAGTTACATGTAAAAATATTCATTCGAGAAACGCGATGTGCTATTCGTCTGAACACCGCGTCGGAAATGAAGACTTGAAAGTATATTTTTTTATCGTTTCTCATTATCCTTTGTCATGTTTTTTTTTTCTTTTTTTTTTCAATGTGTAATTTTATATAGGCCAAGGGACTAATCATCGGACCCGGTAAAAGCGGGTAATATATTATCGTAATATACTTTTTGTTTTTTTTTTTCGTTTCATTCGCTTCTCATTTTTATCAGAGTTTCGTTAATTCATTCGCTTCGCGTGTGTATTTTCTTTTTTTTTTTGTTATTGTTAATACGAATCGAAGTCTTCGCGATTTGCTACCCAAAATTATTCTACTCATTGATTTCCTAACTTAAAGAAAATTCACGAGGCTTAGATTTTTTCTCGAAAGTACATTCGTTATATGAATCAGAAATTCAATTGAGAAAAAAGCGGCGTAAAAATCAAATATCTACGACAGAACGTTTCCATTAGCGAATCGCGTAATTGCTCGAATCAACGAATACCCTCGTTGTTCCCTCATTTATTACCGTTCTTTCGGTCTCAGTAATCAATTGTACGATCATTTTTTTCTCAAAGAAAAACGAAAAAAAACTACAGTATAAATTCACTGCGCGCATCATGTAAAAAAAAAAAAAAAACAAAAAATCGTTATCTGCTACGGATTTGTTCAGACTTTTCGCGAAAACGTCAAGTACGGAAAAATAAACGGCAAGAGTAAACAAAAGAAATTCCTTTTTCATCTCGTTATTACCGACAACGCACACTCGCGACATCAGTCACTTCGCATTTTGTCTAGACTTTTTTTTTGCAACAGTTAGCAAGATAATTTTTTCACCCGCAGTCCACCGATGCACGAATCTTGGTATTGATGGCCACACGGGGTTTAAGAAAAAAAAATTATGCATTTTTCTTTATCTCGTTGCCTCATAGTAACACTTTTTGAAAAATGTGAGACCAAAAAAACTATTCATTCTCGCATTCTCCCCCGCGCGAATTCCGTTTATCTTGCGTTTTTTTTTTTATTCAACTCGAAGAACGCGGTTATATTTGTATTTTTATTTTGAGTTTGTAATCAGAAAAATGTCAGCAAGAAAAAAAATCGAAAAAAGTGTAGGAAATGTAAAGGCTTTTCCAATTTTTATTCTTTTTTGTTTTTGTTTTTCTTATTTCAATCAACCTTTTTTGATGAAAAGTTTTCGCCATATTTCTTATATAACAAACAACATGTGTGTTTCTTGTTTATGTGTGTACGTGTGAATGTGTTATTTTTTTGAGAGAGTTTGTGTTTGAAAACCGAGACGCAAGCACTGCGCTACGTCGGGCCAGTTCAACGTTTTCTTTTCCTCCGTTTTTGTTGCTGCTTCGCTTGTTTTGTATTTTGTTTTTTATTACTTACATTACTTAGAAAGTTTATAGCGCGTATAGTTTGTTGTTGTCGTTGCCGCGGTTTTTTGCTTCTCGCTGTTTCGGATAATAGTAAATAGTTACTTCGATAAAAAGTTGTTTGTTTTTTTCTAATGTTTTGTTTTATTATTAATATTATCATTCTCCGCCGCTGAGTTGCTGTTGGTTTTATTATTTGGAACTGTTGTTGGCTCGTTTCATTCGTTTTACGTTCTTGATGTTTTTCTCAAACTCTGCTCTCTATTTCTCTCTCTTTTTTTCTCTCTCGCTCTCGTTTTCTCACTTTTTCACCCTCCCTCCCCCTCTTTCTTTCTTTGACCAATGATAAGGTGTCGATTGGTTATTAAGCGGGTTGTGAGGTTGTGTACGGTTGCAACTGAACACAATTATTTGTCGAGGGCAGTGTTGGTTTTGATGGCAATAACCACCTCTTCGCCACAGGCTTTCAGTACAGTGCACTGCAAAGAAAACAGATTCGTGCTTTGAGTTTATGATTTTTTCATTAATTTCTTAAGAATCATTATCATCAGACACGCTAATCTTATTCATATGTCGAGTTTTGAACATCGGTAGATATTCGGTAACCCACCAGCAGTTCTTTTCCAGCGTCATAGTCGGAACGCAACTGGGCCCCCAACTCGCCATCAGGGATCTTCAGGTCCTCACGAAGGTCCCCGTTGTCAGCCATCAGGCACAAGTATCCGTCGTCAGATATGTCTGTCAACTGAATCGTCACACAAACGTTAAGATTTTATTTAAGCTGGGGAGAGTTTGCAAACATTTTTACAAGAAAGACTTCTAGATGAACAGCGAATGAGTCTTCTCAAGTTTTTACGAATTTTATTACATTTCATCCTTTATTTCCATGAAATTCCTCCATTCGGATTATATTTTTATAAAACTGAAAAACTGTGTTAGCATTTCTAGCTCAATTATTCAAAGGATTTGTTAATCACGGATTTCTAATATTAATATCGATTAATGGTCATGGCAACTCGAAAAATTTTGGCTGGGAATTTGTATTAAGTATCATCAATTTTTCAAATACTGTTTATGATGAAAAAATCACACATATATTGTTTTTTTTAAAATAATATTCATTCATTTTTCAATAATAATAATTACAATGAAAACAAAAACGCGGATAGAATGTGTGCTTAGATTAATGTGTTGAAATCAATGCTTAAAAAAAAAGTTGGGAGTTAACAGCGTCAAAACGAATCTGTTTTCAGGACTATTTGAAGTTAAAATTATATGAGGACTTGAATGATATATTTTTACCATTTTCATATTTTTCATGTTTGTGAACTTGCATATATTGACGATTTTTGAATATACAATGTTGAATAGTAATAAAGAATTTCGATCAATTGTGTGCAAAATGATTTAGTAAGCATAGCAAAGGGAGCGAATGAAATCATTCTAATTAATACTTGGTATATATATTTTGATAATTCTCTCTATATTATTTCACATGTTCTTACTTCCAGTAAGAGGAATTTATAAAAAATTAATATTTTTGCATTCATGAAATGTATCAAAATCTGGTACTTTTTCACTACTTATCATTTTCCTTACAATTTTAAGCAAAAACGATTCAAACGTTGCTGATTCAATGCTCAAGATTGACACATTGTATTAGTAAAGAAAATTTTTGTGTTCTTGAAAACTATTTGGATCAAGGTCTTGTTGCATTCAAAGGTCATAAATTTGATTGCTATTTAAAATATGATTAAACTCTGAGAAATAAAAAGATAGGGAGTTCACCTGATAGTCCTCTCGCTTGACAAAGGGGACGTCCATGTTGTGTGTAGATGGGCAAATATCCTCATACTTCTTAGATGAGAATATGTCGATGCCGACAAGGTGAACCTTGGCGTGACCGTGCTTGCCTGTCTTGGAAGTTGACATTTCAACAATCTTGCAAGGTCGAGCTTTCAGCATGACAAAACCGTTTTTACGCAATGCTGAACATTGCATGGGATAGGTAACTGAAGCACCTGAGTCACCGGTCTCGAAATGAGTGTCCTCGATATCTGCCATCTTTTAATTTGAGGCTGTGTCTATAAAAAAAATTTATCTATAAAATATCATACTTCTAAGATTCTTCTAGACAATAAATGTTTTCTTTTCTAAGCATAGAGAATAATAGATTTTGAAAATACGCCGTGAACATTAACTTTACATTAGAGGTAGGAATAATTTTCAGACTTAAATAAGAAAATCAGTAATTCAATTCCAAAGTTTCCCTCTACAATCTATTCCTTTATGAATCTGTTATTTTTAAGCATTTATTGTTTCTTTTTAAAAAAAGCATGAGTTCTATGAATCGTGGCAACAAGAATGTTATGAAAACTACAAGACTCGAATTGACGAAAACACCTGCTTATTTAAATTCAATATTTTTTGCAAAATGTGACGTTTTTTTCCATCAAAGGTTTAAAATTTATTCTCAAGTCCCCTTCAACAAACGCCTTATTCCAATGTTCAGTGACGCTACTTCAATCTAACATATGTTTCAGCACAAAAACCTCTGGTAAACTTTTTTCCCTGCACATTCGAATATTACATTATATGCTTCATTGTTGCTTGTGTTTCAACCAAAAAAATAGGACTTATAGCATAGATACACAAAAATGGCTGCAACAATAGAATCTTTGAAAAATTCATTCTCTGTTTGTTACGAGTAAGAATATTGAAAATTTGGCATTAAATTATTCAGAAACAACGCTTGTGGTATTCAAACTATGAACACGGAAAAATATATCTGATTTCTTTGATGTAGCTTTAGAAAAAGAAGAAACACTACGTTTTTACGACATGTGCACGTCAGTACAATATACAGGGCAATAATTTTACAAAATTTGCGATTTTGACAATCGACGAAAAGTGGGAGAAAAAAGCGAACTCGAAAGTCAATTTAGATTCCATTAATACGATCGTGAAATTCGCATGATTGTTGAAAAATACGTGTGACCCCTCCGGGTAGTGGCCATGTGGCACATTGACGGCGAAAGATATTTCGTAGAGTTGATAAAGTATCGTAGCCACGAAAATAGCGAGGACCAATGCAAAAAAGTAGAAATGGTCTAGAAGAATGAAAAAAAAGGGATTGCGGAATGAAAAATAAAGAAGTGGAGACAAACGCGTGCCTTGTAATTCGCGCACGCGAATAGTGTAAAGAAAACCCGATGACCGTATAACCCAGCGGCTAACCAAATACTGTAGTTTCCCCCCCTCC
This sequence comes from Venturia canescens, assembly GCF_019457755.1. NCBI lineage: Eukaryota > Metazoa > Arthropoda > Insecta > Hymenoptera > Ichneumonidae > Venturia > Venturia canescens. The sequence continues at coordinate 12,605,952 of NC_057426.1, forward strand.
CCCGAGTTTCCAATGGTTCAGACTCTGGCGCGAGAAAGTTTATCGGAGGTTGTACGAACTTTCGAAATTTGCGTACCGGCTGAAAATGCTTCAAGTACAATCGAGGAGTACCGTAAGGAAATAAATAAAAACGCGTATTTCATTAATATAATGGTCGAAGATGGCGCGAAAGATCCGGCCGAAGCCACATTGCTCCCCCCGATATCGTGTGCGCCCATTCGTTGTCAATCGTGTGCCGCTGTATCACGACGTTAATTTAACCCTCGTTGCCAGGCCCGTCTCGCTCCTCTTACGTTTATCGCACTTATTCTTATTATGAAAATTTTTTACGAACCAGACTATTATTTTCACTCTCGTAATCTCAGTGTTCCTCGGACCGTTTATCTTTCCTTTTCTTTTTTTTCAAGCTATTAGCACCATTAGTTTTCACGGAAATATCGAGGACAGTCTCGGGGTATACTCACATGTGATCAAAATGGATACTCTTACCAGAAGATTGTGGCACGCGCTTGCGTACTCTCCGGTCAACTGAAAAGGGGTCTACCAGACTGGAAACACGGAGCGGGAATGAATTTCACTCCTTTTCGGTCAACGTGCTACCGCGAGGGCGTTATGCCCATCTTTTATTCTTATTTCATTCCTCTTTTCTACCTATTTTGGGAGCTCTAAACAAATCATTCATTCCAAAATTCATTATACATCAGATAGCTTTATTTTCAATTGCAAAAATTTACCATGCGAATCACATTTTTATTTCTATACTTTTTTGTCCAATAACGCAAAGTCTCTCAATATGTTAGTTTCTGAACTTTTGTGATAACTTTCTATGATAAATTTTATAGTTTTTCGTAGTATTACCCAGGTCTCTAGCGTTCCGCACAATATTATTACGATTTTGAATTCTTTAATTTTATGATTCCAACATTATCGTTATTTTACCGTAAAATTACCAGGCGGCGCAACAGCAGCGACGCGTGGACGACGCGTTCGACGGTACGACCATATTTTGGATGAGTTCTCGAACGCCGTGCCGGGCACCGGCCCCGGTCTTCTTTAGTCTCCACTTTCAGTTCTTTCTTACTTGATCGGTGGCTTTAGTGACACATGTGTTTTGCTAGGAAACAAAACAAGAGAAGTTATTGTTGTCACCAATTCCAAGAACGGCTTTTAACGTTTTCGATATTTCAGCCAGAAGTTTATATACATTTTTGGTCATAAATAATGGCTAATGAGCTCGCTGAAAGCGACATGATTGAATTACGTCCGAGTAGCTTCAAATTTCACGATTTCTCGACCAGCGTTTGCGAGGTTAGGATCAGCTGTCGAATCATAAAAATGGAAGATAGCCTCTATGTCTGGGTAGGAGATTTCGAAGATTCCAAAATGAATGATTTGACCGTCGCCATGCCTTCGAAATACGAAAAACTACCGGTAGCTACAAAAATAATGGGAATGACCGAAGACTCGACTTCCACGAGTTTGGCCAAAAGGCTCACCAAAAAATGTGGGAAACCGGTCTTTGTCAGCTTCAACGTTGCTGTCAACAACCTTACGCTACCTGTCATCGAAAAAGCTATCCAAGACGAGTTCAATACGCAAAAACACTTACTTGTATTTTAATTTTGTACAAATAAACTAGCTTTACTTAATAAAACTCTGTAAAAAATAAGCATTCATATGTTGATATTAATTTCGTCGAAAAACTAGTGAAATATTACAGAACGAGTCTGAAGGTGTTATATTGAAAATGGCGGTCGCTAATATTTTTCGTACGATTGTTGTTTACTATTTATGCATTTTATTTTCTGCTAATTTTTCTATAGATGTCATCATTCGGTCAATAAATTTTTATTGCTTGAAGAATTAAATTCCCAAGTAATTTGTAAAAAACAGTTGTGCTCAAAGTACAATAAGTCATCACCGTTATATTTGTGGTTGTTTTGCCGATCCTTATTCCTGCTAAAAAATTACTGAAAAATTGAGAAATTCTATTTTTTGATAACTTTGATTTTCATATCCGATTGTGAGCGAAATTCATCGAAAGTTTAATCCATTTGAGAAATAAAAAGTGAAATGGGAATATGAGAAAAAAGGAAACAGAGGGAGAATGATGATTATTTTTTGAATATTTGACACTTCATAATAATTATCTATGCAAGCAACTTTTTTGTGCATGCAATTCAAGTCAGAGATCAAAATTGTCTCAATTGGGAACCCGCGATTCCGTTTTACCTGTTTCGCAAACGTGGCTGCTGCTGCCGGGAGAAAGCACGTTTCGAGTGGGGGAGCGGCTTTCTGATCTGAGCACATGTTTAGTTCTCGGCGCGACATGCGGCAAACGGAACACGTGCTCGTGCAACAATAGCTCTAACCTTTTTCGAATCATTGTGAGATCAGTGGCATTCGCCAGATTTTTGTGACGACCCGGTGAAATTTTTTTAAATCTCTGTTAATAAGAATTTTAGGTCCTAGTGGCCGGCAAAACATTGCACAATGTTGCACGACAATCTTGAAATCTTTTGCGATCGAAGTGACAAGTATAAACAAGAATTTGCGCGCTATCTGAAATCCGAGGTACATCGTCATTCGTTTTTTCGCTTTAATTCTATTTTTCGATGGTTACATATTTGATTTTTTTGAGTAATTCAATTTTTCGTTACATTACGTTGAAATATTGTTACTGATATTCTAAATCTTCCAGTCCCGATTTATTATCGTGTTATTGTATATGCTACGGATTTTTGATATAACAATTGTCAACATCTTCACATTACATATCCTCCAGTAAAATTAATTTTTTTTTATAGGATTTGACTGAAAATGAACGCAATACTGTTCTTCAATCGTTGTGCCGTTTTTTGATGGAACCTTCCTGCACAAAAGATGTTGCGGAATGTTTCCCACAGTATCTTCTGTTATTAATGTCTCGAGTTATACGAACAAACTTTTCCAAATCGTACATCCCCGGTGGAGTGTCTAAGTTGCACAGGCTGAATTGTGTCGTCATAGGCTCATTGGTGCCTATTAATCCTGATGTTCTTGGGTAAGCGCATGACTTTGTAATTGTTTTCCCTCAGACTTAAGGTCTCTTATTCTGTCCGAAGAATTAAGGGCTTTTTCCACAGATTTTACTTTACGAGCTGAATTTTTGGCAGAAGAGATGTTCTCTTTGATTATTAATGAAAAAAAAATGATAACAATGAAATCCTATGGTGAGGATTATATAATTGTATTAATTGCACTGCACTAAATTGCACCCAATTCAATTTTTTAGTTTCCGAGACATAATAGTTATTTTCGGAGATTGATATTTAAGAACATTCATTCAAGTTGTAGGTGCCCTAGAAACTGAGATAATTTGTTTTTCTCGTATTGACTGAAATTTCTTAAAATTATCAAATTATTTTCATTAATTCATGACAAAGACTTGTTAGCAAAAAAACTCTGATTTCTCAAGTATTTTTTACTCACCCAAGTGATTAAAGTCATATGAATTCACATTGGAACACAGATAAATCTACTGGATTTTGAACATTGTTATGAAAAAATATTAGTAAATATTCTGAAAATCATTGAATTCTGTTTAGATTCTCTCTGCATTATTTCGAATCGAATCCAGCACCGTTTGCGTCTCTGGTTGATAATTTGGCTATGATACCGAAAAGAAGGAGGGAAGACGATTTTCCTTTTGAAGCGAGAGAAGTATCTACTTTAGAAATAATAACAGCAAGTTATAATATTTTGGAAGCTGCCCCTGAACATTTTACTCATAAATGGAATTGGTCAGAGTTTTATGACTTTTTGTCCAACGACGACGACAGCGTTAAATGGTAGATATTTTCAATTGAATTGAATTGCATATTTTTAGTAGTTTATTACTCGAAGGTGAATGAAATGAAATGATTTTTATTCAGGATTGCACTAAAGTGCATTGGGATTGTTCTGCAAATGTCAGAATCGACTCGACTCTCATGCGCAAAATCATTGTTGAAAGATCCTGAGCGTTTTCTTCTGGAGCAACGAAACGAAAATTCACTCGCAGTTTTGACCAGCTCAAAAAATCATCTCATCGAAATGACAGAGGTGTCGAAGGATTCTGATTCCCTCGTAGCGATCGCAGGTGTGCTTTTACCGGTTTTCAATTCCAAAGAACGTCCGAAAAAAACGAATTTGATTCCGGTACCTTCGACGGAGTCAAATCTGAGAAGTCTCGCGTTGGCAGTCGCCTCCAGACGCTGCATTTGTCTTCAAGGCTCTGTCGGATGTGGCAAAACTGCCCTTGTCGAATATTTGGCCGACATAACCGGGCATAGGAATTCGAACTTCGTGAAAGTTCAATTAGGCGACCAGACGGACTCGAAAATGTTACTCGGAACTTACAGGTGCACCGATATACCCGGTGAATTCGTTTGGCAACCGGGAGTACTCACGCAAGCCGTCATTAACGGGAAATGGCTTTTGCTCGAGGACATCGACAGTGCTGCTCTCGACGTCGCTAGTTGTCTGAGCAACCTCATAGAAACCGGGACCCTCTCGGTTCCTGGTTATCGTGACACGATTTACCCTAAAAGTGGATTCCAACTATTTTTAACCCAAAGACTGATTCCAACAGCCTCGGGATTTCATCGTCAGTCGACCGGGGCTTCGAATCTTTTGGAAAAACATTGGTTCTGCGTGCACGTTGATTCGCTTACGCGCGAAGAACTCGTAATCGTTGTAAAGAGCCTTTTTCCACCTCTGACAACCATAGCCACGAGAATGGTTGACGTTTTTCTGCTCTTTTCTGTAGGGCATCACGGAAACACGGAGAATATCACGAGAACGGGCAGATTAACGTCGACCAGAGACCTCATAAAATGGTGCACTCGTGCGATAGACAATTTCGAAGTTTCCTCGCCAGATTCAGCCTTGAAAATCTTCCAAGATGCCATTGATATATTCTGCTGTTCGGTAAGCGACCGAAATCTGAGATTGGAACTCGCAACCGCGATTGGACACACCCTCGGTATCGTAAAAACAAAAGCTGAGTATTTTTGCAACACGCACAAACCGACGATCAACTTGTTCGGAGAATTTTTCCAAGCCGGACGAGCAAAAGTTCGGAGAAAAAAATCGAGTCATGCTCAGTTGGAACAAACGAGAGTCAAATTTTCGTTCACGAGACCATCCGCGACTTTGCTCGAGCGTGTCACCAGTTGCGTCGCTCAAAGGGAACCGGTGCTTTTGGTTGGTGAAACCGGAACCGGAAAAACGAGCTCGATACAGTATCTCGCAAAAAGCACAGGCCACAAGCTCGTCGTGATAAATATGAATCAACAGAGCGAAAGTGCTGATTTACTCGGTGGTTACAAACCAGTGGATTTCAAATATTTGATAACGCCAACGAGGGAAGAATTTGAGATGCTTTTTCGTTCGTACTTCGCTCTTGAGCCGAACAAAAAGTTTCTCGAGCATATTGCGACGTGCTACAAACAGCAAAGGTGGAAAACTCTCGTGGGCCTCATGTGTCACAGCGCCGGAGCTGCGGTCAAGAGATTGAGAACGAACGTCGAGGAGGGAACGAAATTAACGAAAGAAAATGTTGCCAGACAGAACAAGAGTTTCGAAACGACGGGAAGGAATGATCATCAAAGCAAGAGCGAATTGCTGATGAAGTGGCAAAAATTGCTAGTCAAATTAGAAAAATTGAAGAGTCAAGTAAAGACACATTTTTCTTTGGCTTTCGCGTTTCTTGAGGGAAGCTTAATAAAAGCGCTTCACGAAGGTCACTGGGTATTGTTGGACGAGATAAACCTCGCTTCGTCCGAAACCCTCGAATGCTTGTCCGGTCTTTTGGAGGGCGCGACCGGTTCGTTGTCGCTGCTCGAGCGCGGCGACAGCGAAACGATTGAGAGACATCCCGATTTCACGATTTTCGCTTGTATGAATCCTGCGACGGATGTTGGTAAAAAAGAACTACCGATCGGCTTGAGAAATCGATTCACCGAGTTTTACGTCGATGAACTCACCGAGAGAAACGATCTCGAGCTGCTCGTTAACTCGTATCTCAGCGACGCCGATTTGACGACGGAGAAGCAAGAATCTATCGTTAAATTTTATCTCAACGTACGTAAAGAAGCTTTGCTCTCATTGAACGATGGAACTGGACACAGGCCGCATTACAGTTTGAGAACGCTTTGCCGAGCCTTGAGCGTCGCGTCCGCCAACCCGTGCGCAAACATTCAACGCTCCCTCTACGAAGCCTTTTGTCTCAGTTTCCTCACCCAATTGGATTACAACTCTTATCCGATTGTGGAAAAGCTCATAGGACGAGCGATCCTTGAGGTCAAAATGGCTAAAGCAATTCTTAGCACACCGATACCGAAACCAGGCTGCGGCGAGAACGAGGATTTCATCAATTTTGAGGGCTACTGGATCGTCAAGGGTAACCTCGAGACTGAAGTACCGAAAAATTACATTCTTACGAATTCCGTTAGAAGGAACTTACGGGATCTCGTTCGAGTTGTTTCGATTGGCAAAATTCCTGTGCTTCTGCAAGGTGACACTTCCGTAGGAAAAACGAGTTTGATTACTTATCTCGCTAAATCATCGGGTCACACTTGCTTACGAATAAACAATCACGAGCACACGGACCTTCAGGAATACGTTGGAAGTTACGTGGCCGACGGGGCTGGCCGATTGGTTTTTAAGGAGGGAATATTGGTCGAGGCAATGAGGAAAGGCCATTGGATTATTTTGGACGAATTGAATTTGGCGCCGAGCGACGTTTTGGAAGCTCTCAATCGTGTTCTCGACGACAATCGGGAATTGTTCATTCCCGAGACCCAACAGACCGTCAAAGCCCATCCGAATTTCATGCTTTTCGCTACACAAAATCCACCCGGTCTCTACGGTGGACGGAAAGTTCTCTCACGAGCATTTAGAAATCGTTTCGTCGAGCTCCACTTCGACGAAATACCCGCCGATGAGTTGCAAATCATTTTACACGAAAGATGTCACATGCCCGTTTCCTATTGCAAGCAGATAATAAATGTGATGATCGAGCTACAAACTCGACGAAAAAGCACCGCAGCTTTTCAGGGCAAACACGGATTCATAACGCTTCGCGACCTCTTTCGATGGGGGGAACGATATCGTTTGGCCGGAGATGTCGGTGAAGGATTATACGATTGGAGCCAACACTTGGCAGACGAGGGATATCTCGTGCTTGCTGCTAAAGTCCGCAAGCCCGAGGAAGCACTGGAAATAAGAGAAGTCATTAAAAAGCATCTCAAGAAGGACGTCGATCCCTCCAGTTTGTTTAGTCTTCACGAGAAAACTTCTAGCGTGACGAAATACATTCTCGAGGAAATTTTGCGAGGCCAGAATAATTCGACCTTCGGACACGTCGTTTGGACCTATCACATGAGACGAATGGCTGTCCTCGTCAGAAAATCTTGTCAATTCAAAGAACCCGTTCTCCTGGTTGGTGAAACTGGAGGTGGAAAAACCACCATTTGCCAATTGATCGCCTTCATGAGCAATCAAAGTCTTTATTCTGTCAATTGCCACATGCACACTGAATCCTCAGATTTTCTCGGCAATCTCAGACCCGTCAGAGATCACTCCGATTCCGAGAGCCATAAACTGTTTGAGTGGGTCGACGGTCCCCTTATCCAAGCCATGCGCAAGGGAGATTTATTCCTCGCTGATGAAATTTCACTCGCTGACGACAGCGTTTTGGAAAGACTTAATTCTCTTCTCGGTATGTCAATATTCGATCATTACCTTTTTTTTTATTGATTCTGCGCATGAATCTTTGTGGGTTATCGTGAAATAATGTCGTCAAAATCGACAATGTCTTTGGAACTTGATATGAAATTTAATTCAAATACAAATATTTTTTCAAGAACCCGAACGAAGTCTTCTTCTGGCTGAGAAAAGTTCCGATTCCACGGATTCTGGAGAGTCTGATTGCATTATAACAGCGAATGAAAAATTCCAATTTATCGGTAAGCTTTTATGCTAGCAATAGTTGTGAGAAATTTATCAAATTCAATGAACCTTATTATTACGAAGGTGACACAAGTGATCGAATTTTTTGTGTCTCACTTTATCGCCGCTTTGAGAATGAAAAATCTTGACTTGTCTCAGAGAGAGTTTTCAGTTCGAGTCCCAGTCAAAAGGAAAAAAAGGTTTTTGGTGATCCGAGGACAGTGAAATGTTGAGATTTTCTCCAAGTTTTCAAAATACTTGAAATACCGAAATTGTAAGTTTTTTTTTTTTTTTTTCAAATTAATTCAATTTGTTGTAATCAACAGGAACTATGAATCCCGGCGGTGATTACGGCAAGAAAGAATTGTCACCGGCGCTGAGGAATCGTTTCACGGAAATTTGGTGCGAAGGTTGTGCCGAGAGATCCGATTTGCAGGCGATTGTTGAGCACAACTTGAACGCAAACGTACGAGAAAAACGTGAAATAATTTCGACTTCGATGCTGACCTTTGTCGATTGGTTGAAAAATTCCGAAGTTGGCAAACGCTTTACAGTCAGCATTCGTGATATTTTGACTTGGGTTAATTTCATGAATTCTTGTACCGGAGAAAATCAAGTTTCCAAATTAAGTTTGGCTGATGCCTACTTACATGGCGCTTGTCTCACTTATATCGACAGTCTTGGATCTGGACTCACAGGCATGGAAAGGTAAAAAAGAATTGTTATTGTTACAGATTATAAAAAGTTAACGAACCGTTACGGGTTTGACTTATTGGTTTTTTATAAAGTAAAATACGAAAAAACGGTATTGAGAAGTTTTAGACCCAAAATAGCTTTGTCCATTCATTAAAAAACAGTTTAACACTTTTCTGTGTCGTCGCTTTTTAATTCATGTCGATGTAATTATAAAAGTTGGTATCGAATTCTCGTGCAATTGAGTTTATAATCGATATTGAATTTTATGCTTCTAGCGTTGAAAAGTTGGAGACATTCCGTAACAGCGCCGTAGGAATTCTGAAGAATCAAGTGGTCGATGCAATGTCAGAGCCAAGCGGTGTCGAAACTGCGCTCGAAGTTGACGAGACAGTGGACGAAAGTTCACGAAACGTGTTCGGAATAGCGCCATTCTTTATTCGGAAAAAAGTCGATAGCGGAAACGACGAGCAACGTTTCACGTTCGCAGCCCCTACAACTAGATCCAACACGTTGAAGTTGTTGAGAGCTCTCCAGTTGAAAAAACCTTTGTTACTGGAGGGCAGTCCGGGAGTTGGAAAAACCAGTTTGGTCGCAGCTTTGGCAAAATCATCCGGCCACCGTTTGCTTCGAATCAATTTGAGTGATCAAACGGTAAATATTTGTCACAGTTAGACGTTTTTTTTTCAATTTTTAACAGCACACATTCCGAAATACAGAGAGGCTCTTTTTAGAAGCGTTTCCAGAAGAAATTCGAAAAACTTTGTAACAAGGAAGTTTGCAAAAATGGTTTTACCCTCATGAAAAACTCTTTGAAATTAATCGAATGCGTTTTGAGTGCTGAATTTTGCCTCCCTGTTTCCTTCCTCATAGAAAAAAAACTTGTTAGACCCAGATTATCGGAATTTAAGTGAGTGAGCGAGCTCCATTAAAGACAAAGACTCACATTGTTTTCTCTCATCGTTAGGACGTTTCGGATCTATTTGGAGCGGACCTTCCTGTCGAAGGTGGAAAAGGTGGCGAATTTGCGTGGAAAGACGGGCCATTTTTGCGTGCTTTACGAGCGGGTGATTGGATTTTATTGGACGAGCTGAATCTCGCTTCGCAATCGGTTCTCGAGGGATTAAACGCTTGTTTGGATCATCGAGGTGAAATATACGTCCCCGAGCTCGGTCGTACATTCACGGTAAAGCCAGCGACAAAGCTGTTCGGCTGCCAAAACCCTCTGAGACAGGGTGGGGCCAGAAGGGGTCTGCCAAAGTCGTTTTTGAATCGATTCACTCAAGTGTACATCGATGCCCTGACTGACGACGATTTGAAGCTCATATCGAGCAATCAGTTTCCCCAAATTCCATCGAGGACGCTTGAAAAAATGGTCGATTTTAACTCGAGGCTATCCAAAGAAGCTGGCACTTGTTGGGCTCACATTGGATCACCCTGGGAAATGAATCTCCGGGACATAACTCGATGGTGCGAAGTCGTCGTTGCAGCGGCTCGCAGCGATTCTACGGATAACGAAGTTTCTTTCAATCCCGGGAATGGCGTTGAATTAATATACGTCGACAGAATGAGGACTGAGGAAGATCGGGAGAAAGTACGACAAGTTTACCGAGAAATTTTCTCCATTGAGGAATTCCCTGTGAGCCCAGCACAACCGATCGCTCATGTCACAGAGAAAAAAGTTTATTTCGGTGACGTCAGCTTAACTCGAGAGGAATATTTCAACGGCTACGATCACAATCTGTTGTTGCTTCGCGATCAAATTCCTGCTTTAAAGAGTCTCGCTCGATGCGTACAGATGAACTGGATGCCTATTCTGGTAAGTTTATAGAAAGCTCCTCCAAGAGCAAAACTTCTGCGATCTGTGAGAAGTGCTAAGATGTGCGGTTTTACTCGACAACAATTGTATTTTGTAGGTCGGTGCTCCGGGATGTGGCAAGAGCAGTGTCGTCCGTGTTCTGGCTCAGTTAACAGGACAACGTTTGAGATCGATCGTAGTCAATTCGGCGATGGATACAACGGAGATTCTCGGCGGCTTCGAACAGGTGAGTCACAGTCGTAGCAATATTTAACAATTAAACTTTATCGCACGTTTTTTTAATTGATGGATGAAAAAAGCCCTCAGCTCGGTCAATATTCTATCTTGAGAATCTCGTGGAAACAATGACGAAATTGGTCATTTCCTGAGCAAGCGTTCGCTCATTTTATTGAAACTTTTCGCAGAAACTTTGGAAAATGCAGCGAGGTCACAATTTTATGTCAACTTGGTTCTAATGTTAGAAATCGGTCATTCTCCAGCCTTCGAAGTATAAACTGTGAAAAAAAACGCAGAGAGGACGAGCTGGTAGATTCGACCAAAGTGTTTAGTCGAATTAAAAAGTTCGAAGTCCATTCCAAATCCAGTGGGTCGAATGTCGAAGATTTTGAAGGATTTCTTTGCTGTTTTTTTTTTAAAAAAAACTGTGCCTCGAACATGCTTGACGTTTCATCGAGCGAATGATACTTTTAAGGGCACCGTGTAAGTTTATATTTTCTCGAGTATTAATTGCGGTATTTACGAGAATAGAACGAGAAATATACATTTTGTCTTCTAATATATAGCGGACTCGTTCAAGATTAATATTAGAGCCATTTCTCTTGTTCTATTCGCGCGAGGGCGAGAAGAGCGAGTTATCACTGTCCAGGAGTTCAAACGAGCAATTACTCATCCAACGGGATTCCCCTTTGTATTCTCATCCCCATTGTTTTCCGTGTGCACGCGTCGGCGCCTCCGAAATAGACACAACTGTGAGAGAGGGCGTGAAAATCCGCTGCTTCAGATCTCTGAAATTTCAGCCGTGTTCGAGGACCATTGTGCTCCAGCCTTCCCTCATTTATCATCGTTCAAAGTTTTCTTTGATCCGAATGGACGTCGGAAAAAAATGACGAGAGAAATGTCGCGATTGCTTTGTCAATTTTCTTTTTCTCATTATTTTCTCGACTGAATCCTTTTTTAATTACGTTTTTTTTTTCTCGTACCAAACATTTTTAATTACCATAAATAATTCATTGTCACAGCGATATTGGGACGATCAATTTTTTATATATTTCAAAAAGACTTTCAAGGATTAACAAACGGAAAGAGGTTCTTTCGAAATATGCAATTCGTTTGCACATTTTTTCTTCTTTTATTATGATACACCAGTTAAAAGTTTCATATACATTTTTCATATCATTTAACACACGTCTGATTATTCAAACGTTAAATGGTTGTATTTATAGACAGTTTGAGGTTCGATGAAATTTGATATTTTTCTTTGTCAACGTTCGAAGAGAAAAACGTTGAGAGGAGATGAAAAAAAAAAAAACAAAGAAATTGTCCGTCTATGAATACAACCGAATGACTTTAGTTCATTCCACACCATCGCAATCTCCAACAAAATCACACTTTTCACATTCGCACAATATTTCTTTCGTTTCTTTAAGCTTTTTTTAGTTGGCTGATTTAATGAATTTGGCTTTTTCTTTCTCTAGGTTCTCCTTTGCTTTTAGGAATGAGTCTCTTTTAGGCACGTTTCGTTTATACATTGATTCAATATCGTATGTGTAATAAATTTATACAATGACGTTTTTCGAGTTTCACATCGAATCGTCGTTTTCGTATCTTCACTTTTTTTCAAAATTTCTTTTACCATCTACACACGCATACAAAAATGTTCCTGTAATTTTATTCGTTTGGCAATCAAAGAGGGCGATAGATATTTTCGAAATTTCCAACGGAGATATACGAAAGAGAAAATTAAATGTGAAGTTACTCGATTTACGATTATTTCTAATTCTACGCGATTATTTAAACCGTACGACGACACCGAATAAATTATTTAATATCGTATGGACCCGGAAGATGAATTTCAAAGTGCACTTCTATAGACGTAGCTGTGGTGTAAAACTATCGGGTTAATCGAACGAAAATATGACTTTTTCTCTCCAAATTCCTTGGACCTTAGCAAAGTAAATTTTCCTTTAATATATTCTCGTCTCCTCTCTTCTTACATTCATTATGGCCAATGAAAAATTGGCTTCTGATAGTTATTTATCTATTATTTTTTTTTTAGACATCTCTTTTACAACGATCTATTTTCTAATTGACAGATTGGGTGTTTTTATTTTGTTCTTTGGCTTAAGGGCTCCGGTGGGCGGAATACATTTTGTTTTGTTTTTTCTTCTTCTTCTTCATTTGTATTTATTACTTTGATGAGCAATTTTTTCGATCTTTTACGGGAGATTTGAGTTCGTTGAAGCTCCGTCAAAATTGGATCTACTTTATCGTCTTAGTTCTCTTATTATTCTTTTTCGTTTTCGTTTACACGGTTGTCACGATGAAATATGTATTCGTCCTAATAGCGTTGAGAAAAATGATGAGAACGTGCGAGACTTTCGTTTGTTCACTCGAAGAAAAAATCATGAAAAATTGATGCTACAAATGCTCGCTCATCAAAGACAGAGTTACGCATTGATATGGCCTCGCCTCAGATTCGATAGCAACGATTCTCTTCAACTACACCAGTCGTTTTTAGATTTTTGTGCTTTGTCAATCCTCGAGTGACCCTTTACCCTCTGACTCCTATTTCTCTGAGATTTTTTTTCCATAAAAAGCTCGCACTCCCTATTTATCGTAAGAATTTTCAAGCGTTTCTCGTACTTGGCGAAAATTTAAGCGTTGGCTCTGGCTGTAAGGAACTAATTCGAGGAGTTGCTTACTATTTCGCTAACTACACGTTCGAAAGCAAAGAATATAAGTGCGGATGTCAAATACTTTCAGTCCATGGGATATCCTGCGCCAACTTTGTTATATTTTCCAAAAATATTGTGCTAGAGACAAATTTTTGACTGTTGTTCGTAACGAAGAAATCGCGAATCTTTTTATGACAAGTTTTTTTCGTTTTCAACTACTTTTGGATCACATTTTTTTTCCTTCTGCCCTGGTTTCGTAAAATGCGAATATAGTCGCACATATTTCTGACGTTTCACCCAATAAGCAGGAAGATTTCACTCCTGACCGGGCGTTCTTCAAGTCGGCAAGGAACACGAGTCCGCACATTTGTATTTAGACACGACGCAAAATAATCGACATTCAGGCCACATTGAACACTTTTGAAAAAAATGCTACATTCACACGAACAGGATTCTAATGATAATGTGCAACCCGAAAATCGTTTGTTATTTTATCGATAAAACACAATAAGATATCGCAGATACATCGATTGATTTGTCGATTATATTAGATAGTTAATAACGTTTCAGTCTGTGAGGATTCGTCACGTTGATCAGTTCGATATTGAGTGATGCAATTTTATTTTTTCTGAGCATTTTTAAAACAGCAAACGCACGAATTCAAGTGAAATTCTTACCGTTGAGCCTGTTGAGTCGGCGCTTACATCGAAAATTAATCATTCGAGCTTTCTTAAGAACTTTCTTAAGAATGTGTGAGCCACGCTTTGAATCTTTGTTCGTCTGAAATGAAGTAAAAAACTATTGGGACGTGGATGAGGAACTTTCGATACTTTGACACTCGCCGTTTATTTCTCGCGTGGAAAATATTCAATTTCGTTTTTTTTCTCTTCGATTTTTCAAAGGAAATTCTGAAGACGAAATTTTCTTAGAAGTTTTTGGCGCTTTTGGTTTTAGAATCAGGAGATTTTGGTTGATCAAACTGCTGGAATTGTTAGTCGGTTTTTCACGAAGTTGTTGGAGTGAGTTGCAAACAGTATCTTAGTCTGAAAATGGACAGAAATAATCGCTCGGGAATGGTCGAACGGTAACTCGATTATTTAGTGGGTACTCGCGCAGTTATTGAAGAACGACGAGAAATCCGAATTTTCAAAGTAGGGAAAGCGTGGGAATCTACGGGAAAAAGGGAATTTCTGTCGACTTTATTACGTTTTATTTGATTGACAATGGAATCGTAACGAAATCTTAAACACGAAGTCGCCAAGATTCGTATAAATAAAAATGAAATTCAGTATTAGTGACATCGAAGTATAGACGTTAATTATTTTTCGTTACATCGATCGTAGGCGAGTACTTTTGTTCCGATCGATTTCTCGATCACTCGTCCAGCTACCACTTGAAAGTTAACATCGTAAAAAAATATCCTGCATGAAATTCTGCTGTTTCGGTATGAGTCAAATTCGCTTAACGTACTTTTTACTCCGCTCCTCTTCTCGTTCTCATTTCTCTTCTGCTCGTGGTATTTTCATTGCTTTTCTTCTTCATGGACATTGTCATGATTATAATTATCAATTTTTTCATCTAAATATATGCCGCGGATGAAACGGTGAATTATTCGCTAGGCAAATCGCTGCTCGTTGGGCTGATAGTCGTTTGCAATTCGCTTAAGTCAGGTGGCGGTGGAAGTAAGAGACTCGGCCTTCTCGATAGTTTCTCCTCGTACAGACTCGGGATGCTCTTTGGTCTCGTCAGAATACTCCAAGGATCCGGCACCGCAATCGCTTCGTCCTGCATTCGATAACGGAAGAGAAAAAACAGAGAAAACCAAAATTATTGTCATTCAGAAAAATGTCCTTTTTTTCGTTAATTTTTTAACGATTTTCGACTCTTTTCGTTTGCTTGCGTTTTCGAACGATAAAATAAGTAATGAAATGGCCATTTTTTTCATTTCAATGGGAAAAACAAAATTGAATCGTCGAAGGTTCGTCACGATTCGAGTGAAAAATCTATAAATAGCGGATTATCGTTTTTCCCAAAGAAAAGGAAAGTGAAACGAGGTGAAATGGTTATCTGGAAAGAGTGAAATTCGTTTTAACTTTTCGGCGATAAAAAAAGACTTTTTTACCGGAAGAAAATGTTTGGCGATCGGTGGTAAGGGCGGCTTGAGCATGGCAACGTCGCTGAGATCGCAAGAGGAAGTCGCAGCTGGTATCAGGGGTGGATCCGGTGGCGATGGCAGATTCATGGGCGCCTCGTATCTCGGTGGTTGGGCGGATTGCAACGGGCTCGAAGTCGTCGAGCCCAGTATCCATCGCGCTATGCTCTCGCAACAGCCGCAACAAAACTCCGATATACCTTGCCTAAGGCCTCGATGAAGTGCCAAAAAAAGAGCAGGATTCACGAAAGCGTGTACGTAAGCAATGTGCAAAGTCACCTGTAACATTACAGTGATCGAATAGTTTCGAGTTCTTTAAATCGAGGACACACTCGGTGGGAATATTCAGTAAATATTTGATAAAGGAACTTTCGTTTCATTTTTTGTCGACAGAAACTGTGGAAACTCTTGTGACTCTATTTTTGTGAGTTTCACTATCCAGAAACTCGGAAAAACTGACTTTCACTCAGCGATCCAATGCGCTGACCCTGCCCCCGACGACTTTTCCTCGTCACCCTGACTCATTTTTATTAGAACCAATTCCTCGACGTCATTTATCTCGGGGGAGGAAAGGTTTCAAGGTCACTTCATTCTCTCAGTTTCCCCAGCATCCGCTCCATATATCCTGAGACAAAAAATTCCCTGCTGAAATATCCTTCGAATAGATTATCTCAAGACAAAATATCCGAATGGAAATGTCGTGGTGGTGGAATGTCCATCATTCGAAAACATCCCAACAACGTTGCATTCCAATGTGTCCAGTATTTTTGTTCCTTTCTGAAATTGACTAGGAATATACATTCTTCGAGATTGCCTTGGGGATATATTTGTTCTTGAAGATATTTTGTCTCAGGATGTATTCAGGCGGAGGCTCGAGCTCTGGTGTATTCTCGTGTGACCGTTTTTCCGAACAAGTGCTTTTCCGAGGCACTTTCAAACTTCCAACGTTATTTTCTTGCCGAGAATCAATAAAAATAGGATGCAGTAAAATTATTTACGATTTTGAAAAATAAGAGCACTGTTAGTGAGCAGAAAACCAGTTACGAATATCGTGCATCCTACGGATCGAAATATTGATTCTTTGCTCAATAAAATTCCATGTTTTTATATTTTTTTTTCAACCTTTACTTCGACATTTTCTCAATATTTTCTCATGCACTCGTATGTCAAGGAACGTTTGAAGTGCACTTCTGACGTTTCCGATCGACCGCAGACTGCTGATCGTGTGCAGATGAAATAGACTCCGGGTCAAATCGACCCACAGTACGAACGCAGTGACCGAGCTCTCGTGCTCGCCAAGAAAACACGAAATCGATTTTCCGTACGAACATTTCCTTATTTTGAAGAAAATCGTTGAGATCTTTTTTACCTTCCTCTGGATTTTCCGACAACGCTATATTCGGAGTTCGGGCTTTAAATTTTCGTATTATAAATAGGGAAAAAGTGAAAACGATTAGGTTAAGAGCCAACGCGACTCGGGATTCAGATAGGGACGAGAGTTGGGGAACTGTTTGAAACTCTATTACGCGTATACCTCGTAGCCGGTGGCGTTTCCGATTACAGGGTGATGTACCAGAGTCACGAAGAACAAGGGTCCCCAGAATATAACGTAGGCAGCCGTTATTACCAAGAACATCTTGACTCTTTGTACACCCTCGCGTTCCATTCTTCGAAGATAATTTCTCATTTTACGATGTTCCTCGAGGGCACCCGTTCGCTGAAACAAATTTCTCAAATTTACGATTCGTAAAGATCCTCGAATTCGTTACTTGCCGCTTTCGCTGAGTTTAGTGTCCTCGACTGACGTCGATTATCAAACTATTTTTTATACGCAGCGACGATTTCTAACGAATATTCATCGAAAACTTCAACATATCCAATTTCAAAGTATTTTTTTCCGTACAAAACATTCGCTGGCATTCGAAACGCTTTCATAAGTTTGTACTTCGCTGCTGGAAAAAGTTTGCTGTTTTTCGAGCGATGTACATTCGCATTGTAATTAGCGCGAGTTTGATATAGAACAGAGCAAAGAGAGAGAGAGAGAGAAAAGGGACTTACGATAAGTAAGTAGAGAGCTTGTGGCTTGAGCCGACGAGTTTTCGTACTTGTTAGACGAGAAAAGGGAAGTACAAACGTATAAATATGAGGGAGGCGGACAGAGATCGAATTTTCTCGGGGAGTTGCCGCGTTTCTGGGTTTTCTGACTAAGCTGGGAAATTGGAGCGTGACGAACAACAGTTTGTTACCTTTTTTTTATATTCTTTTTCCCTGAGAACGAAACGTAACTTCGTTATTTTTATTTTCTCATCGCCCCGTTACAGTTTTCCTTTCCTCCGGGCTCTCACATAACGGATGTGAACATTTCTCGAGAACCGTACATTAACAGGATTTTTTGTCTGTTACAAAAAAAGGTATGAACTTCTGAAAGGCTTCTGGCAAAAAATCTGCTACCAACACAATTATAATGAATGTTATCCCCACCGGAAATAATTCAGTCGAAAAGTATATTCGTATCTGGAACATCCTCGTTTACATATCATCGTGGTGAATAACTGTTTAAAAACCGGAGGCAATTTGAAAAATATCCATAAAATAATTCACGAGGAAACTCGCATCTCGCAGCTCGTACCACGAAACATCATTGGACACCAACACCGGCTTATCGAACCATGATTCAAGCCTTTTTTGCATTCAAACGTTCATAATTTTAAAAAATATAAATTTAATTTAATATTTAATAAAAAAATTATAGCCCAATTAATTGATAACAGTTATTTAATTATAACAATATAAACAAATGAATGTTCTAAGTAAGAATTGCAGAAAGCTTGAAAATTGTCAAATTACGTGGAGCTGTTTCCAAAATTCAAAATAGCGGATCGAATATGGCGGACG
Organism: Venturia canescens; assembly: GCF_019457755.1. NCBI lineage: Eukaryota > Metazoa > Arthropoda > Insecta > Hymenoptera > Ichneumonidae > Venturia > Venturia canescens. The sequence continues at coordinate 12,624,379 of NC_057426.1, forward strand.
ACTTTTTTGAAAATCGATTCAATTGCCCTGAAACTTGTTACTCGATGGGTTTTTGGGATCACCGATTACGAATTCGATGTCAGATTTTCAAAATTCAAAGTGACAGATCCAATATGAAAAATCTTATGAAAATTGTGTTACTCGAAAAAAGTCGGGACTGAAAGGGTTTTTTGGGAATTAGTTGATTTCTAGTCATTCGTAAAAATATGTCATCGCGGGCCATTTGATATTCGCAAATCAGATTAAAACTTTTTCAATCGTTAATGAACTCCGTTAATCACGGACTCGAATCTATCCTTTCATGCAAATCATTTCGCGTTGGGTATCACGAATATCAGTGGATGTTAGTCACTGTGTCATTATTTCATTTTCAGTGGAATCCACTGAAAATATGCTCCACCGAAATTATGTTGTCACGGGTTTTCGAAGTATTTATTCGACGACAAAATAATTCAGGATTTCAATGATATTTCGTCTTTAGTGTACATCATTTTAGAAGTTTTACGTTTCGTTGGAACATTCGAGTGGATTTATTTTTGATGAGAGGTTTCGACGAAATATATTCAAAGCAAAAAGTATATATCTGGAACACGTTGAAGATTGGATGGAGTAACATGCGTCAGTGAAAAATTAGAAACCATTTACCGTCAATTCGTGCGCCAAGAACGATGCAACGCTTTCGAATTTAACTTGTCCTGGTTCAGTCGAAGCTGGCTTCCTACCTTATTTTCAATCACGTAATGAAATCGGTGACCCAAAAGCCAGAGATTTTGAAAATCATTCGTTCGTTCTATTTATTTATCATCTCGTTTGCCCTCCTCCTTAATCCTAGCACCATTTTTATATTTTTTTTTATCTCCATACTTTTATTTTTCTCAACTTTATTTCGCTTTTCATATCATTATTTGCATCGAAATGGAGTTCTTAAAATTTATGGCTCACCTTGGGGGTCGTGCCGTTTCGCGCCTCGGCGTTTCCACCCTCGACCATACCGTTGGTTCCACCATGTCCACCGGTCACGTTGACCAGAGTCGTCACCAGCCCGGCTACTCGTACCTGCGTATGTGGGTGTATGGGGTAAAAAAATATCGATGGACGTGACTAGTTGTTGAATCTGGATCTACACGAATATTTATGGAGGTTCCCTCGAGCTTAGTTTTATTCTAGAGCCGGAAAAACGGTGATTTTTGTTTCTAAATCGGTTTGGAGCCCTGAAGTTTGATTAAATTTGACTCGTATGTTTTTTTTTTGCTAAAATTGAATAAATTCTAGTTGATTAATGAGATCATGGCCACTATTTAAAAATCTGCAGAAAAATCTAATTTTTTTACACAGCATAGAAAAATGTTCGAAAATTACGGTAAAAAAAATTGATGGGAGGTTACCGAACATCTAAACAAGAAAATAAGTATTAAAAATTGGACATCGTAGTGGCAGTAAATGGGTCGTGATTTTTCAATCAAATTTAAGGGATCGTAAATGCTGGAAAAAAAAAATTAAATCATATACGTATTCGTTGAACATTTATCTTGTTAATGGCGTTATAAAAATATCAGGTCACCGAAACTTTAAGAATGAAATCATAAATTAACTACGATTATCGCTCACGATGAATCGTTGAATACTAGCGGTACGACATCGGCAACACCGCTCTATCAGCTGTTTATATATATGTATATCGACGTATATCGTGTTTAGTTGTGACGTGCTTACATTAGTGTATCGGTACTGTACAGGCGTGTATACTTTCTCGGTATAATTAATAGAAAAATGTTTTTTGTTCATATTTATACGAATATTGTGATAACAAAAATATTTGTAATCACAAATAATGACGTAACCTCAAATTCAAATAAATTGTTGGTTATGTGTATCAAGTCATATGTGAGTGACAAGCTATCAGTTTACCGTTGGCAAGATAGATATATCTCTCCACCAACAACAAAGTTGCCAAATCAAAAAGTTAACCAGTCAAATTTTTACTAATAATGATATTTTTTTTATATAATTGATAATTACAACGGACTAATTGATTAGTTATGTTAATTTTTAAATCTATAAATTTTGAGAGAATATAATAGCACCAATCCCTTATCATGACAAAAAATTCAGTTGTTCAACGCTCGTGTGGTGGGCATGATCTCATTAACTTTCAGGAATCAATGGAAGTGTATGAATTCTAACGAATTCACTTAGTTTCCATTGCAAAAGTTCCTAGCACATGTTTGGTTCGCAATTGTGAAATGGACGCGAGTCATGAGCGAGCGTTTCAACGGCAACTCGATATCCTGTCGAGGAACAATGAACTTGGCACTCTGAAAAATTTACGATAATTTTGTGAGCGATCGGTGGGAGGGAATAAAGTCGATAAAACTTACCGCCTCGACGTTTGCTTTCGTGAGATCACGATGCAATTTTCTCAGATGAAAAAGCGTGAGGGCAACACATATGACGTTTATGACGATCCATAAAACGTTGAGAATGTAGTGACGAAAAGGCCCGTGAACGAGTGGACAACTTGGCGCGTTGTGGCCAGTCTCCGTATTAGCTGCGAGTGCTCCGCTCAAAAAAGTCGGTCCAAGATTTATCGTTATGCTCGCAAACCATATCATAAATGTGCCGAAAAGTACGCACTGCAACATCAAAGCGTCGTGACGAAAAAAAAACGTCATCACACGAGAATTCAAACCCACACGTTTTTATTGGGACGATCTACGATCGAAAACACGTGTCGGGAATGAAATTTTATGAACAGACATGATTTATATATGGGAAAAAGTGAAGTGCGCAGGATTTTTCATGGCAATTTAATCTGCAATTGAATGGGAGTAAATCGACGATCGTTCGATACTCTATTGTCAATAACTCGACAATTTTATCATTGATAATCTATTTGTATGTTAAAACATTCGGTTTTAAAAACTTGACAAATGATTTATCGAACGTAAAAACATAAAACAGAGTGACACAAGCCAGCTGGTTCTTGTTGTTATTTGACAATCGAAAGATAATTGTCAACGGTTTTAATTGAAATGCATAATTCATGCTTGCTATTAGGGTGGCCCATTCTCTGGGGGTTTTTAACCGCGAAAGCCCATGCCCGTGGTCACGTGTCTCGTTCAACAGGGTTAACCGCAATCACCCAGGGAACAGACACCCTTGCCACAGATTACTCGTTCGTTTGGCCATTGCAAATGTCTGTCAGGAATCCGATACATGACGTTTCGCCATTAAAGGGGCTCTCGCTGCTCCATTAGCTCTCACAACTCGTTCGAAATGCGAAAAATTTGCCCACATTTCAAACACATTGAGTTCATCATTCTTGTGATCCATTCGTCGTTTTTCTTTCTGAGAAATTTGTTTGGGATTCACGAAATCGAACGAGTTTTGGTAAGTTAACAAAAAAGGAAAAAATTTTAGTAAATTTACCAAAATTTTTCCTTCTTCTTCGTTCGTCTTGAAGATTCTTTTCGTCCCTGGGACCGCTGTGACTAATTCGAACGAGCTTCGATAACGACTCCAAAAAATATGATGCAAGTTTCGACTCGATTTTTAGTTCTCACCTGCGGCGAGTCCATCAGCAGCGGAGCTGTCAGATCGGCTTCTTCGTCGCTTTCAGGAAACACGGGACTGTCGTTGAGGACAGTTGTCAGCATGTTGACCGTCGAGACAGTGACCAATAGTAGAAAAGCCGTTTCGACGAGTGAACATTTGTTGACTGGCTGACAATTTAATATGCTCGATCCGAGGGGCAGCAATATCGCTGCTCTGGCGCAGTCGACCATCGCTTGATGAAAAAGCAATCCCTGGGACCATCTACAAGAATTTTACGAAAACATTTATCCTGAATTCTTTCATTGCTTATCTCAATGATAAATGAATCTGCTCTGTTACGAAGGGAACTTTAATTTTTTTTCACGACTTTTTAAAACTTTATGTCCATTTTTATTATCTTTTTCGATACGTTATAAAATCTCGGTTGCAATGGCTCACGAACATCGACACGAAAATTCAACGAACCCGAGTCAAAATTGTGACTACTTCAATACGCTTGGGAATCTTGTTGTTCAATCTGAAAACACGAACGAAACGAAATTTTCATTTATAGACGAAAACTCCTCTTACTTCGTGTTCTATCTCTCGTGACCTGTCGAGTCTCTCGGGACGTTTTCTTCGTTCACTTGCTAAGTGTAAATATCGCAGTAGCTTTTTCCAAGAGTGGGATCCCTGTCAGGGAAGATGGTGCGAGGAAAGGGTTGAAAGCTTTCACATTAGAGAAATCGCGTTACAGGGCAGTGGAAAATGGCATTAAAAATGCTCGTTTTTTCTTCTATTCCCATTTTTTTCTTCATTTTATCACAGACTCGAGTTCCAATTTTATTCCAGACGCGAACGTCTGATATTTGGAGCTTTTACTCGAATTAAAATAACCCGAGAAGGTTGTTGTTTTTTTTTTCCGATTCTTACCCAAGTGATATCCGACGACTTTTCGTCGCCACAAAAACGAGATTCAGTTCGAAAAAGCACGATTATTGTATGAATTCGCGATTGATTCCGTTCGAAAATTACGAATCGAAATCCCCAGAGGAGGAATTGATTTTTGATTTTTGTACGAAATTGATCAACCGTTGAAAAAATAGTTGCTTTACAAAATGCCATGAGCTTGTTATCGAATACTCGATAACAAGCTCATCATCCAACTTGGCAAATTTGCTTTAACCTTGCCCAGAATCAAGTTCTCTTCTTAGCAACGGCAATATTTATATTCATGAATCTCGCTGGGAATACGTACAAGCTAGATTGGAAATTGGAGCTGTGCAATCCGTCGACATTATGAAAGTTAACGTGTAAACCAGACGTTTGAGGGATGAGGTATGTAATTGGGAGGTAATGTCTGGGATATATCAACAGGACGTTTCATGCTATCGGACTTGACGCATTAGCCCGGATCCTCGCTCGCACCATTCTCGGTTAAAATATCGAACGTCACCTTGGGCTGTGTATAGGATTAATAGAAAGCGTTTCTGATGGACTGTTACTGACACGGTTGACGCAACCCTGAGTCATTTATTCTTCGATCGTTGCAAATTGTTATTTGCGACGAATTCAGAAGCCAAAAAGTCTGATGTTCGTCGTGCGATGTGATTCGCAGATTGAATTTAAAATAAAATGAGAAAAATGACGGTTGCGTGGTACGTAACCGCAAGTATTTTTACTAGGAAGTAACTGGACGGTCGAAATCGGTCTGGAGACGTAATTGGATTCGTTCGAATTTGGATAATTGGTAGTTGCAATGAACTGCTTGGATCGGAAACTCGGAAAAAAAGGAAATGGAAATTTAGTCAATATTTGAACGTTTCGACAACATTCGTTGATCAGGAAATGTTCTTCAAGAATAACTTGTAAACGCTAAAATGTGCAAATTTTTCAACAAAAATTTACAGTTCGTGCTTCAAAAGATTTTCCGCTTCGATCCACATTGTTATTACCTTCTCAACTGCCGCTTCGCGAGGATCAGCGTCATGAGAACAATGTTAGCTCCCATACCGAGTGCCCCGAGGCTGAATATCACCGTGGCCTCGGTCACACCGCCGGGGTGACACTGGAATACTTTGGTAGCATTCGAAGTTACGTTGCCCGAGGCCCCGATGCCGAATCTCAGATTGGCACCTATCATGGCAACCGCCGAACCTGAAAAGAGAAAAGTAATGCTATTTTTGTGATTGGTCAAAACTTTTTGCGCGTTCGCACTCTCCTGAGGAAAAAAAATCTTCACATTTCATCATTACATTTATGTGCTTAATCCGAACGAAAGTTCTATTAGACGAACAGTTATATCCTGTTCGAAAAAACTGCACCCCCGGAATGGTAAAAGAAAAATTCACTCGGCAACTTTTTGCCGAAAATATTTAACTCCGGAAAATGGGTTTGATGCGTTCTATGCTATCGTTCAATCCCATTCATCGCATTGACCGTTTACTCCCGCGATTTCGACAACTTTTGTCCTCGGTGTCCTCGTAAAGGGGAATCTGGTCCAAAAAAATGGTTCAGACATTTTCTGACGGATCCGTTTAACGCAAAAGATTTGGGTGTCGCGTCGATGGTCTGTCGATGATTCTTTAGGTCGATAAGTCAAGGGGATCGCGATCCCGAAGTTCTCATTATTCTTGAAAGCCGCTGCTTCTGTGCTTCTGACATTGGAGGAAGACACAGCGATCGTGACTGCAGAATTGATTAGTTTAGAACGAAACTAAAGCGATCAAGAAGCGCATCGAGCTCTGAAGGTTCTTTCATAAGTTGCGGATGTCCAAGAACGTCGTTAAAGTTGTGGCTGAACTTGGCCCGACTGTAGTCGATTGTCAGCTTTTATGATCATCAAACTTATTTGCTGTTTATTGGTGACAGACCAGGCCATGCCTCAGTCGATTGCTTTTCCTTCGGTTTCCCTACCGATAACGGATGAACGAGGGTGAAAACGAGAAGTCGAAAAAAGCGAAGAAAAATAATGGGATGTACGTGACAGGTAGAAATCTTAGAGGAACGTCTCTTCTTCAGGGACGTGACCTCTTTCTTCGAAAATTCTTCCTCCGGCTTCAACAAATTCTATAGACATGCGAGTAACGATACTTATACAGGGTGGAACGATGACATTTGGCGTTCAAAGTGTCTTTGAATCGATCGAACATACAATTTTTTGCTCCAGCGTTAACGGTACCGAATTCGAACGCAGAATGCTTTGAATTTTTTAGAATTTCGAAGAATCGTTTTCCTCGTATTCGGGTTCAGGATATTCTTTGGAAAAGATGTTTGTAAGGGAAACGCTCCAGCAGCAAAAAGTAGTTTTCACAATTGAATGTTTCTTTTGAGAACTTCAAACTTTGGCAAAAGTGCTTAATTCTAATTTTCATCAATTCGCAGACATTAAGGGTTCGAGGTCTCGTCGCACCTCACACCCTGTACGGCGGCATCGAGGAAAGCGGAGCTTTACAAAAGAACGACTCTTCCCATCCATTCGAACACCGCTCCATTTGTTTCCTCCTCATGCTTCGCGTGCTTCGCGGCCGTCTTCGTACCGCAATCACCGCAACTTCTCTTTTTTCATTTGCTTCTATCAACCCTTGTCGCTAGCGGAGCGTTCTCGTCAAACCATAAACGAAGCTCGGGTCCGAAGAATTCGCTGTGTATAACGAGATTGCTTCGGGCTTGGAAATCGTCCGAAGTCGAGTGAATCAAAATATGCATTCGAGGGAGATGAAAAGAAATATTGAAAACGGAACTTCTGCGTGGCTTGTTCGTTGTTTTTTCTGCTGAATTCCTGCTTTACGAGCAATCCACCGTCCTAATTTTTTCCCCTGCGCGAAGCCAGTTTTTCTTACTGAATTCCTCTTTCACTGGAATATTTTTAAGGAGAAAATACAAATTTCCACGCTTCTACGTTTGCTTTCACAGGTTCGTTGAATCGTTAAAAAATGTTGCTTCTTTTTGGTAGTTTTTTACAATAAACGTGAAAAATTCTGTTCGCTCGAGTCTCCGCATGAAGCCAATTGAAAATTACATCGTAAACGAATCAGGATGCCAGAAAAAGTGGCAGAATAGCTCTCGCACAATTAGTGAATTAGCAAGTCATTGATTTCGGTTATGGGATCGTCTCGCGCTTCGTTTCAGATCTCATTCAGTATTTCGTGTTACCGAAAACTTTTCATTCGTTATTAACGTGTAAACAAAGCTGCAAACGAGTCAAACCACGAGAGAAAAGTTTGGCGTGTTCCACCAACCAAGTTTAACGAATAAAGCTGCAGAGTCTGATGGCTGAAAATTGTCGTTCATTGATGGATATGTTCGTAATCGAAAGGGCGCTCGTATAGCTTCGAAGCTCCAAATTTCATCTCGTGTTTGTCATTTTTAATCGATCGACGATCGAGTAAAAAATTCGTAATCGAAACCCTACTCCTGCGTGGGATTCCGCTTTTGATGAAAATTTTCTCTTGCGAATTGACGATTAATTTTCTGTGCGACGTCGAGGGAAAAGTTTTGAGGGGTATTTTTTTTTGCGGACATTGCTAATGTTATTATGCCAAAATAATGGGTGATACTCGCGCAGAGAAATTTCCGCAAGGTCGACTGCGCATCACGTACTGAAGCACGAAACTGAGAAACTTTGGAAACAATGAGCAGGTGATTGAAATGCTCCGTGTCAGAGTTCGTTTGAGCGGAAATCCGATTCCCCTAATTTCCGTGTTTGTTCCAAACTCGTGATAGTTACTATCATCTCATTGCGAGTCACAAGACTGATGAACTAAATTCTTCCGTAATAAACCGACACGAAATAGACGAAGAATTAAGTGGCGGACGAAATATCGACGAATCGGGAACTGCAACTCTGACATTTTCGTGTAGCTTCGAATGTATTTTTCAACTGAATTTCCCCACGGACATTTAAACAAAATATAAATAAACTCCATTTGTTCCGGCATTTGAGTTCGACACTGAAAAAGCAGTTACGGCTGGCTGTGAGTTTCGTCGAGCATTGCCGCAGATTATAGAAATTCAAAAAATATTTCGTTCCGTCTACAGTTTTAATCTCGCGCTCCATGCAACCGTTTCATTTTTATCGTCCCGATGGATATTTTGCTTGAATATTTATTTCATTTTTTATCGATCTTCCAATTGAAAAAATGAGAAGCTCCATCGCGCGACGACGAGACTGTAAACTGATTCCTATGAATATTCGACGTCACGAATTGGAGTGTCCGAATGCAGTGTGTAAGGGAATATCACGAGGTAATTTTGTGGTTGGGAAGGTTTTCCAAACACCGAAATATTACAAGTTATTCGACTGTACGTTCAGGCAGAGTTTCGGTGAAACTAAAAGGACGAATAATTTGGTGGCTTCTGTCCTGTTGAATAAACATTCTCCTTGGCTTAAAGGGAAATGTCCGGACGAGCTTTCAACATGAGCCGCAGGGGAATACTCAGTCTCGCCGATTCGTGGCGAACACGTATCAGAAGTGCTCACATATAAAGAGAGAGAGAGATGGGAAAAGGTGTAACGAGAGGAAGAGACTGAGCTGAGCTTGCACGCTTTCAAGTTTATGTACATCGATCTTCGGCCAAGGAAGGGCGTAACTCGTGTAATTTACCCTCGAACGGATCGCCTCGGAGCCCTTTACTCGATTCTCGATTCAACTGTGCGTCCCCGGTATATTCTGGCGCAGGTTAATCGTGCTTATATACGGAGACTGCCAATGAGTTGCTGCTGTGTGGAGCATGCACGTACAAACGTACAACGGTCCGCGGTATGTACACAGCGGAGAAAAACCTTCGGGCGTTTAGTCAAAGAGGCATGCACGGATATCCAACAACGATATTACGAATTTTACTCTACGAGGGACACTCTACTTTGTCGCTCGAAGTTCTGCCCCCTGGAATCGCAGAATGCGGCTAAGCGCAGCCTCACTTCCCCACATAATTTGTCAGCTCAATTGAATCCAGGAGCATTCACTGCTCTCCTTTCGAGTCAACCGTTGTCCACAAAATCACATTTTTATAGTTTGGAATTTAATGGAGAATCGAGCCGAATAGTCGAGTGCTTTCAGGGGATGCTCCAGGAATGCTTAGCACACGACGCTGAATTTTGCAACGTTGGAGTCCAACGAAACGAAGGAAAAAAACATTTGTAATTTACCAATTTATTATTTCACGAAGCATCGGTGTAGGTTGAAGAATAACTAATTGCAAATTCGACAGAGCCGAAATTGGAGAATTATTGGAATTATTGGAGAGTTTTTTTTACATCATTTCGATGGACTCCAACGTTACAAACTTCAACGTCATCTTAGCACTAGAGCAGCAAATCCACAGTTTCTAGACTGGCGACCGAGCATCGAATCGCGTAGCATTTATGTCCCTCCTGCTTCATTGGTAGATTGTTTTTTATTGACATGGCGTTTGTTCGTCCCCAAAGGAGTGCATTGGGCACGGTAGTGACATTTTTTCTGGGTACGATTGTAACGCGAGCTATTAAATTTTTTCCATGTAACAAAGCTACAGTGGCATGAAAAGTAGGATCCGTGATGTTTTTGGGGATACTGAAACAGAATTCAAGCCCCGAATTGGGAATTTCTGGTGGTTGAAACGTCCCCAGCTTTCGTTTCTGTCGTTGCCAAGTTCTAATTGGTTTCTCAAATAGTTTTATTGCGTTATGTCGTATTACGTTACACATATTGCTTGCAAAAACAGTGATTTCCAATCATATTCGAGTATTTTTTTAACGTTTCACTACCGGCCCCAGCTACTGTCACAACCGTCCTAGGGGAGCAATTCTAATTCGTATAAGTGTACCAACGTACACATTAAAATGGACAACACTTTTCGTTATAAGCTTACTAGCACATTGACAGAACTGTGTGCGATCAAACGAAAATCGCCACAACCGTACCCACTTTTCCCAAAGATCACATCGACCTTGTTCGAACTCGATGTTTCGCATGATTCGGCTCATGAATATTTTGAGTTGCCATACAGCGGTGAAAAGCAAAAAGGAAACAATGGCTAATTTGTGCTTGCAATCGTATATCTCATGCGGGCGGGCGCGCGCGATGTCAGCATAATTTTCAATCCCTCGGATTTAGCATGCGAGGGAAAAGCAGCGAGCCCAGGCTACCAGTGACTCTGTGCCAGTTTCTCATCGGTTAGTATACCCAGTGGCGCTCCGTATGGGACGTGTGTAGCGGAAAACACACATGGAATATCGGCGGGGGTGTGGGTGCGTACGTAGAGAACACGGAATAATTGAAGTCGTTACCGATGTCCCGCCCCAAAATTGAATTATACCGTCAGCGTCGCATGAATATGCAGAGGATCGTACCGGGGCAGCCTGCTCGTGGCGGTCCGTGGAATCCCTTCCCTCCAGCATCCGCGTTCTCTTCCATCATCTATCCTCCGTTCTTCGCGTCATAGCGGCACAAGATATGGGCGCAAACGCCCCTCCGTGGCGGGCGGCACCGCACACTTGTGTGTTTCACTTTTCGAGCTTTTGCGACCGCCGCCGCCAGGAGAATCTAAACGAGATATAAAATGTGGAGAAAACGAACTCGCAAGCAAACACGAGATATCCCGAGAGATCCGGCGGACTGCTGCGGTTCTCATTAAAAGACCCTCAACGACTTAGAACCTTGAACCTCTTCTCCACTTGTGTCCTCGTTTCCCTTCACCCACCTTCGTGTATATGAACAAAAAGGAAAAGTCGTTCGTGATGAAACGCTCACAACGAGATAACACCAACGGCTCTGATGCACGTCTGTGTAATTGTACGCGAGATTTTCTCATTGTTGCTTTTTTAAGTACCGGTTTCCTTCAATTTTTCACGTCCATTTATCTCGCCCCGGAGGGAATATTGTCCTCGTAACTCTTTTACTCCCGACTCGATTTAATATTGTCATAGAAAGTGGCTTTAAAGATTTTTGCAGCGGTTGATACTGCCCTGGCTACCCTGACGTCTTCCAACCAACCTGTCCACCATCGTTTTTTTTTCAAGACTCACGTAGAAAATGCCCCATATGGACTCCTTCGTAGAAGGCTTTCTGGATAAAGACTGGAACTGAGCGCGATTCGACGAGGGGATAATTATCTTTAATTTACTCCAGAACCTCGAACCTTCGGCACAAAGTGCGGTAGTTTTACTCAATTGAAAAGCTGCGGACATTGTTCCATCGAGGTGGATTGAAGCAGGGAAAATAGGTGAGGCTCTTGAATTCGCATGAGAAATCAGGTTGGAAAACAACGGAAATTGATTTTTTCGAATTGGCCTCGCGTGATTGGATATTGTACGAGATCGCTCTGATTTCTTTGACTGTGAATTGAAATGTTGGAACGATTCGTTTCCTCGTCGCGCTCTCAATTCGCCTCTCATAATTCTTTTCTCACAATCTCGCTGCGGTGCCTCGAATCTCCAAAGTGTTGAAGACGTTGATTTTTTTTGATTTTCCGTTGACAGAAAGGGCAGGAGGGTGAGAGCTCAGCGAGGAATAACTTTCGAAAAATAATAAATGGGTAGCCGTAGGCGCGGTTAAATTGTTTTATCCTTGAGAGTCTCTCTGCAAAATATTTATTGTTCTACACATGTTGAAACCTCGGGATCGTTAGGGGTTCAGTTTCTCGCGATCTTTTGTCTCGTTCGCGACGATGAAGGATCCGGAGATTTTCGCGGTGAATTCGGCGAGGATAAAAGCGTCGGAATTGCTGTAGAAAATGGTGGAAGATGCTGAATGAAACGGTCTCAAAGAATTCTTTAGTGCGGGAAACGCGCGGGAGCAGAAAAAAGAGATAAAAAAACCGAAACTTTGAAACGTTCGTTAGTCTCCGAAAGTCATTTTCATTCCCGTCTCCCTTACCTCGTAATAATCATTTCTTTTATACGTTTAAGCAATTTCGCATCAAATTATTGCCGGATTTTTAAAAGCGAGAAAATAAAGCTTCAAACCACTCCGGCGCGACAATTTTAGCGCGAGGACCGAGTTAAAACGTTGCTATTCTCCTCTGAGAAGCCTTTTGAACTTTTTCACCGCGTTCGCTCGAAGACGAGAAGGTGGAGCGAGATTATATCGCGCTGGTGTACCGACGAGCTCGATAAAGATAATTATCTTTCCAGGATGCTTGGCTCATTCGATTAGCTCGGCTGAAATCGAATGGAACCTCACGTGTACATCGCACTGGTGCGTGAAGCTTCACTCTCGTCCTACCAATCCCGTTACCATAATGCTCCCGATGTATTCCGGGTTATAATTATATGGATTAAGCCAAGTAATCCACGGGATAGGAAACACCCGTAGGACGTCGTTTCGCACGGTATTTCGACATTCCGCGATTGTGCTATACCCTCACGATCGATATTAATCCTCAGGGTTTTTAAAAACTACGATTTTGTTATCTCGTGCAATAAAATTTGCTACGAAGTTTTCTCTGCTCCGCGATTTTCATTAAATCATAATTTTTTTTTTATTTTTCAATTTTTCATTGTGCAAAACGATAGAATTAGCTGTAACGGTCGCGCGTTGCCTGGGTTCCGTGTCCATTCGAATATACTGACAAATTGGTAAAGACGAACATGCCCGAAACGAGCTTTCCAGATTAATTAATGCTGAATTGGAGTCGCGCGAATCCGGGCGAAAGCATAAAAAAATTTGAGACACACTAATTCGTCGTGTAATTTTCGTGTTTGCTAAACATTTTTTGGAAAAAGAATCTTTCATTATTCCCCGGCGCTAGGCCAATATATATCCCGACAATAATAACCCAAACAAAAATAACCTGTTTAATATTATCCTCGGTAAAAATAACCTACGTCAAAAATATCCCATGTATTTAATAACCAGCCTATAAATATCCTACGCAAACACAAACATGTGATTGCGTATTTATGCGATACGGATAATATTGCATATTTCAACAAAAGCATATGTGACGCCATGCCCCAAAATATTGTTTTCCGATCGGGATAAAAAAAATAAAAAAAATATTAAAATATTACTCTTGTTTTGATCCCGGTGCTTTTTCTTTTGCACGACCATCACGACCTCCACGAACAATAATTTGCTTCACTTTTACTTCTGTGAGTGATTCATATAATAAATAATCCATAATAATCATACACAGAAATACACCTCGGTATCAGCACATCCCCAAACTACAGCAAACATTTTGTATCTTTTATTTGATAAATTTGTGTACGCGGCGATAATTTGTATTGGGTTATTTCGACGTCATGTTTGCGCATGGGATATTTCAACATGGGATAAAATAACAAGGATATTATTGCTGGCAATTATTGCACGGGATATTTAGGTCGGACCTCTTATTCCCCGAGTATAAAGCTGGATCGAGTCGTTAGTTTTTGTGAAATTTCAAGTTCGAAATGTTGGTTCTTAGTGATATTGAATTTTTCGGGGACACGTGTGGGCTCTGCGGAATAAATTTCGTGGGAGGAATAATGGAAGGGGAAGTGCGAGGTGCGACGGGATGCAAGTTCTCGGTTAATGGATCCGTAATACTTTAGTCGATGGCATCAATTGCTTCCACGCCGGAAATTTCTCGCAGTGGGAAATTCGCCAGGTGCAAACATCGACGCGCAAACATCGAGATAACAGGGATAGGGAGATGCGGGGCGGAGGCGGAGGCGGAGGGGAAGAAGAAGAAACGCGGTGCGGGATGAAAATGCCGAGTGTCCCGGTGATTCGGTCCTTGCCAAGATCCAATTATGCCTCTGCGCAAATAAACTCGTTAAAACGTGCTACCGGTTCCAGAAAAGCAGCCTCGAGGATTGAGAGGGGGGGGGGGGGGGTCGTCCCCCCTTCCACTCGCCCGCCATTTTTTCATCCACGATTTTTCATTTTCTCTCCTTCTTCTCAGACCCCGTTTTCCCTTTGCCCCCCATTTTTTCACCCGATTCGTTTTCCCTTCGGCCGTGGACGCGAAGATGAAATTCACCGGGAGAAAGTTTCGTTCTATTCGTCGATGAATGAGACAGGATTTTCAAAGAAAAAAAAAATAGTCCGCGTCGCTGAACCGGAAACCCAATAGCTATCGAATTAAAAGGAGCGGAGCGATCCGCCCTGCAATGACCCTCTACTTCTGTTTCCCCCTCCTCTCACTCCCATTCGCTCCCGTGTGCAAATCAATTATATATATCCACAGTGAGAGAATGCCAGCGCGAATATGTATACACTCGAAAGTAGTGGAGGCAGAAAAGACGAGAGTTTGAGAGCGAGTCACCGTGTCTTAATTTTATTCGGAGAATTTGCAATGGCTATCGGTGATAAAAAATTCTCGGATCAATTCCCTCGACCCGGAATTTATACGAACGCGTCTATGCAGCGTCGCATTTATTTCGCTCATTAGTAAGTCCGTCCGATCGTGATCTTTATTACACTTGACGATTTCCGCACGAGAAAATATATTTGATTGGATTTCCAAGAGAAATTCAATGACGAGAATCTCTTTATATTTTTTTCTTCTCGACCGTCGACGACGTTTCGTTGACTACTCGCCCGCATCGACGATTCTCCGTCCATTTCGAATTACACGGCGAATTAATTCGCGTCATTTACCCAAATTATGCCGGGCGATTGCTCCTCATTTTATAGACGAAATCGCGTCCCGATACTCCGCCGTTGAGAGCAGATTATTAATAATTAAAAATGTCTTCGCAGGCGCTCTCGATGGCTCACGGATTTTCAGTGCCTTCGAAAACCCTTTGACAGCTCCGAGATATTAATTAACAAGGAGAAGAAGCTTCTCGATGTAGATGAAAAAAGTCTTTGATAATTTCACTCCCTTAATGACGTTCGTTGCGATTGAAATGCTTGAAAAAAGTACTACTTTCCATTGAAGATTCGCTCCGTGCATCGCGAGCACGTTGGAAAAAGTATGTCGCGTGTGTTACAATGGCATCCAATTTGCACTATTGATTCGATGTGTACATTTTGCTGATGAGGCTCTCCTCGCACAACGCACGCGTTCCAAGACTCCGTCGGGGAGGGACCCGCCGGCAATCGGGAAAGAGAGAAAGAGAATGCGGATAAAAGAGGGAAAGAAGAAGTTGAAGAGAAAGGAAGGATTATCAAAAGGAAAGGGATTGCGCGAAAGAACGTGAGCTTCCTGAATTATGGAAGTCCGTGCTCCCCTGCTCTCCCTCTCTCTCGTTAATGTCAAAGGTATACATCGATCGTGATGCTTAATAAATTACCTCGTGAATTACACGTGTGTACTTTACGTACTTTCTCGTCTACGACGAAACTCACTAACGAATATTTCTGCTCGGTGCGCGAGCTTCGTCAACTTTGTCCTCATGAAAGATATAAAAATGTACGTATAGGTATAGACGGGTTGGGACTTCTTGGGCGACTTTGCCGAGGGCGACCGGGACTTCAAAGCTTTCTAATTGCGCAACCGGCAACCTTATATATACCGTTAATAAGGTCTGGTTGCTCGACCTCCCTCTGTGGCTCTCGCGAGCTCTTGTTCGCGTTTTTTTTTTCTGTACAATTTTTTTCGTTCTTTCAACGTGAAGGAAAAAACAAAAAAGAATATATCGATGGAAGTTGACAAAGACCGGAGTTTCGGAAACCTTTTAACTGGCTCAATCGAGCAGATAAAATATTTGTTAAAAAGAAGTTAAGCTTGGCCGTTGAGGTTCACGTCGATTGCGGCAATCGACGATGCGCCCTCGATTCTCCATTATTTCCAACTCACACCGCAACAGTTGTTACCGCCGTGAGATTCCATTCGATTTTGGCACATTGAATCTGTATTTGGTGTGAAAAAATGTGAGAAAAAAACGTATTGCGCTCCTTTTTTATACTTTTGGCAATGGTCCCGTGAACGCGAGGATTACGGAGGTCGTTCTCCGTGAGTTCACGTGTCGAGTTCTCTCGAGACCCAAAGTCGTCCAATTCCCCGCCGTTTCTTCTCTTTTTCGTAAGATTTCGTTGCTCAGAGCCCATTTTCCAGAGCTCTGCGGCCATCCTGACAGACGATTTTCTGCTGGTGCGCGCTCCAGGGTCGAAATTCCTGAGTGAAAATCTATAAGTTCGAGAATGGCCACGCGCGATACCTCATAAAGTTTCATATTGCTCGCTCCTCTCACTCCCACCACAAATCTGTAGGGATTCTTCGACCTCTTCGCTCCAGAGAAATAATAAAAAACGATACGGCAGGGTCAGCGTTCGCTGAAAAGCTTGCGCTTTTCCTGGAAAACTGTTTCTCAATAACCGTTGAGGGATCACGAATATACGGTGAAGGCCTCCCGCGAGACTCATCGAAAGTTGAAAATCCTTTCACTTCAATCTTCCGACCGGGGCGGCGTTAACGTCACCCAACTTATTGAATTTTATTTCGCATGGTCACATCCAACTAATAGTTTTCGTGAGACATTTCGCTCCCGGAGGAATGTAATTCACTTTTTTTCATCAAATCTCAGAGCTTTTCGATCTGCTGTTGTCTTCTATATGAGATTATTTTTAAGGTGGTTTTTTAGCGTACATTGATAACGAGTTAACGAATATTCGATCTCGGAGTTGTCGATTATAATCGAAACAGTGTTGAGGAGTTTAAACTTCATTGAACTCAAGTCTTTCAACACGTTTACTTTCAAGCGAACAAGCTAATTCAGTAGGCAAGCCGAGTAATAACTCTTTGAATACAAAGAAGCTCAAAACTGTACGAAAACGTTTGAATCAAGTTTGTACAGGCGAAAATAATTTTGATTTAATTAAACAAACTTGGCGTCATTAATTGGACCCGGAAGTTGGTTTATAAAATTCGATAAAAATATCGAAAATTTTTCAAAAATATTCCGTCCGCTTCCTTTTACCGGTGGATCTTGGCACATGATATTTTTCCTCTACAACGCGGGAGTGTTTAAAGTATCGATATTTTCGATGAGATTGAGGTCGAGTGGATGGAAAAATGTCGGCGTCACAGAATTCAGATCGCTCGCAGAGTATTCTCAAACTGCTCCATCAGGATGCAATGAGTGACTGCAAATTCGGTAGAACTCGTTCTCGTATCTCCCGACACACCGATCGAAACTTTGAAATTCATTTAAATGCGATAGAGCATGTGGGGAACGTGCGATACCAATGTGTACATAGGGATTCGGTACTTTTCACTTTAGATCGGCCACTTGTGGCTTTACCTATAATTTACATATCAAAGAAGGTGACGTACCAGATGGTTACACGTTAACCACTTTGGACGTTAAAACGCGAATGGAAAAGCGGCTTGTACGGTTAAACACGAAACTCGCTATCTTGTTAACGTTTCGTTAGGTCAGACTGCGAGCACCGGAACGAACAACAAAAGTCAAAGAAATGTTAACCCTTAGTGTGCATCCGGGGTCAGGTTGACCCCAACATTTTTTCTCACATGAATAGCATTATTACAGATGAGCATCTCATAAGTAAAACCCCCAATATTAAGAAATCGTAATCCCCTCTCTAAAAGTGGGGAGCATAACCGCTTCATACTCCAACATAAATACACTTTTTGGAACGGTTGCAAACGTGGACTATTTTTCCCTTAAAGCATGGGCCCTTGTCTCTAAAACTCTGTAAGGGTTTTTTTCAAAACTCAAAATTCAATTTTTTACGAGAGATTTAAACGAAAAAGTGCTTTTTACGCGCACTATCAACTTTGAGCAAGTTTTTGAACAGTGAAAAAAGATTTTTTTGGAAATCCGACTTTGCAGCCTTAGAGTTGGATCAATTCACTGCAAAAAGTGACTAAACCTTTTATTCCGAAAAGCGCATAGTTACCGAGATATTCGGTGTCAAAAATGACCTGGGGTCAAAGTGACCCCATGTGCACGAAATGTCTCGCTGCGAAGGTGTGCACACTAAGGGCTTGAGCAGTTTCCAAAAAAGTTTCCTCGCAGATTTATAAACATCGAGGAAGCTTGAGCTGCTACTAATTCTTTACTGCATTAAAAAATACCAATTTCTCGTGGTCTTCGGTAATGGAGATCCTTCAATATATAATCGGCATACCGTCAACTTCCGACTACGAATCCGAGAGGCGACTTCGGAAAACGTTATTTCATGGTTGGCGATGCTGGCACGAGCCCGACAGTTTTTGGAGCGCGTGGACTCTTCGCCCGGTTCTCCAAATTTCACCATGTTTTCTCATCTTCTATCTTTTTTTTTTTACTTTTAAACCAGTTTAGTCGAGTTTAGTCGTTCAAAAATTCGAATGCAAGTCCGTTAACTATTGACATGCAGAAAAGCGAGCGGTAAAAACTTCCACCGGGGACCGTGGTGCTCGCATAAGTGACGGAAAGTGAGTACTTGGAAAAATTGAGGAGCGAGTTTTGTGGTGAAAAGTTAAACGGTAACGGAAAGTTGCTGTGTTTTATTCTTCCATCACTCAGATAAATAGCCTGCAATGAGAGTAAAATATGAATATTTAAGTTGGAATTTTGACAAGGAGCGCTTGGAATGTATGCGCGCATAAGCCCCAGTGGAGATCTAAATTTCAACGAGTTTCGAAGGTGCCTTTTTCTCTCGTCGCGCAGCATCGAATATTCGTGGGGTTTTCTCTACAACGTGCACGAAGCTCGAGGTGTTGAGCTCGCTGAAAATATCGATTCCACCTGAATTTATGATACGATGTTTTCGACTCCCTGGGCGTGAGTTTTCTCCTGTATATGCGAGAGAAAAAGATATTCCAAGGCTTTTCTTTGCTCTCACCAAATTGGTGTTTGTTTAGCAGTCGCAACGATAAACGGACCGATAGCTCGAATATGGAAGTTGAATCGTGCGTCTTCGTGTTTGTTTTATTCTTCAATCCTAAAGTTATAGAATAACCATCCACCCAAAACTATTGAGTATAAGGGAGGAAAAATGATAACAATCGAGAGTCTTTTACAGAGTCCCCTTGAATGGGCAGATCCGAAGAGATTTAATCGAGTTCTATTTTTCCATGTTTCACATTCGTTGCAATAACAATAATCCAGGACAATAAAATTTCGTTCTCTTCCATTCGCTCTGTTCTATTTTCCATTTCATATCTTTTGCTACATCAGAAATTTGTATCTCCAGAAAGCCACGATTTTATGAAGTATTTATCTTTTCTGAATGTTCAATCACGTCGATAAGTAAGAAAAATACTTTCCAATCTAAAGTCATTTTCTTGGGAGCTCGAAAATTTTTCTGTTGAGGAGGAAACTCCAGGAATGAGTTTTTCGTGTTTAGGAGTGAGTCGAACGTTCAAAAAGTTGCTTTATCTCCTCCATACACATAAGCCAATCGGAGAGTTCTGGCCCAAGTAGATACGGTCAATATTACGTCGGACTGAGAGAGTGCGAGACATTGGAGGAAGTAGTTACGCTCAAGGGGGTATGAGCTCCAGGCGCACGCGGAATTCTCCTCGGACGACCCCAATTTCCAGTCATTTTTTTTCCATTCAATCTTTCTCAAGATGTCCTCGAGGATTTTTTGTGGTCCTTTGCGAGCCAGAAATTCGTCCGGGATTTCTGTGCCTCGAATTGCCCAGCAACGTTCCAAGTGCATTTGCCAAAGTTGATGATTTTCCAGGACAAAAAAACGTTTCCCAGTTATTTGTTTTAAATTCTCTCCGGTCGATTGTATCTTTTCATTAGTTCACGGTGATCGTAAACGCCTGAGCAGCAACACAAAATTTTACATTGTAAATAGTTTTTTATTCTTCCATGAAAATACACGTAGAAATCTGCACAAAAGCACCGTTGCGAGAAATCGTTCCGCGAAGCATCGCTCAATGGCTGCGCACGTTGATTTATCATTCCTCGTCTCCTCTCACGTTTTCACCAACTCAACTTTTTGACCACTCTCTTTCTCTCTCTCGCACTGTTTTTCTCTTGGAATTTTGCAACTTCTTTACTCATTCTCGCTTCCGATGCCTCCGCCGGCTTGAAAATTTATTCCGATTTATTTCAATTCTCCGATGCACTCGCGGTGGATTCGCGAATACCATTTGAGGCGTTGAAAAGTGCTACTGCTACGCTGCGCAGAGCCTGAGGTCGAGAGGATTTATTCAAAATCTTGAAAAGCTCGATTGTTTGAACGCTAAAGGTTTTTGGTGAAAAGCCAGTGAAAACGAAACGTGCACTCTGCGCTACGAGGGCGATTGCAACGCTGATTTTATCATCTTATTATTCATTGAGGCAAAAAATATGTTTCCTTATAACCATTTTCATGGCGGGTACCATTGTTCGATGTTCCACGAAATTTCAAAGGTGTTCCATGACTTTTTGCTCCATTCCATTTCATTTTTTGTCTTCAATTAAAAATTCAATTACCGAACGTGCTTACATGAGCAAACGGAGTGTCGATGTCGACTTTTTCGGAAGGTGATGAGAAGTTTGAATACCGAGTGCCCGAGTGGAAAAACAAGTTTGCCGAATATCAGTTAATGAGCGAGCGAGATGAAAAGTTGTTGAACTTTCTCTCCCCCTCACACTTCGTCTCTCTCTCTCATCAGACTGCGCAAAAACTTGAATCAACTATTGGAGCACCTGGGAAGGTTCTTTTTTCTCCTTTACATTTCTCTCCCCGTCGCATTCACAGCTTCCGAACACTTTTTACTGCAAAGTTCATCGCGATCAATGAAGCAGAGTGCGAACCTTCTCTAAATCAATAATTTTCTATCAGCAAAAGATGAGGCGTTTCTCGCTCCCTTCGAGCGAACATTTGCTCGAAGGATGCAATCATCGAAGTCTCCGATAAAAAATACAGCAAACTAACGGACTCGAATATCAATGACGCAGACGTTAGAAGAATGCTAGAAATCACACTTGTCAGTCAAGACACTAGTGATGTCATTCGTAGTTTCAGATTCGACCAATTATTCATGAAATTAACTCCGAAGCTATACTGGGACACAAAGTAGGTACATACTTCCGTAATTTCCTCCATCAACGTTCTTGTTTCTAACATCCCTCAGCACAAGCATTTCTCAGTATATCCGTGGGCTCGAGCTTCGGTGGCTTAGGATTTTGGCTTAAGAACATTAGTGGCCCCTTTGCCCCTTTTCTCCGCGTAGTTTCGAACCCTCCAAAAGTTTTCATGTTCCGGTGAGCGCTGTTTCGTTCACCCAAGAGAACGATAAGAGCCACATGGTACATCAGAGCACTATGCCAGCTTCGTATTACAGAAACGACGACTATCTCGGGTCGTGACTCGATTCCTCGTCGCATTTCTACCCCCTTAACTTTCCTTCATTTTCCTCATACAGCGTGAACCAAGAGCGGCTGCGGTCCAGCTCAAATGTATGTTTCTTGCATCCTCATCTCTCCCCTTCGAGCCCTTTTCTTCTCTCGTTCCCTCTCTTCCGCTTCCATCCTTCGCCATCCATTTTCCATCTCTTTCTTCCACGCTGCTTCCCCATGTGTTCTCTCTTTTCATCTTCCTCGAGGAGCTGCCGAAGTGCAAACCGCAAAAAATAGCTCCTGGGGGACTCGAATCATGAACCGGAAGTTAGTTAACCCGAGTGTACTGTCGCTCCCGGGAACATCCAAGTTTTTATGTAACGTGCCTGGATCTTTATATCTGTAGATGCTTTTTCTATCAACGTGTACGGCGGAAAATAATTTAGTGGAAATTTAAGCACGGTGCACTCAAAAAACAGCCCGTTTCGAAGTTTTCATGAAATTTTCATTATTTATATTTCGACATTTTGATGGTGTTCGAGAAAATATTTAATTCTCATTAAGTTCCGTGCTGAATTATTCTTGTTTTCGGTGAACGCTTTACCACAAAACTACTTCTGCGATTACACATTCTTTAATGAAAACTTTGAAAGCTCCCGGAACAATGCTTCCCGATAATAATATTCTACACCAGCATTATGCCGAATTAACATTCTAATTCGTATGCAAATTTAATAGCATCGTGACCTAAGACACTCCTCGCTCTCTCTTTCTCTCTCTCTCTCTCTCTCTTTGCAAAATGAAGTTCACCGAGCTGTTCCGGTTCGTATTCCACTGTTGGATCGTTTAGACCTCGACGCGAGCTGTCCCGAGCAGAACTTGACGTGTAACGAGAAGATAATGGGAATTTGCTAATGATCCCACTCACATGAATTTCACTCTGTTTTTATCCTATGTTAAAAAAAATTCAGGCTCTTCTACTAATTAACCATCTTATTTTTGGCTTCATGACTGAATTACGCTCCAGTTTTTTCTATGAATCCGTCTTCTCGATTGCATTACCTTTAATGACAGAAATTTTGAGAGAAATCTTGAGAAATAATTTGTTTTTTCACACGGTATTATGCTGCTCCTGCTTAATAATTGCGTCTTTCGTCGTCGGTCTGTGGAAATTAATTAGTGAACACTGCACGTGCTTTTATGTCGACTACCGTGAAGCTCGATGCAATCCCTTGCCGATGTAGAAACACTCGTATTAACGGGGATGACGTTTTCGATAAGGGCGACTACGTTTCCTGTGCTGGAAGGACGGTCCTCCTGCACATGACGCTTTGCTATACCTCCCGGACATCGTCGCGACTGAATTATCCCGGTCAGATGTTCCGCTGACTCGCTGGTCCTCTAAATATTCACACAGTTAAGATTTTTTTCCTGCAATCGTAGATTGCAATTTAGTTGAAATTTATTTCCTCGTGCGAGCGTTCATTCGAACGAGCAACTTTATCTCGCGTTTGAAAGCTTAAACTTTTCGGATTTTCATTTCGTTTTATTCAACCGTTCAATCCGAAGCGAGATAAAAAACATTCGTTGTTCAATGAGCGCTATTCGAGGTCCGATTCCCATCTTTGTACACGTTATAATTTCATTATTTCTACATCCCCTCGTTTTATAGTACCGACGCTCTCGTACGAACAACTTTCCATAATTACTCATTACAGTTTATCCAATTTATTCGTCCGGTTCACCGAACTTTGTCAGAAGGACTCTTGAAATGCTCGCCGTTTTGGAATAACCGATAAAAGAGATACTCGACCATCATAAATGCCGCTAAATGACAGTCTGGTGAAAAAACGAAATACTTTAAATGACGCGATCACTTCCGATCGCACGCTGAAACAGCCCAGAGCTCGGGAACGCATTTCGCAATCTTGGCCTACATTTCGTTCGACTATGTGCTACATGGCAGGGGGTTTTGTCCGTAGAAGTTGGCGCCAGTGGTGAAACAGTGGTGGAACACCGTTATACCGCCCAAAGTAAATCTGGGGTCTCGCACAGGCGGGAGAGTTTCGGGTCAAGTGGATAATGTAAGCACGGACATCGTTCTCTATACCCTGCGCAAAACTGTGTGCATGCACGAGTTTTGTGGGTGTATATGACGCTCAAACTTCCATGAAAAAAATCTCTATCGGTTTCCATACGTATCTGTGGCTCGTTGCGAGAGTGACAAATCCTGGGGTTGCGTGTGCTGCGCTCGGACAATTTTTCTTTTCCGAGCACCAAATTCGTAGCTTGAGTTATTGAGTGCTTCGTGTGAAGTGCTTTATTCGCGTTTTTTCCCATATTCGATTCCGTTATGGGGGCGTGAAAATGAACCTGTGCTGGGGCATGGCTAATGGAAAGGTGAAGAAAATGAAACACTACGCACTTGAAAGAGAAATTCTCTCAGCTTTGTTCTCGAATGCTAAGAGATCCAGTGCCGATATTTTCCAGGCGAATCTTTTAAAATCCTACAAAAATATTCGTTTCAACGAAAACGATGTTCTTGAGATTCCATGAAGTTTTGGGTACTCTGCAATGCGAATGGAGAGGCATTCTTGAAAATGCCTCGCAGGAACTTTTGTGGAGGTGCATTTTTCCGAGGGGATTTGTTAATAAAAGTACAGAATTTCATAACCGTCCGAGAGAATTCACCGTTTCTTCGCACAGTTTTCCTTCTATTTTTGACTTTGGTACTCCATAGTAGAAAATCTGAAACGTTTTGCCAACACAGTGAAATAATCCCTCTATTCAGATCAGCGATTTGTTTTATTCGATAAAGTTCTTTGGTTGTAATTAAAAGTCGAAAAGTTCCTCTGCCATCATCGGTTTCTCCAGCTTCGGGATCCATCGAAAAACTTTTCATTACAGGTCAATTGTAAGGTTTCAACCTATTTGCTCATCCGTCGAGAGGGGATCGTCGATAACTTTCAGCAAATTCAAATGCATGAGTCTGTTTACAAAGATTCATTTCGTTCTATGAAGAAACTTCATGCACGATGACATACGTTCCGACGAAACGAATCGGTTCAATAATTCGACGTGAAATTCGAATGGGGGATGGAAAAGAGCGTTTGTGTCAGCCCCTCGGGGAGGCTTCCCTTAAAAACGAGAAAACTTGAAGTGCAATCTGATGCCAGCTCTTTCCAGAGCCCCCCCGACGTGTCTCCACGAAATTTCATCTCGATTTTGATTAGTCCCGAAAATTACCACCGACAGAAAAAACGTTTGTCCGAGGCCTGCGGTGGGAGGTTTCCCACAAAATGATCTCACGTTTTCAAGAGTCCTCGGAGACAAGGGATGCGCTCAGACAGGGAGAGAGAGAGAGAGAGAGAGAGAGCAGTGCATCAAACGTTGGGGCTGAAAGGTTCCCACGCGGTTCGGTGAACGCAAAAGAGGTTGAGGCTTGGGAACGCGGAGGCGAGGGGTCCGTTCGATATATTCGATCTTTGTAAAGTTACATTTTTCTCAGACCGATTCGAGAGTAACCTGGTCAAAGAGATCAAGAGTGACTGCCACTAGGAAATGAATGCTCGTGTGTGTAGCTGACGGAAGAGAATAAGAGAGAAAGAGAAAAAGAGAAAAGTAGAAAGAAAATGAGAGAGAAAGCGAGCGAAAAGGGCAAGAGAGAGAGAGAGAGAGAGAGAGCCAGAGCCAAGAGGATTGAAACAGAGGACTGCTGACTGAGAGAGTCGAGTGTTAGCTTCGTGTGGAGTGTATGGATAGCGTGTAGGGTTGACGAGTGTGATCCGAAGGGGGTGAGACAGACGAGACGTGCTCTAGCGTGCAGGGAGAGGCAAAGTGGTGCTCTGTGCATCAGATCGAGTGTTCCCATCTCCGTACACCATTCACCTCTGTACTTTATATATGAGGCAGCATATAGATAAACATATATATAGAGAGGGTAGTTATCTCCGATTCGAAGCCGATACAGTCATTGGTAAGCCTGCTCGTCGATTGACGTTATTCCTCGTAAGCTGTGGAGGGTGGAAAGTGATTCAGCTCTGCCAATAACTACTTGCTCATAATTCTCTGCAACTTGGCCAATGATGCTCTTCCAGCGCTTCGACTATGCACGAGCTTTCGATGTTCTATATCGCACCATACTCGATTACCTTTCACCTATGGGTGTTTCTCTCTCACCCTCTTTTTCTCTCTCTCTCGTGTCGAGGGAATTGTCGGAGTGTGTGTATGTAGATGATCGAGGCTCCGTCAATTCAGACAAATGCGAACGGCTCGGTTCGCAGGCGGACATCCGAGGCGGCAGACGAGTTATTACCGAGGACAAAACAATTCTGTGGCACCAATAGAAAATCGATTTTTCCTTTTTTACAAGACGAGATCGCTGTGTGCGGATAAAAGTGGAAAAATCGACGAGAAAAACTCGCCTTCTTGTTCACTTGTTTCAACCACATTTTCGGGTGTCAGTCAAATAAATTTTGGTACGAATCGCTCTCGTGGTCGTAAGTTACTCGAGTAATGGTACGAGCTAAGCAGTTATTTTTACTGAGCAAACATTTGGGCTGAAACGAATTCGATCTTTTTTCCTGTCCTCATATTTTTTCTTGCGACGGCGATGTCGACAGAATAAGGATACGACAAGATTCGGAGGTCTCGCGCCAACTGCTTGGTAAACGCCGGCTCGCCTCCGGAAAAAGCCAACTTCGGGGAAGTTCGAATTACGGACGGGAATTTCGTCGCAGCTCTGCCTCATGACAGTGAGAAGTTATCACGTCCATTTGTGCTGTACACTGGACCAGCGGAGTCAGCATATTTTGACGAATGAGCGAGCCAGTCGCGGAAAAATCATGGGAAAATAATGAACAAATTTTACTCTCTAACAGTTCGACGTAAAATACGAGCGGAAATGAGCCCTCCTATATTGAAGGCGGGGTAAAAAAATTTAAGATTTTTTTTATATGATGAAGATTTATATATTTAATATATGATGAAGATTTCCTGAATTTTTAAAACTCGAATATCAATTATTAACTCGACGGCAGCAGAGGCATTTTGGAAAAAAGTTGTCCAACGGTGGCCAGTGTAAATCGAAATCTACCCGACCGATCCTTTTGGAATTTGGCATGTTACTTCCTTACACAATTGACCAGGTATCCGCGAGAGCTTTTTCCCAATTTTCGGTATTTTTATTCATTTTACAATAACAAATGGGCTCATTTTTAAGGCGAAAATCAGTGTTTTCACTTCCAAGTGTTACAAAAAATCGAGAATAAATAATCCTTTCGTAGATACCTGGTCAATTGTGTAAGGAAGTACCATGCCAAATTTCAAAAGGATCGGTCGAGTTCAATTTACACCGTTCACCGATGGACAACTTTTTTCTGAAGTGCCTCTGAAGATTTGCTACCATCGAGTTAATTATTGATGCTCAGGTTTCCAAAATTCCGCAAATATTGTTCATCCATTGTAATATGATGTCACAATCAATAAAATTGATTTGTAGCGTCTAAGAAAATTCTTAAAATTGATCTTTTTTCCACCGAACAGACGTTACCCCGCCCTCAATGCTATTAGTATTCCATTCGACGATATAAAAATGGAGAAAAAAATCGCAAGTATTTCGAACATTATTTCGCTACCGTTTTGAGCTCCTTATCAAAAGCTCTTCGAAAATCCATCAACAAGAGTAAAACGCGATTTTCTTCGTTTTATTACGTTACTTTATCCCTTGAGCATTCATCCATACACGTTTGTTGTTGCCTCGCTCTTCCTTCTTTCTCTCTTTTGCCTTAGCTCACTCTCTATTCGTCTTCTGTAAGCTTCCATCGTTATTCTCGCTCAGATCAAGTGCACACAGAGTTACCAGGACTCATCCCTCCTGTTACGTTAACCCGATGGATACACCCTTGAATTTTTCATCCCCGATTTATAAAGTATGCATACACACACGTAAGAAAAGGAGGAAAGGAAGCATTCGGATCCATCTCTCGTTGGCTCTTCCATTAGGTGAACTTTTCCTCCTTTTCGTTGCACTTAAAAAATTGGAAAAACTCCTCCAATACTTTGCACGTGTTTCATGAACGCGAAATTTTATACCCCGCGGATGACTCCTAAATATTCTCAACTGCAGTATACAATGAACTCCGTAAACCTGAGCTTTCGCTACGTTGCTTCTCCAAACACACACACACACACACACACGCACACGCACATAAATATGAAACAAGACGCATATACGCATAAACAAGCTGCACCGTTGGTGAAATATTCGTTTTGAAATTGGCGAAGCAAGCCTCTCTGCTGGTTAAATTTATGTAACGGGCGCAGGTGCGACGATATCGAAACTTCAGGCACGCATAAGCATTTACCCTCATCCGCGTATACAGGGTGTTCCGATGAGAATGAAACCGGGTCTATTAGACTGGAACGAACGAGGAGGAAACGTCAGTTTGACGTTTCCTTAAGAAAGGAAGTGGCCAGGATGGGCCGGGACTGTTTCCTTTCGATCGATCAAACGATGTGGAAAAAATGGAATTTCGAAAATTGCAGCTATTACCCTCGCTCTCGTGGAGAATCCGTTGATTTGGCACTATCGATTTGTGAGGAAACAGCAACTTGTTGATTTCCGATGTGAAGTGTTGATAACTGTTTTCCAGAAATCATTTTTTGTGAGATCAAAATACGGAAGACTGTGAAAGACGATAACGATGACTTGCGTCTGCAGCTGCTCTTCCGGAATTCTCATTTTTGTCACTCTAATTGGAGTGAATCCAGCCCATTTTATTTTTATTTTACTGGGCTTATCCGCGAATACTCTCTGACGTTGTGCACACTTTGATGGAATGATTAATCGATAGCCCCTCCAGCTTCGTGCTACAATAAATTTCATGAAATTTCATCTCGTTATATGAAGATTCATTATAGCTTTTCATCTCCATTCGAGAAAGTCGAGTCTCGAATTTTCGCTCTCATTTACTCACCCGTAATACTTGTCTCTTTGAATTTCCATACAGAGGTCTCGTTACCACTGAATTCGCTTTATTATTAATACGGTTTGAAAAAACGAGAAAATATTTCTTTAATTTTGCATCGGGCTCTTGAAAGAAACGTTTTCCACCTCTCTTTCGAGTGGTTCGTGCCCTTTTTATTAACGTCTCGTAGAGAAATGAATTTCGATGCAATTCCGAGTGTTACAGAAAATATTGAATGAAGTTTTTTAGTACAATATTAGCTGAATGGTTGAAATCGCGCGATGCTCGTCATTGAGTTGGAAATAATTATCGACTGAGGGGCTTATTGTTGTGCCCGTATCGGTCTTGGTATCACAAATTTTAATGCTTCTTTTCCTCCTGTAGGCAGAGATGAGTCATATTGTTCTATTTATGAATGTATAAAACGTGGAAAATTTAGTGGAGTGTTCTCGCGGAGCTCCGGTGTAATTATAAAGTATTGAAAAACTGCGTGCGAGAATAAACTTCGGAAGCAGATACGCCCTCGTGGTGTTTCATAAATGCGAAAATTATCGTTATTACTCTGGTAGCGGCGTGGCAGTTCCAATAATGGCTGCAATTACAAGCCGCTAGTTGGAACTAATTAAACGCGCGTAAACACGAGTTCTCTATTCAATTGTTCTTCATTTTTTATCGCGATACACACGCACGAACACTTGCAATGAAAAACATTGCGAGTATTCACGTGATTCAGAGTCGTAAAAAATTCGCTGGCTTTAATATTTCACTTGAATTAATGCTTCATGATAATTACGCAAATGAGCGTGCAGCCTTGATACGGGGGAGTGAAAAATGATTTCAAAAGCCGGGGCTACTATCTTTTAATTGGGCGAGAGGCGCTGATTTCGGGGTGAAAAGTGGGGAAATGCGTTCGTTAAATAACGTTGAGTCGGAGTTTGCGTTTGAAGATAAAAGGCGTCTTGATTTTCGAGCTTTTTTCCGTCTCTCCGTGTCCCCGCGTCTTCGTTTCTCACGCCCTCTTTTTATCTTCTGTCCTGACGTATCCATTTTTCGTCTCGCGACTCTTCAAAAGAGCAAGTGTAAAAAGTGGGTTATAACTTAGTTTCGCAGAAGAATTAAGCGGGTTAAAAAAGCAGCTTTTCCGGGTACTCGACTCGGCGAAAAAAGAGACATGGTTAAGTGCGAAACTTTTTTTCATTACGCAAGAAAAAAAACGAAACTGTGATGCACTTCTGTTCCCATTCGTTCTCCACACGTTTAATCTCCAGCGAGACAAAGTAAAACGTTATAAAGCGTTCTATAACGAAGTAGAAAAAGTTACACCGATGAGCACTCGAGAAAAGCTCGAGTCTCAAGCTGGATACGCTGAAATAAAATCGATCTTCTGCTTCTTCTTCTTCTTCTTCAACGTGGGAATGCAAAGCAAATTGGAAGCGTGTAAATCGCTTTATCTCGTTTCATCCCGCGCACGGGGCTCCGTAGCAACTTTGACTTCCCAGATTACGTTACGTCTTGTCCTATCCTTTCCTAATTCTACGTTCCAACAAGACATTCGCGACACTAGCGTGATCAATGCACGAGCGTGTGCCACACCCGATCAAACGTAGCAGCCAGTTAAGGTAGGAGTCGCGCGACAATCGATATTAGACGAACTCGTGATTTTTAAATTATATCATTTTTACGTGATAAACTTTCATATGGCTAAAGGATTTAATAGGTTACCGAAGATTATATCAAGAAATTTACGAGATACGAAAAATAAAAATATAACACGGCGTCGTATGAGAAACCCATCCCGCCAACAATATGATTGCAGAATTCATTTCCTTATCGATTAGATATAGTTTATGTTAAAATTGCTCCTCATAGATTATATTATAAAAATTCTAATGTGACCATAAAAATATAGGGCCATCGACTAATTCAAAGAGAATTTTTTAAGGTAAGAGTCGCGCGACTCTATGGCCAAATGACTATTTATTAATCGTCGAAATAAAATAGGTTATAAGAAAGGTTTTCTGTATTGAATAAATCTTGGGGCAATTTAAACTGGATTCGTCTAAATTTATACAAGATCATATTTAATAATTTATGATTAAAAATATCTTATGATTGCTTATTTGACCCGGTTTTTCAATATATACATATATATATCGGTTCTCTTCTCACCTGACAGTCGAGAGATATCCTAGCCTCCAAACTCGCCGGCTATCACGAAAAGTATATATATATGTATACATTCTTAACGTTGCCAAGTATATCGAGCCACTTCATGGCAGTCGAACTCCTTCCATTTTCTGAGTTTTCATCGAGATTATTTTAAAAATTCTCTTCGAATTAGTCGATGGCCCTATATTTTTATGGTCACATTATAATCTTTATAATATAATCTATGAGGAGCAATTTTATCATAAACTATATCTAATCGATAAGGAAATGAATTCTGCAATCATAGTGTTGGCGGGATGGGTTTCTCATACGATGCCGTGTTATATTTCTATTTTTGATCGTAAATTTTTTGATATAATTTTCGGTAACCTATCAAATCCTTTAGCCATATGAAAGTTTATCACGTAAAAATGGTATAATTTAAAAATCACGAGTTCGTCTAATATCGATTGTCGCGCGACTCCTACCTTAAATAATCTCGATGAAAACTCAGAAAATGGCAGGAGATCGACTGCCATGAAGTGGCTCGATATACTTGGCAACGTTAAGAATGTGCACATATATACTTTTCGTGATAGCCGGCGAGTTTGGAGGCTATGATATCTTTCGACTGTCATAGGTGAGAAGAGAACCGATATATATTATATGTATATATTGAAAAACCGGGTCGAATAAGCAATCATAAGATATTTCTAATTATAAATTATTAAACATGATCTTGTATAAATTTATACGAATACCGTTAAAATTGCCCCAAGATTTATTCAATAGAGAAAACCTTTCTTACAACCTATTTTATTTCGACGATTAATAAATAGTCATTTGACCATAGAGTCGCGCGACTCTTACCTTAAATCGTTCTCCGAGGGTTCATTTTTTCCAGCGTTCGTACGATTCCGCCCATTCGTATTCGTCGTTCCATTGAAATTTAGCGATTATGTTGATGTGTTAGTGGAAGGACGCGATCGGAAAATCTGGGCCATTTGCCGGGCGCCGCGCTCGGAAATAGACAGAAGAAAGGTTCGCCGTGATTCTAGAACGCGAGGATAAAGCAAGTGGATAGAGCGTGTCCCGAGTGGAAGACTGTGAAAGAGAGAAAGGTGAAGACCGTTGTGCTTTCGTGCTGGCGGAAAGCTTTGAATCTTTAATCCCCCTTCGCCCTTGGAAAGCAAAGCATTGGCAAGACGACGAGAACCAAGAAAGAACAGTGCGATAAGGTCCATACGTAAACGCATGCACTCGACTTTCACGAGTATCCACCATTCGCGTGTGTGTGTATATACAGAAACGCTCGTGGGAATGCGAATCAGTAGCTTTCATTGTCCTTGCGAAATTGTCTCGTGTAGTGCTGCGCAGCTAGTTTGCGGTTTGGCTAATACAGTACCGGAAATGCCCGGGTACTGTGCCGGCATCTGTCTGTCTGCGTATGCACACAACGCTCTCTACAAAGCACAGTATTGTTGCCGAACCTCATCGACAAACACTGGTCAATGTATAACGGATGTCCCAAAAGGTGATTCTAAGTGATGGAGTTCCATGGCACTTTGGAGGTTCGCTCGATTCGAATGAACGATCCGTAGTGCCGATAGAATACGAATGGATTTTGTTAGCATGCTGTAATGGTGCTGCTGTGGCCCATTATTCGGACAGTCATGAGGAATGAAGACCGCCGCAGAATCTTTTGACTTTACTATCACTTTGCTTCGGCTATGACTAATTAAAGTATGAAAAACGGTGCTTAAGAATAGAGAATAGATACGGGCTCCCCCCAAGAGAAATTTACGATGCATTTGCTGCTTCTTTGATCTTGCAGTAACTTTGAGGACATGGCGTATAAGTGCGGGAGCTCCGATCCATAATAGCATCGTGTAATACCCTGCTACTTCATCCTATTGGCTACACGCGCTGTGGGATTACACGTGTCGTCGTGCACACAAGCCCGGTACAACAACATCCCTCTGGTTATTACAACCCGAGTAGACGAGGGCTCTCTCCGAGTGTGCTCTTATAACTTATGTTGCCATCCACATGGCGGCCTAATGAGGATCAAAAGCGTTCTGGTACGGCAAGCCGATTGTCTGGGTGTACTTCGGCTTTCGGCTTGGAATGAATCATCTTGAATATCATCGCGGGAATCCGTCGCTTTGGCCGTTATAGGGATGCTCTTCGTTTGCCAGGACGCTTGCTATGACGTTGCTTAACGAAAAAGTTCCTTCGTGATTTGGCATTTGGAATGCTCGAAGCTTTGGCCAGGAATCTCGTTGCAGGACCGGGTTCGCCAAGGATGATGATAACTCGCGACTAGATAGAGGGACTTGTTCGATCGATTGTTACAAATGAATTCGGATTGAAACATCGGGCTACTTACCGGCTGCCATTTCTTTTGCCCTTCTCCGCGCCGTTGTCGCTTTGTTGTTGAGGTCGATTTGAAGTGTCCTTGTCTCGTCGTCCCCTTCGTTTTCTCGTCGCTTCGTTTTCTCCCCGCTCTCACAGTTTTCCTCTTTCTTCTTGGGGCTTATTTTTTTCTCTTTGTTAGGAAAAAACGTCAGTCCGTTGGAAAGAGCTTCGTCTTACCCGAGGCGAGCTCTTTCTTGGCCTTCTAATTGGCCCGGAGTCCCTGGGCACTCTTAACGAATAAACGGTTCTCTTTGATCGATCCTTGCTGGCCTCGGGTGTCCCGTTGTCGTCGCAGTTGTCGAGGCCCTCTCGTCTCGTCCTCTCAGCCCAGGCCTCGGGCAATCACGCGATTTGACCATCTCAGCCTAAGCCTCCTCTCTTCCTTAATCTCTCTCGCTCACTCACTTCCGCTCTTCCACTTCCCCTTTCGATAACCCAGTCTCTCTCTCTAAATCCAAGAGCAACCGAGAGGGATATTGTTCCAGACTAAAAGCACTGAACGCTGAATGACCACCGAAGACAGATGAGTGGGACGACCGTTCACATTTTTTCTTGCCTTTCGTCCAATGATGTTCACGGACGAGAGCTGTCGGTACTGGAAACAAAAACACATTTTATCAATACAAATCCCACGCTGCGTAAGCGACCAAATGTGAGAAAGTTAAAATAAAGAAAAACTACAAGCGGGACTCGACGATAATTGACAGTGCATTCATCACTGACGAAAAATCATCAACTTATTTTTTGGAGGCTTTTCGGAGTTCCCCCATAGAGCGATCACTCCCCATTAATGTCAGACGATCGTGAATATTCATCAGAGTGTTTTGATCGATGGAGGATTGTTCACACCGACAAGGGAGACTTGAGCCATAACGATATTAGATTTTATAATCTCCAAGATGAGATTAAAAGTATCTGGTGATGAAAGTCGGAGTAGAAATGACAAAAAGGCTTGGAAATGGTGCAATTGATGGGATTCGCATGGTACGAAGTGAGCGAAAAAATATTCATACGAATGTTCCCCTTCGCTGGTTTGCGGTTGTGTTTGATCGATAAATTTTCAATTAAACTAACTTGATAACCAGGTGGCTTGATCCGAGCCTCCTGAGAGTAGGATCTTTCTCTGTTGTCAGAAAACTTTAATCGTTGAGAGGTGAAGAAGTTCCTAACGGGAAAATCTCGGAGTGGAGAAGTGCGGTGAAGTTTTATGGCGCGTCTTTACGACGGTACGGATGAGACGAAATAAAAAAAAAGAGCCAAGTACCGCATAGCACGCGTAAGGCCAAAGGTCATTCAAGTTCGTTCGTAATGACTTTTCAGTTCATCCGAGCAATTATCACCGACTGCCATTTCTCCTCCTCATTATTCCGATCGTATTTACTCGAATTTCATTGAAATAATGATCATGCGCAAATTAGGCATGCGGAAGAGATTTTGAAAGATCGACTCCAAGGGGACGAAGAAAGCTGGAAGATTTATTCACCGGGTTCGGATTTGTGTGCCTGGACGTGATGAGAAAACAAATGAAAGCGAAGACGAGGAGCAAAAAGATGAGGAAAAGTAAGAGCCCGGGATATCAGCAGCAGGGGAATGAGCAGCTCTACAGTATCAAAGAGTGAAAGACCCACGCAAAATAACAAGTGCCGATGCTCCGAGCCGTTCTCAGATCGACGTTATTCGTTCAATGAGTCAGTCAGTCTTTCCCTCAACTAGCCATTTATTTTTGTCGTCTTGCGTTTTTTATTTATTTATTTTTTTGTTCTTTTGCATTGTTCCGTCCACTCTTTTCTTCTTGGGTCCAGCTTTTGGTGTACGTGACGGGATGAAGAGAAAACTCACGACACGTTATACTCCCAAGGTTGTTTCACCGCGTACGTCAGAGAGGAGCCTGGAAATTCCTTGTATTTTTCCTCCTTCTCCCAGTCCCTTTTTTCGTCTACTCTCGTTTCTGAGGCGAGAACTTATCCACCTCGGCGTCTCCTCCTCCTACGCCTCCCGATGCTCCTGCCTCCTTCGTTCCTCTTTCTTTTTTTATCCCCTGCACGGATCGACCGTTGCCTCGCTCCTCGTGCGCGCTGCACTACGAACTCCTATCCAAGCTGCCGGACTCGTCCTCCGCATCGTTCGTCATTTCTTGTAGAAAACGCCCTCGCCGAGGTAAGAATAGAAGAGAGAGCAGGAAAGAGGTCCCTCGTTGCGCTTCGCTGATGTCTCTTCGATCGCGCGTGCTTCACCTTCTTTCCCACGCTTCTTCAACGTAGCCGCAGCTCTGTAGCTCTGTACGAGTCTCGTATCTTCTCACCCGGGACAAGCGTATCGGACGAGTCAATGAAAAAGAGATCCTCGATTCGGAGCAACTCGTTTTATCTTTGCCGGAGTATCCTCGCCGCGGAATCGAGATCGTTAAGTTGTAAGCGCGAGCTTAGACGCGATGTTTCTGAAACAAAATGTGCGGTCGTGAAAATTACGAAATTCTCGTATATCACGAGCTAACTTTGTCACGAAATATGCCCCGAACGCCAACAACTTCATTCTCGCTTTTCACTGCTGTTATTTTACAATGAGTTTGACAAAAGTTATCACGTATGAGCGGATGCTAAATTGCCAACGTTTATACCGACAGGTGCTTTAATAATACCGTGGAAACCGAGGTCGTGCGTCACCAGACTACTTCGAGAAGCTCCACATTCGTACACGCGTTTGTGAACGTGTGGCTTCCATGTACGCGAGAAACTCAATTATGTACTGACAAGAGCAAGAACTGCCGAGTGCGATGCGTACCGAGTCTCCCAAAACACGTTCTCGTGGTTTAAGGCATTACGTACACTTGGAGCGGGCGAAAAAACGGGATTTTTATCGACAATAAAATAAATGTTTATTGAAAAACTGTGAACGACAGTAATCGGTACATCTGTTCATGTACTTGTACAATTTTTTCATAAAAAAATTTGTCAAAATGACGGAACTCCAGGTGTATTCCAGTAGCACCTTTTTTTGAGTATCAGTTGCGGTGGACATGGTAACTAAAAAACTATTATTCCGATCTATAGCAAATTTATGTCATTTATTATGTTAATAGCTTGGGCCTGGACGAAGGATTTGTAAAAATTTTGATTAATAAAAAATGACGAGAGAGTTTTAACAAAAAATTCATTTTTCGAAGTGCTAAATTTTCGGTTTTTTGTTACCATTTTGTTTTCCAACAAAATACGAAATCCTTCGTCCAGGCCCTAGCTAATATTATAATAAATAAGTGTCATAAATTTAGTATGGATCGGATCAATAGTTTTTTAATAATCGTGTCCACCGCGAAGGTATTTTTCAAAAAATACGATTCTGAGATAATCGCGTTTAAAGATTCAGGTACCAGACGACCGGGCGCACCGGGGATGAGAAAATTCTTCAGTCACTGTACTCCAAGAATATCTAATAAAAAAAAAAAATTTAATCTTTCCACCCATCCTTGAGATCCCAAAAATCCTATGAAAAAAGCCTTCGCTAGTTTTCTTCCTCGAGTAGGCAATCGACGGCTCACCGATCACGCCGGAAGCCCGTTTAAGTACTATAATTTCAATCGTTGCCCAGAATCGACTGCATATTTTCACTTTCACAATTTATGATACCAATTGTGAGTCGGCAACGTGATTTTTGAAAGAGCATGTAGACCGTCTCGTTCTTTCTATGTTTCCATAAAATCCTAGGTTTATACAATTTTCATGACAGTCGTTTCAGCTTCGAGAAATACTGACAAACACCCTCGGTTCCCATTGTTACATGTGTGTGTGTGTGCTAAAAAAGTGTTAAAAATCTTTATATCTGCAGTAATCCATGTGCGTATATATACGCGCGTGTGGATGTATATAATTCTGAGAAGTGATAACCGGTTTTTGGTTAAGCTCCGGTATTATAAAACCGGTGGGAGCAATATCGATAATCCGCAACGAGAAGCTCCTCTCGCTTGGCCAAAGTTTAGGCGATCAATCGGAGATTTCAAGCACGCTATAACGCCTCTCTCTCTCTTTTTTTCACGCTCACCGTGCACATATACCGATATATAGGTCCTCGCGATATACTTTTTCGTAAAGCCTTCCTGTGAAAACTCGTACGTGGCTAAGATTTTAATAAGCTCTCTATACCTACGTGTTTATCTTAGCATAAATGTGAGGACCCATAAAAACTTAAAATGCGGCGAATCTCTTGGAATTTTATGGAGCGCAATGCATTTTCAGGCTACAAAATTCAACTTGATCGAACATTTTGCTTTGCCTTTTTTCATCACGTGCTTTCGTATCCTCGTTCACGAGCGTGTCGTTTAAATCTACCAGCATAGGAGACAAGCTCGGTCGAGTCTTATCGAAAGGCATTTCCGTAATGATTTGAAAATCTTCAAAACAACTTTTCCGAATCGGCGTGACGAGTAATCCTGTTAGATTAGCACTTAACGAAAAGAATATTTTTTACTTTAAACCGCAATTTCATCATTCGACAAATTTACTCCTTCGCGAAACAGCTTCGATATTCGTGACAATTTATTCTGAAGATTTCAACCTTTTCCAAATCCATGGCGGAACGTATGATGCGCGCCATTTTTCTAATTATGCGATTTCCGAGAAGCTCTCAGCCCCTTGAAAACACTTTATCATTTATTTATCGTTCAACCACCGAGCGAATGTGAATTAATGAAAACCAGGGCCCTGAAGATCGCGTCGTAGCTTCATTATTCTCGGCTAATTTCTCGTCCGAATTTGCCTAATCACTCCGCCGGTGTGGTTGTCCTGGAGGAGCCGAGTTCTGTGCAGCATATCAACGGGTTTGCCCACTGCGGACGTTAGTGTTCCCGGTTTCATTATCCCGGACATGATATAACCAGGAGAGAAAAGCCCACCGAACCTTGTAACAATTATTATCACAGTTCCCGCGCGAGTTCGTTAGAGGAATGATAGCGGAAGAGCGCTTCGTACTCTCCATTATTTCTTCGCGTTTCATACCTTTTTCTCCTTTCTGTTAGCCCACGAGATTAACTCTTCCCTTTCCTTTCTTCCTAACTAAATCCACGAGCGTGTTCGAATTACGATTCGCAGCCACACAAGCGGGCTCGAAAAGCCAGAGCGCACAATATTCATTCGCAGGAAAGTCTGCGGAGGAGGGGCGTGTGTGCCCTAATTCGATTGGGGCTCTCTTCGGCTCTTTGAATATTCGTTATAAATATTATTGCTCCGCACATTTCCATTAGCATATTGGACTTCCCTTCGCGTTCTTCCTCGCGGATTTATAATCGTATAACCTCCACAGTTCCCACGTTTTATTTAGCTGAGTATCATGAAAGTTGGACGAAATAATTTTTCCTTGCTTAAATATTGCCGTTTACGATAATTATCCTTCGAATGATGTTGAACGTCAGAGGATTTTTTTCGCCTCGAATAGCTCTAACGATATTCGATGGATTATATTGAACGATTATCGACTGACACATAAGAAATCGCCAACAATGTATTTTGCTTGCGTTCCAATACAGCGTAAGTTTCGAGCGAACCGCGAATGAATTTCGAGCTCTCTTAACAGTGTTGAATAACACGACTGTTCTCGTATCGATATCGACTGTAAATCATTCCGAATCGATGCTATCGCGTAACAACACATGCGGCAGGAATGAAGGCTGCGGAGGCCATGAATTTTGTCGTAATTGAAGCGTCGTTATCCCTAATATTTTCGTGTGGATGACAAGAATAAATTCACATGAATTGAGTGGATGTGATGCTTTTACGACGAATGTGTGCATGCGCTAAAAGCGAAACGAGCTGATTGCCTGTCGCCAATGATTCGTGCACTCACTCGGAGGAGCGAAAGCCTCCTGAACACACATCCCTCGAGGAATCTTTAAAATCGAAAATATTAAAATGACGAAAAGAGTTATTAGCTCGAGATAAAAACGAATTTCACGACTCTCGTTCGCAAAGAATTCGTTTATAAACGAACGGGGGCTGGGATAATCCGTCGCGCAGTTCCTCGAATTCCTCGAAACGCGTGTGCTCAAAACATACGAAATATGAGACAAACGCGAGTTAATATTCGGTGCATATAAACAGACGATGCTGCTTCACAATGATTGTGCATTTAGGCACGAATCCGTACAGCGTAAGTGCATAAAATTGAGGCGAGATGAGCATCGCAGTTCGGTTAATTGCGTATATTCACCGGGTTGTTTGCATGTTTAACGCCCGTTGCAATTATTCCCTGTTTACCTGTACCCGTTAGCCTCGCGAATTGGGGGATAATATTTCGAGGCGTATACGATTCGTCAATCACGCGGGGACGAATCATCTACGTTTGGTGTCCCATAAATCCGTTCCCGTCATATTTCCTTCACGAGGAATCTCATCTCCGTCTCCCTTCTTCCTCTCTCTCTCTCTCTCTCGCTGTCTCTTTCTCCGACTTTCTCGCGTCATATTCGTATTCACCAGAAATTTCGTAATTTTTCTCTTGTTCTTCGCCCCCGTTCCACTTCTCTGACGAGGATGTTCTTCAAAACTTTTCAAATTAGCCCAACGGGATATAGTCTCGAAGAGGAGATACTTTTATTTCATTTTTTCCCACTCCCAGGATCCCTTTTTTTCTCTTTATTTTGTTCTTCTGTCAGAGATGGAAATTCTTTGGAGAATCCTCTCTGCTTAGGTTAAGAGAGAAAGGGAAATAGCATTCTGGCATGTTTCTGACCTTTTCGCGACGCGGCTCATGCTGGTTACGCCAGGCTAAAGGCCAGAGCAGTCCCGCCGTTACAAAGTTACCCCGCGGGCTACGCGAATCAGATATGAAAGATTCACGAGACCGAAATTGGCTGGGGGAGAACAACCGCGCGGAGAAAGGGGCCTTGAATGCAGAGAGGAAGACATGTTTTTTGGCATAAACAACTCGAGCGAGGTTAAACTGATGTAGGGAAGCAAAAGTTTGGATTCCTAATAAAAAACAGGGTTTTCGGTAAACGTTGCTGGTTCATACTACGTTGATTCTATTTTATGTCTGTACTTTTGCATGGAACATTCATCACGATTGTCTAATTAAAATAATTCAAAATCAAAATAGCTCATGACAAAAGCGTTTTAAAAGTTCCGCGTGTGGAGCAGAAACTTCTTCCATGAACTTTTGAAATAAGCTTCATAAATTTTATTTTAAAATCCGCCGCTCGATCTTTCATCTGCTCATTGCCAGGCCAAATTCCAGGCTCAGCTTTTGGGTATTTGTGCCGCCCCGCCCCGGGTACCAAGACTCCATCAACGAGCCAACAACAAAAATTTCATCTCTGTTTCGCATCCGCAATGTAAAATTCGCTCCGGGGAATTAGAATATTATTAAGAATTAAATAGAAATCCAGTAGCGATAAATTCTCCCGCTGAAATGGCATCGTGCCGAGGCGCGTTCGAGCTCGAACTTTCACGGGGGCTTCGTGCTCTCACAGATCGCGGGCAGCCGTGAAAACACAGGGCACTAAAAA
This sequence comes from Venturia canescens, assembly GCF_019457755.1. Classification (NCBI taxonomy): domain Eukaryota; kingdom Metazoa; phylum Arthropoda; class Insecta; order Hymenoptera; family Ichneumonidae; genus Venturia; species Venturia canescens. Next base: position 12,665,081 of record NC_057426.1, read on the forward strand.
CTCACGAAATGAATATAGTTGAAATAAGCGCACGGGGGAGCAATCATGCGAATTCAGAGATAGGATCGGTCGGCGGACAGCATACGGGCTCGTACTACTTGCGAGAAGAGAGTGCGATCAAAAGCGTGCTCTCGAGTCAGGGACAACGGAATTTCCATGAGCTCGCCCGAGGCAAAACTCTCAGGACATGCGACATGTTGCGCGAAACGTTGTGTCAACGACAGAGAGTTCTCGAAAAATCTATGTACATGCATACACGAAAATGCATATTTATATCCACCTGTTTACCATGCTGAAATAAAGGTGGAGCAATTATTTACGAAACTGAAAACTTATTCTTTCGGAGCTTTGGAAACTTGACGTTGCTCGGGGATTTTTTAGGGGCTTGAGGAGTATCCACGGAGAAGGAAATTTTACTTCATTATTGTTTTATCCTCAGAAATACATTGGGGTCATTTTTCTTCGAAGTTAAAAATTGGCATTTTTTGGGGCCTCCGGAAACTTTTGAATCTCTCGAATTTCCATATTTTTAGACTTCTCTTTTTTATCAGATTTATTTTCATAATGAATGCGAATATGAGAATTCTTGATTTATTTTCTGCGAGAAAAAAATACAACAATGCCATACAAATTTATTCAAAAAGTTTCTTTTCCGCATGTCCCTCATTGAATTTCGTTCCTTTTGCATCCCTCGTCAATGTACTTTATACAGAGTTCTTCCTCCACGGTCTCCTCACTTCACTGTATCCATTTCATTCTCTTTACCATCGTTATCTCTCCAACTCATTCCCCACCATAGTTCATAATATACTTTCATGTTTATATACGAATATACGTCGCGTTTGCTTTTCCTGTCAGTCTTTCTCTTTCAAGTTATTTAAAGAAAACGACACCAAAACCACTCGTTCAGACTCATACAAAAAAAAAAAAGAAAAAAAACAAAAAACTCGGAGAGAAACGAGACCGACGAACCTTTGACAAATGAGGTCTGCTGCGGAGTTTTTCGAGCTTTTCACAAATTCACAAAGTTCCTCGCCACAATGGAATTTGCGAAAAGCGTCTTTTGTCTGTGCACAATAAAGGAGAGCTTTCGCCGAATAAAATTGTTCTACAATTGAAAATTCGCCGTTGGAAAACGTACCAACGTTTTATGAAGAATAATCAAACGCTTAAAAGTCGTATTTTGTGTATCGCTGAAATTTGGACCTTCGGCGGGTCTTTCGATACACACTAATTGGCGACCAACAGCGGATCTACATTTCGGGCCCCGTATGAGAAGAGTGGGGAAGCAGGCACCTCGTTTTCTATCGTCCGCCGGGATCTCACGAAAGCATAGAGACTACCATCTCGATCGTCGTCGAATTACCATAAAAAAATCCTCGTCACTAGTAAAGCCTGGAAACCTCGTCAATATATAATACTCGAATTAATACTCAATTTATTATAATATCCCTCCCTCGTTTTCATTTTTTAAAATTTCTTAATTAACACTCTTGTAATACTATAGACCTTGGTGTGTTCGTAACCTTTTTTCAACGACGAATTTCCGATGAAATCGAAAATTACTGTTATTCTCCACGGTTTATATCGCCAGTTGCTAAACGCAAATGGAAAAAGAAGCTTCTTCCAACCTCGAGTATGTTGACTTTCGTCTCATTCCGTCGGCGACGAAGTTGTCCATTTTTCGTCTCAATCGCTCCCTCCGCACCGTCCACCTTTCCATTTCCATCTCCCTTCGTCCGCTTCGGTATACAGCAGTTATTCCTGACTGATTAAATCGTGATTCAAAGCATCGAGAAGCTTCGATGAGCGTGCGGTTGCCGGCGTGTTCCGAGCCATTGAGCGTGAACCGTGTGGGGAGCATACTCCGATTGTCCAGAGAATATAGCGAATCTCTCCTTCATCCTCTGTGCTTGTTCTCAGAGCCCTTTGGATTCAGCCCCGAAACGATGGGATTCCAATCCATCAAGTGGTGCATTTGCATTAGTAATGCTTACATCGATCGTCATTCTCTCGCGTTACGTAAATATCCGTTAATACATAGAATCCAAAATCGCGAGGATTTCACTCGTAGGTGCCCCCGTACGGGGATGTCTATGTCGATATTTTTTTATGCACTGGACAAACGTAAATTATTTTTTGTGAGCTTGATCAATGGCTCGTGAAATATTCAATGGAGTTGGTATAAGTTGTCAGGATTTATGAGCCTCTTTTTGTACTTCATTTCTCCCATTCCCGATTGAATTTCAAAGCGTCTTATCTCACAATAGAAAACACATTTATTGGGTTTAAGAGACAGCTCGCTTATATACCTTCATCGATAAAGCTGTGCCGATATACTTTTTATGGGGAGATAAATATTTCATTAGTTCGTGGTAAACAACTTAATGTTTGTTGGAAAAGGAAAATGGAGAGAGGTGGATAATAATTGTTGCAATTTCTGGATTCGGTCGTGAAGGAGTGAAGAAAATCAATCGGTCGACGGGCGAATACGAATTCGATTTTTTAAGCATTGGCCTCCGAAGTTGGGACTGTTTTGACAGCACGCCTGCAGCAGGATTAAGTGAGTTGAGTCTGTTGAAAATGTTCGTGTATTTCAATTGTTGCATGGGATTTTGAGACTTTTTCGTGATCCTCGAAACATATTGAGCGAGGCACATGCGTCACGCTGAAATGAGTTGTGTCGGAAAATTCGAAAATTTTATTTTCCTTCGCAGCGAGGAAAAAGCACCACTCCGGCGAGGTATTGTATTTTGGAAGTAACTTCAATCAATGGCTTTCCATCAGTTCCATCTTCGCTGAGCAATACTTCGGTCTCTTTTATTCCTGACCACTTTTTCCCCTGAACTTTGCGACCTCCAACGAAGCGAAGGGAGAACCGCCCATTCGTCTTTTACTCCCGGAGAAACTTAAATTTAATTTTTACCCGACGGTCTGCCGCCACCAGCATTTTCTTTTATATTCTTTTTGTTTTTACTTTTTTCAGCTTCCCTTTCTCTCTCTCTCTCTCTCTTTCTCTTTTCCTCACTCGGGTTTTCTTTTACCGTGTGCATTCACTGAATTATCTCAGTCCTCTTTAGCCTCAGGCTCCTCTCTGCAAAACCTTTTCAAATATATTTATACAGCTCGACTCTTTAAGTTCGCATTCTTTTCAGAGCTGAAAAACTCTTACGAAACAATTGTACGGATAATCGCAACCTCCGTGGTTATTATTCCAGAAAGTGATTGTTGAAAAAAACCCCGTCGGAGATTACACTTTGCTCGTACCATCGAAAGCTTTTGGGCGGTCGGAATTTTTCATTATTCAGCCGAATTCATAACTTCGTATTCGAATCGAATATCGTAAGAAATTAGCCGGCTAATCGCGATGAAGAAAAAATTTATTCCGGCATGAAGAGCATCCGCAAAATAGTTTCTTTTTTTCGTTGTTTCTCTAAAGATTTCTGTTTTTTTTTTCCCCAAACTGTCCAACTGTCTGTCATCCGTAGTAAAATAGACAATTGTTATCGACGGTAAAAAGAGCAATTGCTCGCACGTCCTGTTGCTTATCTGGGCGTAGCTGTGTTAAGTGTGCAACGTTTTGCTCGTAAAAGTAAGAAGGCTTTGCATTGTTTATTCCGATCGGTGCAGTATGGAATGCGATATAGTCACGTATCTCCGAGGCTCAGGGGAGGCCGACAATAACGTCGTTGTCAATGACGACGATGAAAAACGTGAGCGAATTTGAATTCCTTGAAGTATCTCCGGAAGAATGGATACTGTAAAGGAAAAGAGATATTTCTCGCGATGCTCTCCACGTTTGGGTATAGAAGCATCGAATACGTGTGCACGTAAATGCGGGAGAAAATTCGATGCGAGGGAAACATGCACATCCGAAAATAAAGCGAGTCTTCATGGGTACAGTACACGCGCGTTTATGTTTACGCATATAGGTTTGTGTGTATTTTTTTACTGTAGACATTTATGAAGAAAGATCCATACATTTTGCTCGGTTGAGCGGGAAAAAAGAGGCGGAAGGACGCTTATCGTTTTGTTCCCAATCGAAAGCGTGAACGAGAAACGCTTTGCCGAGTCCCTTCGCTCTAACGATTCACTTCCTGCCTTTTCTGCCCTCCCGATTCCTTTATCTCGGTCCTCACTCTCGAATTTCCGTGTTAAATTATTCCCCGGAAATTCGAGAGCTCGAATACCCGCCCTCGCGCATATCGCCACTTCCACTTACCACACTTTCCCATCGCACCGCGATAATTAAGGTAATAATATATAATGACGCTCGAGGTTCATTAATCACGATAATTTCTTCGATCGTGCGCGGCAGTATCGTACCCCGATTTATGAGCGAGTGTCACATCGGTTACGAGTCCGTGCGAATGGGTCGGACGTTTTCCATACGTTTTTTCGAACCCGTTTCGACATCGCGTTCGAAATCTGTCCGTTTTGACGGCGCTGCGTCGGTTTTTTATCATCCGGTACATCCGGTGACCGAAAAACGAATAACAAAGCCAACAAAAAGCATAAGCTCGAACGAAAATCAGACGTTTTTCCTACGAGTATTTCCCCAAACGTAAAAGTTGAGAAAAACTGAGCGAGAACCAAATACAATTCTGCCTCTGAAAGCATCGGAGATTCGCTCCACTCAAAAAACACAGGAAGAAAGTCCAATACAAAGATTCCCTTGGATCCAATTCAATGACAGCAAATTACACTACGGCGAACCAACGTTTTTCACCAGTTAATGTAATTTATATTTTATATAGCACTCCGGAAGTCCGTATGTATTACGTGTGCGTGGATTCAACATTTCGTTCAACCCTCTCAAATCGAATTAAATCCGTTCCTCGTACCGTAAGAGTTTCTTCAATGATATATACTGTACATACGTATATAAAATGCGCCCAAGTTAAAATATAAAAAAGGAGGTGAAACTTCTCGATGTAATCTCATCAGGTTCGATAAGAAAATAAAATGAAAAAAAAAAAATCCGCAGAAGCTCGGTGAAGCTCTTCCGTTTTTACAGCATCAATATATATCTTTTGGGCGTTTCGAAAGTCTTAAAATGATATTTCCCTTGCTGCAAGTCGAAAGGGCGGATCTGGAATCCTTTTTGATCGTGAATAAGAGCTCGTTGGTTGCGAGGGTATCGACAGCAGACGTGTGTATAAATATATTTATAGAATCATCTCACATACATGCATTCGTATACACATGTCTGATTGGAAGAAGGAGAGCGCTGGCTTCCGGCCGGATCTATGAAGCTGCGGTAACATTTTTTCCATCCTCCCCATTCGGGGTATCACAAAAGCCAATAATTTAGGTTACAGAACTATAGGAATTCCGATATGGAAGAAAGATCACGTCCCTCTCTAAACGAGCATCGATTTCACCTTTCTACAAACTCGTAGGTGCGTCGAGCGGAGAGCGAGGGGTCAAAACGAGCCTGTGCTGAGTCGCGGGGAATCCGTGGAAAACGAATAAAGTTGATGTTTATGAAAAAAAAAATACGCATAAATGGATTCGACAACTTTTGTAGGGAATATCGAATTGAAGTTTCAGTGGAAGTCATTGAGCTCTGAATAATTTGAGAGCGACGCGCAACGTCATTGGGACGAGGGTTGTGAAACCGGGTCGATCGAGGTGCGTTTTCGTTCGACGAATTTTTACTACGGCACTCCAGACGGGTGCTGTGGCTCGAAAAAAACGTTCGTTCTTCTCTCATTTTTCGATGGGATTGACGTGAACGTAATGGAAAGTTCTCCGAATTGAGTTCCAATGAAAATATGTTGAGCTCGACGTTGTTCCAAAGGCTTCCTGGGCTGCTGCGAGCTCAGGAAAAGTTGAATTGTTTGATGCACGGATACTGAACGAGCGATGTACAACAAGGGAAAACGTCGTTTGACCGTGTTTTCAATCCCTCCGCCATAAACGACTTGGACTTTCGTAAATTGTCACCTGCTTGGTTGTGCCAACGTATATACACGGTCTGAACGCTTCCCATAAGTTAAATCCACACCCTCGTCTCTGACTGAGCTCTTAAACCGAGTCACGAATGTAATAAAAACTTCGATGAAGCTCCAGCCGGCTCGAAAGCGTTTAGCCGCTCTCTTTTTCCATTCACCTTTCTTCACCATCCCTTTTAATGTCTCGCCACCCCCTCGTTACGCTCGCGCGCCACCCTCCGATAAACCCGTGCCCAACCTGCCAAAGAATAATAATTTGGACGGTTTTTATTCCCCTCCTCGCACCGTTCATATTCGCTAAATTACTCTCGGCCAAGTCCAGCCTCATTATACTTTAACGCTCATTTTCCCACCTGTATGCCATTCTCTTTTTTTATGCTCCGATATTTCACTCCCACAATAACCTCGTCTCAACAGCCATGAAGACAGATTTGTTCTAATTAGATTGCGCTCTTTCCTCGCAAATTAATTACCATTAAATCCTTAGCTTTTGGCACTCCCCGCACTCTCTCTCTATTTTATCGTACCGAAATCTCCCGCAACATTGAACGCGGCGTGTTCAATCCAGCATCGATATTTCAGATAAATTCTCCACGAATTCTCGTACCCTCGTGTGACACTAAACGCTCTGCAGTTCCGCGACTGTTTCCCTTGTAGCGAAATATTTTCCCTAGAATTAACCATGCGAAACGCTGCGATGTTGGGCAACCCAACTTCCCCACTATCATACAACTGGACGCAGTTCGATTCGAATTTTTGGCTCGTTGAGATCAATCCATGAGATTAGTTTTTCCGACCGGAAGCAGGTCGGAATATAAAAAGCAACGCGTCCAATATATTTTTCCAACATTTATCGTGCTCAGTTTTCTCCGCGTTTGTCTCCAATGAATTATAAACAGAAGCCCATGAAAGTCTCCAAAAAATATCTTATCAGGCCTGTATCTTCCCAGAGGACATAAAACGCTCCGTATTTGACCCTCGCACGAGGGCTGTAGCTCATCGAATATTCGAGATTTTTTTAGGGTCCTCGGCTATCCAATATCTCCGAACGATCCAACGAACTTCCCCTTGCCCTTTGACTTTTCTTTCTTCGCACTTCTGCTCTCTTCTATATTTCTCTTCTTTCTCCTTTGTGTGCCGGGATACAAGCGGGATGATTCGCGTGAAATACGACCAGTCCGTCAGTGGCAAATAACCACCTGTGAGTGCATATTCGCAGTGACATTTCTTAAACGGGACTTACGAGGACATTGTGTCCCCGGAAGTGTGTCATTCAGTTGTAGGAAACCAGCATTATACGAGCATAAAGAACAAGTACAATAACGATCCGTCAAACTCATTTTTTTCCCGGACATCTGGCACGTGTTCGCTACCAGAAATTCCGTCTGTAGACAGCTCATCGAGCTGTTCTGCCGTATAATTTTGCATTTTATTAAATTTGAATTTGAGTTCTGAATAATCAATGCGAGCTGATGGATCGGTTCGATTCCCTTCGGCGCTCAATCAATCGCGTTAGCTCCCGCAAAAAGTTATAAAATAATGGGAAACATGCAAAAGGCTTTGCAACATCGAGCCTTGGTATTCGCAGTGGGAAGAGTCGCTGTTCTCTTTCAGCGAGCTTCAAAAGTTAGGAAATCAGTCACTTCTAATTTGATCCAAACTAAATTATGGAGTAAGCCGCGCTGTTTCGCTACGGTAACCCGATTAGTGATCAGTTTTGCTTCGCATCAACGTTCGGTCATTGCGGTAACCGGATTAGTGGTTCGGGTTGCCACAGTTTACCTATCAAGTGTCAGCCCCGTTTTTTTTTCTAATTTGCCTACAACAAACACACTTTGTTTCACCGTAGCTAATTCTGCTGGATAAACTTTACGGTGGATTTGAAATTCGTTTAAAGTATACCCAGTCTCGCATCGATGTGAGAACGTCGAAAACGATTTGCCGCAGCGCACAGACGATGTTTTGACCGAAAAGTTCTACGACCTCTTCGTTATTCATTAAGGCCGCAGTACGCTGCCCAAAATGCATTGAGAACGCTGTCGAAAACACTCGAATTTAGCAGATATACAGGCTGCATTTCTTCAACGGTGGTCCGGCGACTCTAGTGCATGCGATCTTTCATTCCATCCTCCATTTTTCTCTTCGCAGGAGGCCACAGAATGTACGAGCTCGGGCCAAGACAATCGCCGTTGGAATGCGAGCTTTCTGTCGTGACCTCTCTCCGAGAGTTCCCGTTTCGCATTAAAAAGGATTCATTTCAACAAAATTCTTCAAGATCTTTTCTCTCATTCGAAAAAGTTCATTCCTTTTTGGAAAAAATGGAAAAACCTCGATCGAGTATTGCTGGCAATATATACTAAAAACAAGATTATTCGATCCTGTCTTGCGTGCGCATTCGTTGTATCCATCGAGCACGAAATTTCAGTTTTCAAAAACCCTTCGAAGCGCGAAAATCCAGCAGTTTTTAATATTTCTGTATGATTTTTAGTTCTGGCGATGGCCACTGCTTTACACGTCGAAACGCTCTTCGGTTTTTTCGTCCCAGATAAACCAACAGAGTTGAAATACCAACAAATAAACCCTTCGAACTTCAAAAGTCCATTATTTTTTTTCCTCGTCGCAAAAAAATCGCGAAAAAAGCCCAAAATATCCGGCTGCCCACGGGGTGACCTCCTTAACTGTTTTTTTTTTTTTTTTTTTTTCGTATATCGAGTTCAATCGAGAACCAAAGAAAAGAAATTTTCGCAACAAAAATACAGTGGAAATGGGACTTTTCTATGTAGAATTGATCGAACCTTTGGCATCCTGTTTTCGTTGAATTTGACACCCTGCCCGAAGCATATCTCAACAAGCATCGAATGACCTTATCGGGTTCAATGCTTCGGGGCGCGAACCTCATCGATTTAGTTCAAATATCATGACGCCAATTATTGAGCGCGTGGCCGCATCATATATGTTGAGTGCAAAGATAGATAATTATGACGTGAGCATCTCATCGTCGAAATTATAGTACGAAAATTGCATGAAAACTGAACAATCGGGAGCAGATAATTTTGGCAGAGATTGCGCCAGTTTCGTGTGATCTTCGAAATATGAATTTATATAAAAAGTGCATTTCCACCCCGTTTTTTGGGGACGATGGTGAAAAATATTGAATAAAATTCGAAGGCCAAATGCAAGTCCAAATTATTTCGTCGTCGGACCGAAAAGCTCTGAAATTCTGTGCAAAGCTCCCATCACAACAATATACGCGATAAGTATTTTTCTCCGGCGTACATTTTTTAGATGTTCCCTTTCTCCTTATCGTTCCTGTCACAGCGTTGGAGAGCAATAACCCGTAAACCGAATATCTCACGTTCTCCCTAGATGTCGCGTCCACCTTCGTTGCATACGAAACGAAATATTTATAAAGTCGTGAGATCAGATGTTCCCGGTGTGAGAAAGAGAGCGAAAAAAGAATGAGGAAAAATTCGTGTCACGTATGCGCGGATGGTCGGGCTCCGTGGCTTTGAAAAATCTACGTTTCGCGATCGAGCCCACTTTCGTACCTTTTTTCTCACTCAACCTCAACGATCTTTTACATGCACGTATGCCCAGAGGCTTGTTCGTTTTTTCTTCACCGTTCGCTGTACGTAACGAACTCGTGTCGTCGAATAATCACGACGTCAAGCAGCGATTAAAGAAATTTTGTTTCCTTCGGCGGTCCTTGAACATTTGAGTTTCGACTCGTGTCTCTGAATTCATTGACTTTCTTCTAATTACTTAATGAACATTTTTTTTTCAATGAATTCACTGTTAATCGTGTCGGAATATGGAACTTGTGATGTGGGAGATTCGATCTTGCTTATGGGGAGACGATTCGTACGACTTTTACACCAGAATTTTTTCATTTTCACTTGTCACATTATTTTTTATGGACTCTCATTAAATTTTAGCGAGATTTCAAGACATATCTTTGGAAAAGATCTCCATTCGCTCGACGCCTTTCTTCAGCTTTTCTCTAACCTATTTTTTCGTCAGGTACTCGCTCTCGATCAACCAATTACTTTCCTCTTGATTAATGTTGAACTGCTGCTATTATTTATATGGCCGAATAAATTGTCACGTTATTATGTGATAAAATTATTGAGTTTTTTCGTATAACCGAGAATTTTCCGTCGATTTATTAGAAACGTTGGAAATAATCTCTCGTAAATTTGCGATGGGAGAACGATCGGGAGATCAGCGACAAATTCATGGTGGCCGTTATTTCGCGAGAAAAATAAGGGCCAAAATCGACATTTGTAATTGGAATTTCTCGCTTTATTCCCTAAATTCGTATTATTTTGAGCCGGGGATCAGAATTTTTTTCCGTTCTCGAGATATCAATTGGTCCGTCTATCAAATTATTTCCGTACCACTTTATTGAAGGGGAAAAAATTCTGTCAGTTTTCTCGGGAAGAAAGAAAGTTGTGCGCGTTTTGCTGCGCGAACTCACTTTCATCGCCACGAATAAACTCACGGCGGCTCCCGCGAGAGCATCGGAGACTTTATCGAAAATAAACTTTGTCGTTTGCCACCGCGCACAATGAACTTTTCCGGAGCAGCTCGTATTCCCTGGAAAAATATATGTCAGGATTGTAAATCTAAAGTGTTGACAATCTCAACAACCCTTATCTCGCATGCTCGAAGAACCGAGAGGGCTTATAGAGAAGAAGAGTCTCCCTTGGACCGGGAACTTTTGCTATTCCCAATGACAAATGTCGCGCCCCCTCCCGCGGAGTTGTACTTTTTAGTATTTCGGCATGTCGCCCACATTCCGAACTCTTTTCACTCTTGCAAATCCGAAAAGGATAAGCCTTCGTGTGCTCTACTGCGTTCCCACTATCGATGTGTACATTCTTTTCCGCAGGTTCTCCACAGCAGTGAAATACTCCGAAGTAAATCGGCTTCGTTCGCCACACAGTGGGTGTAAATCCCACTGCGTTTTCTTGTAGCAAACAACTGTATCGAATTGTAAGCGATACTCAAAAAATTAAATGGCAAAGTTAATAGATGCTGGAAGGACCGATGGAAAGCTCCGAAGCAAAAGGCATTTGGAAATACGTTAATCAATATTTCTCCTATTAAAGAAGCATTGAAACGAAAATTATTTAATCTTTGCCACACCGCCGATCGAGTCCTATAGAGTTGAGTGGAACGAAAGTGGATGCACTTTCAAGAGAGCTCATTGCTGAGAATAATCAATAAAAATCTATGCTAAAAAACATTTCCAGTTATAACTCGAGATAAAAGTTTTCAAAAATATCATTTTTTTTTTTTCCAAAAGTAACGATTCTTTATTGTCGTCCATTTTTTCTGGTCCATGAGTAGTCAAATTTTAAGAATTTTTTCGTGCTTGCACTCATTGTTTATTGCTGATACTTTTGTAACAGTACAGAACTGACGCGAGGGGGACACACGCAGCAAACCCACACTTTTCACTCCCTTTGGAATCGTACTTCCAGGGGAAAAATCACTTTCCAGGGGAAAAATGACTTCGTCCAACTGCTTTCGATCCTCATCGAAATTCTATGATATTTTAATAAAAAACTACTAAAGTGCCTTTGACTTCATGACTAAATGTCACGTTTTCCTTTTCCCCTCACTTTTGTTCACTTTTTTCCTCTTTTTTGAAATTTCCAATGTAACAGCCGAGCGAATAAATGTCCACGGAATCATTCAGCAAATATCTCAGACAATAAGAGCGTGTCTGACGTTTACATAATTTCTGTAAATTATTAGCCTGGCCTTATTTCACATCGTGAAGTGGCTGCCTCCTTTCGCTCAGTTTCCCTGTAAGTGGATTTCGATCCTCATAGAGAGAGAGAGAGAGAGAGAGAGAGAGAGTGAGTGAGTCTGAATAGGCTTTTCAGCTTACTAAGAGGCTGCCAAGTAGTTTGGACACGTCTAAGACAACGATAGCCTGGGAATATACGTATATTTCGTGCAGTTTTAGCTATCAATAAATCTGCTTCCTGATTAATTGATCAAAGTAATTTGCAGATAGTGCCAATCCTCCCCTCATATATGTCAATGGGGTTGCCCCGAGAGTTGACACACTTGACGATAATAGAGAGTGACGTTGGCACTAAATTAATTGCGACCTTTTATCGCGTGCCTTCAATTAATAACGCGAATGTCTTTCCACGATTGGTGCAGCGCTCCCCAACTTCTTCTGCCATTTCTTCCTGGATTTTGACATCGAAACGGCCTCCCGTTTATCTGGGAATGGAAAGCGATAAAAATTGTTTTCATAATTCGAGTTAACAAGAGTTGCGTTAAAAATATTTCGAAGAGGAAACGATCGGAGGGGTTTGTCGTAACGCGGTTGTTCCCAGTGAAATATTCGGTGAGCAAATACCAATCAGGAAATCCGGTTCGACTGCGAATATGTTTGATTTGCTGTTTCGAGTTTTGCAAATGAATTCCCTGAGTTAATAATATTTAACGAGTCCCGGAATATAAATTTCGGGGGAGTTTATTTTTCAGTATAAATATGGATGGGAAATTGTTTTTCGTGCAGCAAACTTTGTTAGCTCCATCAAAGACCTCGTTTCGGAGGGATGAACGTAATTCTCCTGTTTCATCGAATAATGACGCTGGCTGAAAACTCGAATAACTGAAACCTTTCGATCAATAGCATTACATAAAATTTTGTTTGTTCCCTTGCAATAGAAATTCGAGCGGCTCCATATCAGTTTTTTAAGTAGCTGAATATTTTATCAGCGAATGAATTACCACTCTCGCTCGATCGCTACTCAATTATAGCTCATCAGGCAAAGTGTATACTTATTCGTTCGGAATTTTTAATCGCCGAACCCGCGAGGCTCTATTTACGTATTTCGAGATCGTGTGTGCTCAGCACTAGAGTTATCTGCGAGGGGGCGTTTATTCAGGCTTGATTGCAATTGGAATTGACACGACAGTCAAATAAACTCACTATTCGCCTACTCGGAGCTCCTCGCGACTTGGATTTCACGGAATTTTCTATAGACGCCCTCTCCTTTGTTGAGCGACGCCCGGCTGCGTTCCACCTCGTTATTGAGCCACGTAGACGCTAATTCCGTAAATCTTTGCCCGATAAAATCAAACACTCCAGTTCGCCATGCGTCGAGCTTCAGCACTGAACGCGTGTTTCAAGCAAAAAGCGTCCGATGCCTCGTACGACATCGTGGAAACTGGATCCGTCGAAACGAAGCTCAGAAATGAGCTCGCTTAGAGTTTTCTTTCGATTTAACGCGAGAATGGAGGATTAGAAATTCATGGAAAAAAGGAGCGACGGGGTTGTTGCCTTCGGCGAGGACGGCCGGTCCGACTCTCTGGCCATTTCCCGGGTCGAGTAGCTGCTCTGACTTCAACGGGTGACCGCTTAGCCATGCATCGGTCCGCGCATCGATCGCTCAGCTTGATGACGTTTTTCTAAGTCTCGATGTACGGTGAAGACACCGCCGCTCGTGCCGAGACGGGGTTTTAACAGTTGCTGCGAGCTTCCGCGATTCAGCGATTTCGTGTGACTTCAGGAACGAGTTACGGTGGGCAGACTTCTCGGGGTGGGTTGGAAAAAAGTAGAAACTGATTAGACGGGCTAAAAATTGAGAGAAGCGAGGTCTTCGAAACTCGGAAAAGGAATTTCTGCAGTTGTGAATCTCGCAAACGAATAATTAGCTGAAAAAAAAAAACTGCAACAATCCGGCCACGATTCAGAAGAAGAAATGAGTGAATAATTTAGGATCTTTTCATTTCTCGATGCTCTTAAAAGTCCGCAAGGACTTTACGTCCGTATTGCAACGTATGTACGTATCGACGAGAACATTAATTTCCCCTTTTAAAATGCGTGAGCTTGTTGACGTTTTTTATGCGGTTCGCGGAGGATGTAAAAAGCTCCAACGATCCGCGGCATCCCTCGTACATCGTCATCTCGCTCGTTCAGCTCGTGAAACATGGACGTGTACGGGGGCATTGAAAAAATAATGTTCGAGTATTCAAATACAGCCGCACATTTATGAATATAAGAGCTAAGGGCCGTGGGCGTAATGCCTCTTAGGCCATTTTTCATGCCTACGTGTGATTCTACATTTTCCACAGTTATATTTGAATTTTTTATTTTTCCATCGTTCCTTTTCGACGGTGGCTTCCCGCCATTGGATGCAAGGCAGAAAGTTATGAACCGATATTTTTCACTCACTGTCGCAGAAGCCTCTACTGAAAATCCTCATTTCGTTCGTAGTGCAACGAAAATTGTACCGGAATTGAGTTTTATCGAACCGTTTGTGGTTCTGCAGCGTGCAAAAACTAGCGGAGCATCATTTTTCAGTCGTTTTGTAATAAAAAATTCTCGTGCCCTGTGAAAAGCAAATGGAGTCGTAGTTCCGAAGGATAAAAAACTCGGGAAACTTGGCGCGGAATGTTCATTTTTTTCCAACATGGTTGCAAAGCTTCGTCTGTTTGCAAACGTCGTAAATGAAGTCGGGACGAAAAAAAAAACGCTTGAAGCGCGTCTGTCTCACCGCCGATTCGGCCTAACCAATTCGGTTAACCATTAACCCTTGCTCTTTGCTATTCCTCCCTTGGGGCTCTAATATACTCTCATTAAGTCGACGGAATGAACGGACAAAGATACATGGAAACGCGCGCAACGGGTTAAATAGCACAGCAGAGGGGGATGCTGGCAAAGAGACGGAGGAGGGCGTGTGCAGACGAGCGCATAATCGCGGCGTTAACCAGAAAGACAAACTCGGCCCACCACCACTAACCGCTAGCACAAGAGCGTCCAAAATAGCTGTACCGTGCCCGCGTTACTCGCGGAAGACTCGCCCTGGCTTTTGCTTCTCTTCTTGCTTTATTGTGCCCCTTATTACTGTTGACTAAATCTTCTAAAGTGTCGATGACTTAGATATGGGAGTCAGACACGCCTAAGGAGTTGGCGAAAGCAAGTGTTTGGTAGGGCGAGTGAGAGTCTGGGCGGAAACTATAGTGAAAAGGGCATTTTCGCTCAGCGGAAATATCAGAAAGCATTCAAGACTCGTCGCCGTCGTAAATGGACAACATTCAGAAATATAAATTCGTGGTAACGTAAGTTTGGATCATTGAAAAGAGGAGGGACGTGGAAGTAAAATGCTGAGACTGAAAAAAATGTGTGGAATCCTGCTGAGATACTTTGCAGTGAATCTTACGTCAACTTATGCCCCTGAAGCCGTATGGGGGTTGGTCGTATAGCAAAAAGTAGATGAGAACTTGCGCTCGTAAAGAGTCCGATGAGAGTGAGAGCGTTGTCCGAATTCGAACGAACGTCACGAGATTTTTCTCCGCTGTTTTTGATCGTTTTTTCGAGAAAACCGAACAAACAAATGATTCAACAATCGCGTGGCATGTTTTTTAATTATATTACAAAGTGAACGTGAATGGAGAACGAATCGCGAAAAATTCGCTTGCTGGTTAATCGTCGCCGAGCCGCTGTCTCATATCGTACTTTATCTCTGTCATTCACTTTGCCCGCACACGAAATTCCAGCCTTCGCGGAAGAACACGGGGTCGGTCCGGGACGAGGAGACGATACGTGAGGATACTCTCGTCTCGTTCTCTCGGGTCGCGAGGCGAGAGAGCACTGCCGTACTCCTCGGAAAGCAAGCCCCAATTCGAAACTAACCCGCCCTCTTTATATATCTCTAACCACCTCCTCCTCCCCCCCCCCCCCCCGCCTCTTTCATCCCTTCCCTTCGCTTTCATGTCGCCCCCCTTGCCGCCACTCCGTCCTTTTCTCCCTCGTTGTTCGTTCCTCCCCGGTGTTTACTCGCTTTTCGCACTCTGTGCACTAAAGTATCTTCAATTCTCGTGGGATTCGCGTTACAATGGGACGAGCAGGATGAGGAACAATGCCGCGGGAGGTAATCGGCACGCGCGTAGGCTCCGTGGCGTCATCGAAGCCACTGAAACGTAGATTCATCCCTTAAAATTTCGGCGGATTCAACCCCGCAGCCCCTTAATTTACTTTGCCTCTCTTTCGGCTGGCATATTCCCCGAGAAAAAGCACCCCCGAGCCTCAACGTCGAGTTATCCCATTACTTACAAACGGCTTCGAACAATCGTCCCGTCAGCGGTGCAGATATATACAAGCGCGAGGGAATTTCACTCGGTGTACGTCCCATAAAAAGCTCCGGACCACATGATTCTTCCACATAAATATCAGTGAGTACGTTCCCCTGCGCCCTGCCAGTTGATAATGTGAATGATCGATGCAACATTAGAGGAGATGCGGCGACTCGCCGAATCGTGCACTGCGAGCACGCCCTACGGTGAAAATAAACGACGTCAATTGTTCACTCGGGGACAATTTGTTTATTTAACGATTAATTTTTATGGTGATGGAAAACAAGCTTCGTCTTTTTCCACACTGTCGGTGCGACTCCAGCCGACTCGTGTCGGGGCAGTGCCGGTCGTCGCTGCCCGTATTATCAAAACATCGTTGGGCCTTTATTCCCTTTGAACATTCACGTTCATCGGAGCTCGATCGTTATAGCGGAGGAGCAGTAAAATTCGCAAATGTTTGATTGATGTCGCGAGGCAACATATTTTTAAACAATCGCGTTGAAGTTTATTCGGATTAATATAAACAGAAAAAATGCTCATTTTATTAGCGGCTTTCCTCACTCTCCGTATGCCGTAACTCGAAACTCCATTTCGGCAATGTTCATTCGAAAATAGCATCAACAAAAAGTGTTGAGGCGGATAAACCGGCGGGGCTCTTATTTCCTTTACGGCTCAATATCGTATCTCCTTTTTATTTGTACGCTACCGCGAGGGCTCGAATTTCAGCGCGAGGCCAACACCGGCATTCCTCCGAGAGTCTTTTCTCGCTTCTCTTTTTCTTCGTGATCGTTCACTACGCGCGACAGTGCACTGTGTCGCGATGCTTCATAAAAGACGAGAGATTTCGTCCGGAGGGGATGAAGAAAACGACGTAGACCAGCACCAGAAGCGGCTACGATGACGTTACGTCTCTACCCTGTCCCTCCACATATACGGACAAACACACAAATCCCCGTAGTCATGCGCTCCCTGTCGTCCTCATCGCGATCTCCTCGCACTCGCTATTGCTTCAACTCTGTCTTCCACGGGAGAGCGAATCCCGTGTTGTCACCATTACGTCCGGCGTGTTGCCATACTACCTTTCCGTTTTAAAAAACGCGAGAGACCGCAATACCGGAAGTACGTCACTCTGCATTAATGTAATACGTGTGTATGGAACCTTCCAACCTCGCATCACCAAATCCGATGATTTTATTCCTCGCGGTATCATCAGGAGCACACACGAATATTTTCCATTGTGAGTTCATTCTCTGCGATGAAGATTTTTTCATTCACTGACGAACTTTTGTCGTTCGTCTGATGGTGAAAAAATGTGAGAGTGTGAGGTCGGATTTTTTGGGGGTTACGTGGACTCGCTCATTAAATTGAAAATGATTTAATATTGAACTTGACCTGAGCTGCATCGCGGAATGTCATTTTCCAAAAGCGAAACATCCACTCGCGTTTTAACAATTTCATGGAATGAAAAACAAACGCCAATTCACGCAGGGACTTCAAATGTCATACCCTGCTTCAACCTCTCGATCGTGTTATTTGACGAGGGGATCTGCGCGCGTAGCCGAGCTAGGATCAACAGTGCAAATATTCTCTGTCAATCGGACTTTCGCCCGTATCGATTCTGCGCTCGATACATTCGCGTTGTTTTCATTCGCTTTTAACTGTACGCAGTACACCGATTGCGTTGGGACACCGTCATTGTCGTTAGGGACTGAAATGACGTTCGACTATATTCATCCAAGAGCTCTGCAAGAATCCGGTTTAACCCTTTCAGATCGAGGCCTATTTCGCGTCGAAGGAAAATTATTCCGTTCCATAAGTGACGTTTGGAGTATGAAAAACAAATGTGTACTCACTTTTATTTTGCGATAACTAAAGCACGTTTTCACACAGCGTTTCCGCCGGCTTCGCGCATTGACATTTCGATGGATTAAGGCAGTTCATCTCTTGGTCTAAGAGTATTTATGGCGCATTCGAGATTCCTCGGGTTTCTTTGAAGAAAAAGCGACCGAAAATCACCGCTGACGATGAATTTCAGAGAACCTTGAGGGCCTTTGAAAAGGTGTGGCTGAACCATTTAAACACGGGAGTAGCAGCTCTTCGACGTCCCTAAAAAAAGTCGTTCTCGAATTTTGTCAATGCAGTTTATACTTCAAGCCTCGTCGCATTGGAAATCGATTAATTGATGGGGGAAGACAAAACAAAGGGAAATCCTCTGACGTTTTTTCGATCGTAAAAAAACAACCAAATCGCAGACACAAAAATTCTGGGGCACTGAATAACTCGCTCGTGCTTGTATTTTATGATCGTTGATTAACGTAATGATATGAAAACTAAATTCCTGATGTTACTGATGAATAAGTGAAGTCTGATTGACGGGGCTTTTATTCGTAGAAAAGCTAAGCGTTCTTATCAAGGAAATTTGATTATTTCCTTTTGATCCGTCATATTCTTTGAAAGTTTGCTTCCGTAGAAAATTTGTAGCACTTGATAGTATTCCGCATATGCATAGAACAGCCCATGGAAAGACACGTGAGCGCGAATGCGAAGAAACGCGAAGAAAGCTAGACGAGGGCATGACACGCCGTCCTGGCATCGAGTTTCACGAGAGTTTTAACCCGGAGCTGTTAAAACTTTTTCTCTATTCAGTGATACGCTACGACGACCACGAGTTTTACTTGCACGTTCCTTAAAGCTTCATTCTCCTCGACAAATCACACCTTCAACGTTCCCAACTTTATTTCTCCTCAATCCATCTTTTTATAACTGCGTGCATATCGACGAAAAAATCAATCATAATTTCGTTGTAAGTTTCCTCCCGAGAAAAAATTGAGACACCAATTAATTTTGTTGATGGGGGAATTTAAATGGCGAGAGAGCAATTTTTGAAATGGAGTGTTCGAAGGAAATTTTTCAACGATTAATTTCTCTGACACGCGCCATAAATTCATTGTCATACGTAGACAACTTCTGTACATTTTTTCACATTAATTTCGAATTTATTAAGGGACAACCGCTGAAATAGTCGGTCCTACAACAATTGCAATGTTTGCCCATCAATAAAACTGCTGTCAGTAGCTCATTTCCAATCCTCTCGTTCAGAAACTTAAAGATTAATTATTTAAAAAGTCACTAATGCGCAGTGCAGCCCAAGAATACTTGGACTGCATTATTGATCCAATATTATCGTCTCTTGTTCACTCAATTTGTAAAATCAATTCATAAAACGAATGAATCGCTCAGCGAAAATGGTGATTAATCAGAGTCGTCTCCGCTCGATTAAATTTCAACTATTTCTGATTCCATGACGGATTCGATCTCCTATGAATCGATAATCACTGAAATATTTCACCTCGCAATCCTCCGATAGCTTTCATCTCCCTTTTCTCCACTTTCTAATATTTCTTTATTCAACCTTTTTTTTTCTATTTATTCCGAGCTAATATAAATTTAGATACATCTCAAAACAGTAGGTCGTACTCGTGCAGTATGTCACAATGTACAAACACTATCAAATCGAAGGCTTTTGGCATTGCCAAAGGGAAATTGATCGTGTGTGTTGTGTGTGTGTGCGCGCATAGAGATTCATTGTTTTCCAATAACAGGAGATAGCGCCACCTGGTGTAAACATCGTCCAGAGTGTTCCTGAAGGGCTACATTTTGCCGACCAAGACCGCGAAAACTATATGCGAGCAGGCTGAATACCATCGAGAATTCCTGGCTCGTCCGCCAGTGAGAAAACGTGACGCGGACCAAAGTGTTTCCCCAAATTCGTTTTTCTCGCGGTATATACCAAAAAAGCACGCCTCACATTCCATATCGCAAAAAGTCCTCTATATTAAAAGCCCATTTCGGCGGTGGGTCGATTTCGTTTCACGTTGTCTGTACAGGGGATACAGCGCCTTTCCAAATGTCACAGTGAACTTGGGGAGGGAATAATAAAAGTGAGACTAGAGCAGGACGAAAATGACGTTGAACGTTTTTTTTTTTTTTTTTTCGAATTCCGATACTCATTGAGCCGAGGGAATTTTCTATTTTTATCCCGTGAGACATCGCTCTTTCATTTACAAATACGCGTTGACAGCGTAATTTATATACAAATTCGGAGAGGGCGAAAGCTCCCCTGACGCGGCTCCGGTGTCTGCTCGTATATTCGATGTGAGATCCCATTTCGAGAGACATCAAGACACGAGGAATAATAAGATATCCGTTGTGAACACGAGTCGTATATACACAAGGTAGAGAGCCGTTTCGTGTTATGGTATCCGATACCCGTGAGCATGAATTAATTTTCGAAGGTTTCGTACTATTTCACAATAGCGAATAGATCCTCCTAAGTGTTTGTCGCTGTTTTCTCTCATACACGTGCTGGCAGTTGCCAGTACGTTTGTTCCTCGTTATGCATAAGCAAACAGAGTCGGTGCAATTATATATCGGGTATTTTGACTCATTTGTGACGTGGGCGATTAGTATTATGGTATATCCCATTATAGTTTCATCATTGAGTAGTTGGAGATGCTAATGGAAGTGAGAAATGGAAAAGTTTTTAAAAAATCTGCTTAGCAACTTACGCATTCTATTTTGGATGTCAATTTTTTTCAATGCGTTACTCTCGATATTTTTTTTCCCCGCCAACTATTTTTCAACCTCCGACGTGATTATTTATTCATTATTTTCGCGTTCGTTATCACGCCTCGTAGCGTCGAGGCCAATGAAGAACGCATACGGCCCGATGTTGGCTTCGCCCCTATACCTCCTTAAATTACCCAAAGATTTTCCCGGTGAGGCTCCAGCGAGAAGCCCAGGAATACAATATTTAAGGAGAATAGGGAAAGAGTGGAAATTGGGGGTGGTTGAAAAAAGTCTCATTATTATCGAATGCAGTATAACCAACGTGAAATATCGTGTGCGAGGTGCTCGTGACAGATGTCCCCGGAAACTTCAGCTCAGATCCAAACTTCGTGAGTCAAAGTCTCACACCGCTTCTCGGAGCATTATTAAATATTAACGTTGCTGGAGCTCCGCGGCTCCGCCACACGAGCTGTCGAAGTGATTACGCATGGGGCAAAATTACATAGGATTTGCTTCGCGAAGCATGAAATCTTACGAACAAATGTGATTTGGTGTGATTCCTCGTCACTGGGCATTTGGTACTACTGTAAATGAACAGCAGCCCGTCGAAGTGGCATTTGATGGATAGCAAAAAATGTTTGGCGACATGATTTCCAGAGATTTACTCAAGGGCTGGTACCATTCGAGTGACACTAACGGCATTTTCCACCCTCTTTTTGTCTCGAATTGATAAACCTGTCAAATATTAGATTTTTCATCGAACAGCTGCCTCAACTGTGTCAACAATATTTCTAGGAAGCTGCGGTTACTTCGGATTCCCAGAAAAAGTGTATATAATTGACTGATTATAACTTGAGTAGGAAACGAACAATCTTGAGTGTTGTTTCCTCTGATTGTCTGACGAATAGTGTGAAAAGTGCTTCTGGATTCGGTCCAATAATTATTTATATTCGAATTTGATGAAAAATTTGAAAAAAAAATATCATCAGAATTCTCTCAAAGTGATGGAGCATTTTTCTGGGCATTTTTCAACCGTTCAGTTCCCCGTGACAATAAAAAAAAAACGAACAAAAAAACAGGGACGTTTTATCGAGCAGTGGCTTTAGGAGAGCATTTGCCGGATTGCATCAGCCAGGTTTTATCAGGTTTTACCTTAAAAAAAATCGTTGTATAAAAAGCATACTGAGCGTTTCCATTCAAGTGGGTTTCTCCCAGCAAGATGGAGTTTCAACATTAATTCGAATTCCGTCGTAGCACGCATAAAAAGCGAAAAACCGCGTAAATTATTAATGGATGTACATAAAATATTTTCAAGTATCTAACGCTTCTCTTCTCCCCGTGGTGAGTCAGTAAAAAACGTAGAGCTCATTCCGTCGTAGCAATAGATACGTAACTCGGGTTATGTCCTATATAGCGGGTCGACGGCGTAACGAGTAGTTATGGCCCGCGTTGGTCAGACCTCGCAACGCTGGAGGGATCTAACGATCTCAGAAATTTTCTCTTCTCCGTTCATTTCTCATGCAACGGCGGTCATTCAAAAATAATCGTATTCATTGGGTAGCACATACGTTTTTTCTTCAACCCCATATCCCAGCTAGATTGATCAGTTTCCTCTGAATAATCATTCGCACACAACAAATTACTATTGCTGCTATACGTTTTGATTTCGAAAATTCGGGTGCCTGGGATTAACGTCCAGAAATGGTGCCCGCGACAGGACGGAACTGAAAAACAGGGCAGTAAAATAGTAAAACGCTTGTGCAAATAGCCCGAATTTTTTCTCCTTTTTCCAACAGCATTTCTGCTATTCATAATTGTGCTCTGGAATCTAAATTTTGTTCCAAATGTGGACTTATAGCCAGGAAGAGGTCGATGGGCGCGCAGCAATAAGGAAGTAGAGTTGGCGTGTAACGCATGCAAGTTGAATGGGGCTCCATGACAGAATGCCAAACGACAAAATGCCGACACGACTCTACTTCGAGCGACGATATCACAAAAATAACACTCTCCCTCTCACACACACACTTTTCATCATGAACTTTATTATCATCTATAATATAATAATATAGGTATAAATAATCGAGGTACATACTTTTCACAACATTCATTCTCATTTGTAACTTGTATATAGAATGTAATGAGAGCGACAATAACATAATACATATTTCGAGCTAGAATTATGGAGCAGGTCTGGAATATCTTTCGATGTGTGCGATATTTAGTCGTTCGTCGTTTCGTCGTGTCACCGGTTGAACGGAGATGCGAAGACGATATGAAAATATTGAGAACAGTAAAAGCGATAATTAAATGCAGTAACCAGTGATTAGAATCCCCAAAAGTTTACGAGACTCAGGGGTCTGAGAACCACAAATTCTCCAACAAAGATAACTACATCCAGGGATTTAAGGAGCTCCGATATATTTACACATATGGGAAGCAGTGAATAGGACGTCGCACGGAGGACCCGAGGCGAATCCGCGTGAGAATATTCGCTCGGACAATGCAAGATGTAACCCAGTTGTACGAGTAGAATAAGTGACATAAATGGAGAGCAAATAAAGAGGGGGAGGAAAAGGGACGCGGCGGGAGGAGCACTGAGAAATGTACATGGATATAGAATTTGTACAGACCTATATTTATTAACGGATACTCGTGGAAGCCTCAGCTTCGGTCCTAGTATCGGCGAATTAGTTAGACTCGGAGAGAAATTATTCTCGTCCGATTGTGGTTTGGGGACGTGATAACCCCGTCAGCACAGTGGTTCACGGAAACCACAAATGTCTCTGAGATAGTTGAGAGACATTCACGGCCGAATCTGTACGATCGCCACGTATGTTTAAGTGCTTAAATGCAGATGGGCGTTCGGAGGCTCAGCTTACGTGACAGACGTGCTACGCAATGCCTTTTGTAACTAGAGTTCCCCAAAGCTATGGCGATCAACCTCGTGCCAATTGTCGTTGTTTTTTGGATAACTTATTCGCACCCTCTTTCCGCTCTTTCAGCTACACTCATCTCAATCCTGATTTTTTCGCACTCAACGAATTTTCGTGTTTTCGTGAGACCCCCGAAAATCGTTGCCCACACGGGCGAACTTGGCGACGCAATTAGGCGAGGGGTCGAGGAAACTGTGGGGAAGTCTGCTCACACAGGCAACTGTATTCTTGCCGAGCTCTTGTTGGCAAACACCCTTGGTAACACAGAGAAACAGCCTCAAAGGCTAACCAACTTCGCTCTCGAAGCTTCATTCAGAAAAGCGGCACATCTGACTCTGTCGCTGATGGTGAGCCCCCGTCAAACATTTACCGGTCATTCGCCTTTGACGTCGAATTAATTGGCGCAATCAGTTGATCTGAGAAGATAGGAGAATCTATAAAGTGATCTTCGTATCTGATGATATGAGGCTGAATTATCCACCAGCCTTGTCGTTTCCTAGGAATTAAGGAAGTTGAGGCTGTACAGTCATTTTTTTTACCCAAAAGTTATGACCTGTACCTTTCAAAAGTTAGGCCAGTTTACAGTTTGACAATGTTGCATACACTTTAAAGAAAAGTTGGGGAAAAAAAGACGAAAAACTGGTGAAAGCTCAGTCGAAAACACGAACGGTGACGATCCTAGCCTCAAAAAACTGCACGGGAAACAGACTATTATTAATATAATCTCAGCAAATCTCCTAATAAATCTGAAAAAAATTGACATTGTTCAGCAAGCCTTGCTCATGTTGCCCAAAAAATTTCATATTTTTAGCATCATTTTTAACGGAGATATCACTGAATGTGTCTTGACTTCCATAAGATTACATGTTATTTGGCCCGAATTGTTATTGATTTTTCTCAGCAACAACGCTCCTAAACTGTCTGAAAATTTAACTGATTTTTTTTTACACTTCACTTTATAAGATGCAATCGGTTTAAAAGCGATGACATCATTTTCATTCTAATGCCTCAACTTCCTTAAGGAAATGAAATATGACAAAGTCCTATTTCTGTACGCATAAAGATAAAAAAAATCACTAAAACGAGATTATGCGGAGAAATGAAAGTGAAAATTGAGGTCATTTCGTGGATATTTAGTGGGTTGAGCTAATAAAATAGATCTGGAGTTTCTCGATTTGTATTTTACTCGAAATGGCGCACGTGAGTAGCGTTTTCAGTTTATTGGAGTGACATTCTTCAGCTCGTTTATTTTCTAGAAACCTAAATGGTCCGAACGATTGATTGAATGTCAAACTAGAAGAGGTTTTGGCTAAAGATCGTATAATTTTCACCGAATAAGATTACCGGGAGCCGTAAAATGACTGTTGTGACACGAGTAGAAGCGTGTGAATCTAGATTCTGTTTTTACAAGGCGCTGGAGAGAGCTCAGAGAATAACACAAGAAGGAGCTTTACAATGTTCAAGCCATGTTATGTATCGACCGCTGAGATACGAAAGGGCGTAACTTGTTTGATATTACGAGTAGAATTGACTCGTCGAAGGGTCTTTACGTCGGCGAGGAAAGCACTGTTGTGGGTTCGCCTTTAGCGGAATCCCCGGAAGTTTCGTCACCTTGGTTCCTTCGAGCAAAACGTCCACACCACTCTCCCTTTCGGTCTCTTTACTCTTTCGTCGACATCGTGGCTTTCATCCCTCCGGGTCTTGAGCAAAACTTTCCCTCGACTCTTAAACTTGTTCCTGTAGCCGCGGGCGCGGTATTCGTGTCCATACTTCTCTGTACGCTCTCGTCTGGGTGTGTTTATGTATGATACTCCAGTGATATTCCTATGGCAATTTTTTTCGTCATATAGAGAAACCGTTTCCTGATAAAAACGGCTCCCTGGTGACCAAGAGACAACGCCTGACAAACCGAGCTTTTTTATTTCTTTCTCTCTCTCTCTCTCTCTCCAAAACGACTGATTTTTTTTCTTTCTCGCTTCATTGCGGTATTTTTCTTCACACACAACTCTTCGGGAGACACCGACTCGAATCTTTCCGTGGGGCATACACACACCGGCGCGTTTCACATTTCGAAAAATCGTCCTCGATTCCTTTTCACATCGACCATTCCTATTTGTCACGATTTTTCGAGAGGCGAACCGAAACTTTGTCTACGTGCTATTTTTATTCTTACCTTTGCGCAATTTTATTATTATCATTCCAGGGATCCACCGAGACAAAGGAAATTGACGCTTTGTTCAATTTACTATCGCTGCTGAAACTTTTTTCGTTTTCTTTCCTCAGATTCTTCATGATTTTATCGTAATTCGCTGAAAACATTGGCTTCGAACAGCATTTCGATGGATTACTTTCGTCGATTCTTTTCACAGATGATTATCCGGTGTCCGGCCCAAAAATAACCTCGCTCAAAATAACCTGGTAAAATAACCAACGAACAAAATATAACCGCGAGAATAATAATCGTCATTTGAAACGAACTTGAAGTTTTTAATTACTGGAATATGTAAAATAATTGAAATATTCATTTGAAATATTGATTGCGGATAAAAATAAAACCTTGTGCGGGATTTTCATTACTATAGATTCGAAATGCTTCATTATAAATTAATTGTTCATTGTTTTTAAAATGTTCAACATCTCGAGACCTCTCGAGAACATCCAACCTGCATTTTATTTCCTTCGTATTGGTAGGTTCGTGTGTGTATTTTTGTTTGTTTATGTTTGTGTGTGTGTGTTTGTTTGTTTTGGGATAATAGAGTCACTTTGTATTTCATCTCGATTATTTTGTTCGTTAGTTATTTTACCACATTATTCTGAGCGAGGTTATCCACATAATTAGTGACCGATACATTTTTACTTTGACAGTCTTTCGTCCTATTTGTCGGAGTTCAAACTCTCCCATGTTTGCACGCATATGGGTGATAATTCTTTTAAAATGTTTCCCAAGAACATTCGACTAACGCACCGTTTATACGACGTTTCTTCATAATGAATTCTCCTCTCAACGACGATATATGCAAAGTGGGGAACGAACACGCCATGCAGTTGATACTTCCTCACTTCCGTAGGGGTGGTAACGCGTGTTTTTTGTACACGCGAGTGTTGACGTATATAAAAATACAAAAATTGTGAGCTGCACGAACATTACGAATCTTTCTTATCGCCTCGTCGTCGTCGAATCAACAAAAAGGTGAGAGCGCAGCTTGACTGATTCAGCAAGAATCGAGGGTGAAATGGGAAACTGGCACGAACTTTGACAATCTACGCTCAGACGTGACCTTAGAGCTGCACCGAGAGCCACGGATAAGAGGACGAATATTGAAAAATCGTCGTTCGATTGTCGATCGATAAAAAAAGTAACGATAGGAATAAAACAGCGGGGCAGATCGAAATATTATTCGTAAATGTGTTTGGTACGGTTGGTTGATTCAACGAGCAAACAACAACAAAATTTGACACAATTTCCAAAGCGCGAGCGACAGTCGAGATATCCAACCTCCGAATCTTCTCCTTCGGATGTGCAGTAACGCAAAGCCAATAATAATATAGAAACGCTACCGCGAAAGCTCCTCTAACGAATGCCAATTATGCCTCAATCTGAAAAATCTCCGGTCCGAAATATCGACTCTTCCCATCGGCGTTATTCTCAAATTTCACATTTGTATATTTATGCACAGCTCTATTTCTGAACAAATGTTTTCCTCGCCCTAAAGCTGTGGAATATTTTATGACCGAGCTTGCGATTGAGGGTAGACATTTCGGAGTTATTCTGCTTTGCTTAACTATATATAAATGTGGAACTTTCCTCCTATCGATTTTGATCGACATATCTGTCGCTCTCGTCCAACTGCAGGGGCTGGAAACGAGTCATTCACCCACAAATAACAATTGCAGTTAAACATTATACACTGAACAATTGCGCGCCTTCGCCGAATGACGGGAAAGCGCGCAACGGTTGAATCGAATGAAAAGATAAAAAAAAACGATAAAAACATAGTTCAAGGCTTCCAACGACATCAATGTCCAGAGTTTTCATTTAAAATTCTTGTCATTCAACTATTCCTTTCGTTATTATTCCTATCGTGCGTTATTTAAACTGACGTTTCCAACTCAATTATACAGTAAACTACCGAGACAAATGCGAGGGACATTTGTTGATCCTAACAGGAGGAAAATGGAGCATGGACGAGATGCTCGAATCGCAAGAAAGCTCGGAGCAGGGCGGTTTTCGGGTAACGCAAAGTGGTTATATCGTACACCGGAGGAGCAGCACAGGAGTCGAGTCGTTATAGCAACCCCCGGGGTTATCTTTACCGAAGTGCGAGAGAGCCATTCGAAGTTCCGGAAACAGTTCAATTGCCTCGTAACGTTTCAGAGCAACCTGAGCACCGGACCTGCACACCCCGAGATCGAAGAACTTTCTCATCTGCTCCAGCTATTTCTCCCGCTTCTCTTTTCCCCGGCAACCTTTCGAGCACTCAGTTCTAACCGTCCGAAATAAAGAGTGCAGATTTCGGAGCGTTAATTCGGTGTGAGCAAAAATTACGGTCCTTAATTAACGGATAATCATGGCCGGAGGGGCTCCTGCACAACGCACAGCCCCCGCATTTTGTCCTTCCCATTGGAGCAGCATTCAACGGAAGGGGCGATAGAGTACAAAGCGAAGCGATGAATACACGAATGACGAGTTGATCAACCGAATTAGCCGTCCACGCCGCTCGACAGGAAAAAGGGTTAATTAGGTCAAACGAGAAAGTTAGCGCTGGAACATCGAGCCGCGGATGTTTGTTATTCTACACGGACTTCTATATCTGTCCTACAGAGACTCTCGTTTCTCTCACTTCGCGTTTGCCCTCAAGCCACTATTTTTATGCGACTATTTTCATCGACTATCTACACAGCTATAGATCCGGCTACAAATGTTGAACGAATGTTCGAACGAGAACAATGCTGCTCGGCTGCGATAGCGAGTGATTGATGACGGGGACGCTACACAAGAGTATCGTCACCGAGGACAAACAGTTCTTATATGGCCGACTCCACTGCGTATATGGATACATCGCTGACTACGAGCAAATACGGATACGTGTGGAGCGAGCAACTTTTTACATTTTTTCATGCTTCCGCATTCTTGAATGACTGCTTTGTCCAAGGGTAGAATAGATCCGGTTGAAAACAAACGTTGCATTTGGTCCAGCCCCCGAGAAGCAATGCTCCGAATCTGGCAGAAGGTTTAGACGGTCTTTTCAAATGCTGCCAGGCAATTGTGTCCCACCTTCATGCGCGAATTCGTGACAAACGTAAAAATGTTTGGATTAATATTTTACTTTCGATTCAAGGCGTTAAAAGGAGAAACGCTTTAATAGGGAATTTCGGGCTTGGCTGGCTGCGAAATTTGTAAGGATCCACGGGAAAAGTAAACGTAGCTTTGCCCGAAACATCCCTTAATCCTGGGTTAAGCGAGAAAAACGAGGCAACTCCGTTCTAGAAAGTCCCTGTTTTTTTTACAACGGCTAACCGACAGTCATTGGCACGTTTCCACGCTTTTACGAGCAGCCATTTTTCTTCAATATACCTTTTTTCGTTATGGAAGGGCTGCCAATGTCTGCAACGTTTCCGCTTGCATCGAGTCAACGAAACGGAAAAACTCACGGGGAAAAGGATGAAAAAAGTTTTTATGATTCTCGGATTCGAAGTAACGCATTCTGCCTTCATTCGGCTCATTTTTAACGATTTTTTTTCTTTTTCATTAGACTCTATCCGAGGAATCTTTTAAAACTTAAAGTTTTTATTAAATATATTGTTCATTTGTTCATTCATTATAAATCGAGTTCATCGTTATATCGCCATTTATTCGCAAAATATGTAAACTCAATTCCGTCATTTTAATTGTAAGTGCTGCAACACTTTGGTGAATAATTCATCGGAACTTTGCGAAAAAAATTCTTCCCACGGAACATATTATGTTCGTAAAGTATCAGCAAACAAATAATTAATTCCATTTTCACGCCTAGCCGCATACCCACGTCGATAAACCCGCAATAAACTTCTGACATTCGGTTGCGTCATTGTGCTAAAACTTCGCAAATTTTTATCCAGCGAACTTTGAAAGTAAACTTTTTTACCATAGCGAACTTTTCTATTCGTAGGAAATTCACGGCTTTATGAAAGGCGGAAACGGTATTGAAACAAAAGTTGCTGTCTTATATTGAGGGGGATCGTGACGCGTGTGAGGTGGAAAAGGTCGAATCCTGTGCACGGAATAAAAGATCAGTGCACGAATGAATTGTTAAAAGATCAGTTTTGTTTCCGTGGATTTGCTGTTTATTCCGAAGGGAATATTGAAATCGGAGCTGTCGTGAATTCCAAGCAAATTCTCTTGTCAAACATACGATTTTACCTATTTCTCAAAACTATTACGAGTTACTCCGCGTTTTATTTGCTTATTCCCTGCTTCCTTTTCATCTTTCAACGTTCATCTCAACCATGAAGAATGAGTATTCGTCTGAGTTTCTCTCACTATTTTATCGTTTCCGAGTAAACGTAAAAGGAATCTTCATAATTGAGGGACACTAAAAATCATAAATAAGGTAACTCTTTGTCAAGATCGAACTGTCATCAAATTTGTATCGAAGACGAATAACGCATGTAGAAACAGCCAATTGAATTGAGCGAAACACTTTTAAGGGGAAAGAAAAACAACGAAAAGAAGGAAGACAAAAGCGAATAAACTTCCACAGTTTCGATGCTGCAGAAGCCTGTCGGAGCCACCAATTTGTTACCTGGCTATCGTCTCTTCATTGTACGATCCTTTTTGTTCCTAGTGCTTGAAACACGATTTGTATAAAACCAAAAGAGTAACAGCAACGGAGAACTTGTCCGCTTTTCATACAGTTTCCATTGAAACGTTGACGCAAAATCCGCAAACGCGAGATAAAAAAATAAATTACGGATTCTCAGTCCGACCCTCCGAACGAAGAAGATCCTAATGAGCTTGTCACTGAGGTTCAACCCTGACGCGTGACGACCGAAAGGCCAATTTCATGAATATGAAAATGATGGCCAGGGGAGTGCAAACCTTTACGAGCATTGGAATCCAAGGATTATGAAAGGGACTCCACGAGAAGATGAGACGAAAAAAAATTCTCTCGCTTTCGTGATTCTCAATTGCATTCAGAGGACTCTATCGTAGCGCGGTGAAGAAAAAACGTTAAAAGAACGCCTCCAACTCCCGGATAGATTCTTCTAGCTTAACAACTGGTCCGGGACAGTCCGGATGCTGTGACCGGAAAAATCATATACAAGAGCGCTAGTTTTTCATGGATCGAAAATATATAAATATCGTTTAATGCATACCTTAAGATTCAGGGGTGTGTGAAGGTATTTCTCCAAATCATATTTTGGGGAGTGCAAACCCCGGGGTCGAATTTCTCTAGCCTACTAGTTGATTTATACGCTGCCCGATTCCACCGAGTTACGAAATTTCTCTTGAATTTAACTCTACGAATTTTCGTAGCCTGTCTGAAGGATCCCCAATTTGTGAAAAACACCTTTTTTCGGCGTTTTATCTTTCTCGTTGAAATATTCAAATGAATTTTTCGTCCTTAACTCGCGTATAGTCATGCAATCCCACTAAAAATTGTACGACGATAAGAATTCGGAAATAACTCGCGTTAAAAGCGAAGCGTATTTGGACGAGAAAGTAAACAAATAAAATATCACCGAATCGCAGATGGCCGAGGGTCGTCTTTGCTCGAGGTTTGGATCGCAGGCCCTATAAATACTGTACGTAGTAGAGAGGCGAATTGATCGTTCTACAGGGAACAGAGAGAACAAAGGGAATATTTCTCCAGCAAGTCGGTGCTTCGTGAGTTCGAAGAGTCCGATTACTCGTGTCCTGGCCACTGTCCTAACGTCCCAGGGGCTATTTCCGTTTTACCCTCAATCGCTCTTCGCCCTAAATCCTTTCTCAGGCTATTGATAGGAATAAGAGTCGAATCGATCGAAAAGATCTCGGTGTACATCAAACGATTCTCATTCATACAAGCACCAAGCAAAATCGTTGACTGTGACGCAATCTTCGAAGTATCCGAGGGTCAGTCGAAGTCTGCAATTGCAAAACTCGCTTCTAAATGATGATTCCATTGTTTCTATTATTTAAAATAAAAAATTTCGAATAAATTTACCAATTTAAAACTCAACGAGATTTTACGTGCGAATACATTTTCGTTGATTCATATGCTGGTAAAGCTACACACGCACAACAAATTTACGAATGTTTTTTCGAACGCCACACGAAGCAATTAATATCGTGTGCGGAGGGTCCATTGCAGGAATGAGATCCAGGCGGATCTAATTTCCAAAATTACGTGATACACCGCACGCGAGCATGTTACGTAAAAAATTTCTCGCTCTAACAACTTTTAATTAGATCTCGGATGTTCCTCCGGACCAGAAATAAACAAACAGAGGAGCCCAGCAACTTACAAATACTTCGTGTTTGCCCAAAAAGAGCTCGGAACAAGACGAGATTCTGCTACTTTCCGTGGCTTTTTGTTCAAGTTGTTTTCCCTACTTACGCGTAGATATTTAAGGGAGTCCTCGTTGGTCGATTTTTCCAAAATTTCATCAACACCGAAATAAATTTCATATCAATTTTCTTCATGGCCAAAATTTCGGCCGATTCTGGAGGGCAGACGAAAAATGTTGTATTCCCTTGTTCTACAACGGTTCGCATCGTGTACTTTCCCACAGTCACGACAATGTCCTTCGCACAGGTCCGATGAGCTCCGTCGTTCGAACGCAGATGATACAAAAAATTGGGTCTCCATAC
The DNA here is from genome assembly GCF_019457755.1 of Venturia canescens. NCBI lineage: Eukaryota > Metazoa > Arthropoda > Insecta > Hymenoptera > Ichneumonidae > Venturia > Venturia canescens. The sequence continues at coordinate 12,697,480 of NC_057426.1, forward strand.
AAGCTCGATCACCGGCAACGGCTGCTTTCGTACAGAATAGAATTTCGAGTCGAAAGGTTTGATTCGATTCTCCGAGAGGAGAATCACGCTGCATTTCCTCGATCCGGATCCGCTCGAGTAAAACAGTGACCCGAAGTGATTATTTCTGATTGGACGTAGAAACTTGGTACGATTCTCAATGAAAATTCGTAATTGAAGTTAAAATTGTCTATGAAATTCCAAATTTCTTGATGGACCTCTAACCATTCTCATTAACGAAAGTATTGAAAAGCTCTTAAAATCAGGAAAAAAAAAGTGAACGAAAACATTGCACTTGGGCACCTAAAATAAATAAAGTCAGAAAAATAACGTGTTCGTTCAAAGGAAGTTGAAAAAAATTTGGTGGACGAAACGGAAAGATTACGCAACGTTTTATCGCTGTTTTTCTTCTCTGCCGGGAGATATGAAGCAGATGAAATAAATTTGTTTTTTTATTGTTGTTTTTCTTGGCGGAAACGTGGAAGAGCGAAGAGACGGAACGACTTTGTTTCTTCGCCCAGCAAAAAGGATTGTGTGACGTCGCGAAACTCGTTTCCTCTTGGCGTATTTGGGAAAATCCCATTCAGAGGCTTCCGGTTATTTTTTATTTTTAATCCGGAAGCATGCTTGGTGTCATTATCCGGCGGAGCTTAATGAGACACGGCTGCGAGGGCGGGTACGAAACCGAGTGCCACATACTAAGTACCCTACACAGTTCTTTCGCATGGGCTCGTATACTCCGAATGTGTGTTTCACGTCTTTACCAGGCAAACGAAAGGGCATAAACACCTTACACAACAAGCGCAATCACTTGTTCTGCGTCTTTTTGTTTGTTAACCTATATTTACTTTTATGCATGCACAAGCCACTTCAGGCAACCTGAAAAGGTCAGTGCCCGAACTCTCACTCTTATTTATTCATTCTCCTTCCATATTCCAAGGTACAAAAGAAACTTTTTCCCATTTATTTGCACTTTTCTCAAAAATTCTTTCCTCCTTGTGTCAGCTTTGCTGGCGAGTCTAATACTTCAAAAAAGTTTTTAAAATTGAGCATTCCCGGACCCTCTGCGATGGTGCTCTTTTCGCTGCTGGAGTTTAAACTTTTTTGTGTTTGCCATTGATTTTCTCGTGATTGAAGTGAGTGAGGCGAGGGCGTTCTAAGATCTCTCTACTTTCAAGCTTCTCACGAGAAGTCATTTTTCTTCAGGGAATCTGTGAAAGGAGAAAGCTCGATGTCCGGTCCAGTCGATATGAAATGCCCCGTGCAAATGTAATAACGCAAAGCACACACAGACACTAATGGAGTAAGGCTTGCACAGAGAAGTTGTCGAGCGGTCGTTGACACGTGACGTGCCCGGCCAAAAGTCCGCTCCCGAAGACAAAGCTCTCGGTCGCGGGGAATCCACATTTGCCTAATCCAGCCTCGATATAGCTCGGCAGAAGTCGAGTTTTCTCTCTTGCGCGCTTCCATTCCACAATTTCCGGCGTACCGCTCACATATTGACTGCCTTCTGAATTTCTTTCCAAGCCCTCTACAGCTTCAATTTATTCCGAATATTTTTATTGTATTCATAGCGTGCTTCGATGAAACATTTTTCGAATAAACCTTTCCCTAAATTCGATCAATGAGTTTTTGGAGTTGTTGCCTTTTTATCCATTCTTCGCGTATACCTGCAGCATCGCTTCGGTCAGTGTGAAATTAATGTCGTAAGAAATCATCGTCGATGCATGGAGACCGTTTTTTGTACTATTTTTTAAGATACATCATTAAGGTAGGATCGTATTATTTTATGGGTGTTTAAATTCGATCGATTTTTTGCGGATAGCATATAAATTGCAGCAAACATATTTGTGGTAGTTCATTTCGAAACGAAATCGAAAAAATGCATGTAATTTTGAATATTCCAAATTGTATTCATCATCGGTATTTCAAAAAAGCATCACATTATAACATCTTAACCTTAATTGTAAAAAAAAACCTCTTATTTTTTAACTGACGAATAAATTAACGTGAAACGATAAATTGATACACTATGTTGGATATTTTAGACGATTCGTATATAAATTTAGCACAATGGTTTGAGTGATCGAACTTGATAGGATTCTTACCGAAAAATGATGCACATCAACGATGTTTCTACCTTTTAACGTTGTAAATAACAACAAAGCAGCTCTTCCTAATACCTCTCACTGTTCAGTAGCCATATTAAGTTTAATTTTTACTTCCTAATTAAGCATGTAGTCACTTTAAATTAATGTCAGAGTTATCAATCAAAAATTGTAAATAAATTTATTTCAACTTATCTCATGGCGAATGAAATTACAGGCCATCAATTGAACGGGGATCCGTCACTGACTGAACTCCAAATTTCATTCGTCCCGGGCTAAAATACTATAGTTTTTTACGTAAAAAAATCACTTTATTAGAGAACGCGAGGGGAAAACACAAAGGGAAATGGATCAAGAAAAAAGTGTTGTTAAAAGGGCAGAAGACTTCGACAGGAATGGGCCAAGCCAAGAAGAAACAAAATGACGAAATATATGCAAATGTGAATTTATACGAATGCTTATTACCAATTTCGTTCAATCTTTAACTTTAATATATCTTCATTACTAGTAAGACAATCGGCTCGAATTTTTTCCCAACCCTTCAATACACATACTTCATTGTTATTATGGGAAAGATAAACGATTTTTTACGGACAGTCCCTTGACCCTGTATATTTTTCTTCGTATTTAAACACGCTTGGGGAAATAACCAATAAGACGAACCCTTTAAAATTTAATATGCGTGTCAGTCGACTACCCATTTAAAGTCTGTGTAAATTTCAAGACTTTCTTAAGAAAATCATTTCGTGCATGAACTGCTTTGAAGATTAATTCAGTAACGAAACACTTTAACGACTTCCAACTTGAAGGGATCAGATTTTGAGTGGAAAATTTAAGGTTTCCTCTCGTTGACTCACATTTCCCGTAAGTTCGAATCAAATGTACACATAAATATGCGGAATATACATTATCATCTACACGCAGGAGGAAATCTATAGCGATGCAGGAAAATTTCGTCAAAGGCTGCCAGTATAAAGCTATGATCCGAGTTTGGTAGGACTTTTCTCGATAGCATTCGGTAGTGGCTCGGTAGACGAGGACTTTTCGTATTCGTATATGTCGGAGGAGGATGGGAAGCTCATGTGGAAAGCTCGAGGCCGACGTTGAACTCTTCGTCGAGCCAACAACTGACGCTCTCGCGGTGGACTCGCTCGCGAGATCGACCCCGTCGAAAAAGTTTCCTTCCGCCGGACGCGCCCTTATCGATCTCGTGGTTCGCCGCAGCCCCTGTGCCGTGCGAGACCTTTTTTCTTATATATGAGCTTCTTCCCAACTCGCGATGCAACTTTGGCACGGCCAGTATCCAGTCTCGGAATAAATATATTTCTCGACTCTTAACATGGACGTTAATGAAATGAAATCAGTAAGTTTCTTTCGAGTTTGACTTTTCGATCTTCCAATCGGAGCTTCTTTCGTTAAACGAAAAATTCCGAGCTGCCTCTTTCTCTCCATCGTTGTGAAACTGTTTCAACTAGTCCATTTTATTTTATCTACATTTTTGTCCTTTCAAATCCCATCTTCCGACTGCACTCCGAAATGTCAGGCTGAATGTGACGAGCTTTTTGGCTCGGATTGACGAATTTGTGGCAAAGAGAAACGTGCACCGAGAGAAGCAAGAGGGGAGGGGAGGCGCCCTTCTTTTTGCCCGTGTGCAAAGCTGTCGAATCTATTTGCCTTTCTCAAACAGAGAAAATGAGACTTATGTTAGAGGATCGCTGTTATTTCGAGTCAACGGTATGGCTCGTTCGTGAGTCACGGTCCAATGCTCCTCGACTACGTGCCAGAAATACGAAAGGATCCCAAGGAATTCTAACGTATATTACATTCACTTGCAAAAGATTTTTGAAATGCGGAAAAAACATGAACTTTTTCAGTTTCACTCGTGGGATACAGAAAAAAAAAAAAACACACAGAAATTTCGAGAATTTTGGCTCACGCAAATTTACCGAGGAAAAAGCCTTCGGAATTTGCAGTGTTGTGTCCAAAGTTGTCTCGTAATATTCGAGCTCGGTGTCTAGCGAAGGAAACTTTTCTTGGAGCATGTGGCATACTTTTTGCTAAAGAAATGTCGCACGACCGAGTCCCGTTCTGACCACAAAACTCTACACCCGAGTGAAAAATAATGAAAGAATTCATATCTTTGCGTATATACATACAACTTGAGAAGGGTACAGCCCCAACGTTGAAACTCTTCTTCGACCCCCTCGTGTTGTCGGAACGTTTGCCGATGAAAAATGAGTTACGTAAGTGTCAATATATCGGAAAACGCTTAACTGTCATGATATTTCACGAATTTTTATCGACCAGAAAATGAGCACTTATGAACGCATTGCCATTTGGAAAAAGCACTCAATTTGTTTACATTTTCGACATTGAAAATAAACGCGAATGTTGGGACCTTGTTGGGTCACTACCCAACAAGGTGGATTCGTCTGTTGTTAGATCGTCGGCTAATAAAACAGGCTAAAGTGACAGCGAAATTTTCATGTGGTCGTTAAAGATCGCAACTCTGAACGGTGGTCCGTTTATTCCCCGCCGTGTACGGCACTGCTTAATATTCTCAACAGTTTTATTTCTATAAACAAATATTTAGCTCTGTTTTTATTTATTGAAAATTTGATCGTCGTCGTTTATTGTTTAATGAGTTTCGAGAGCAGAGAAAAGGTATGCGAATCGTCGCTGAATATCGCTCATTATAAATGACAAAACGTTGGCGAAGTTCGTGGCAAGCTTTTAAAGCAAAAAAAAAATAGGATGATGCGAGTTTAGTTGCGTTCTTCGAGTTCGAGGAATCACAAATTTTATATTTTGGTGCAAAATCGAAGCCTGGATAAAAGTGGCACGAGTAAATCGTTCAAGGGGTTTGCACTGCTGTAAAATATTTCACGAAGATAGTTTTTGGACCTGATGAAGGCAGTTTCCTGTTTAATGCACGCTCACTAAATAATTTTTCATGATGAAATTCTTATGAAAAGCAATCGGATTTCCTATTGCTACGCGGAATCCGTTCGGAAGGATTTTAATTCACAAGAAATCTTCAGAGGCGAGAAAAAAGTGTGAAAGATCGAGTGCGAATGTAAAAAGAGAAGAAAGTGGAAAGGGAGTAAGCCGAAAATTTGAATCCCCGGGGTACATGGGAACGAAAAGAGGAAAAAAAAGTGGAAGACGAAAATGGAGGATTGTACAGTGAGGATGAGACTATCCAAAGACCCGTATCAATCATTTTGATTCATGCGGGGATATCGTATAGGTTCTCTCCTTCCTGATCCGCGGATTATCCTTCGACGAATATCCGTGTCCCTCTCTCGCCCAGAGGCAACTTTCGGTCTCTCTTTTCCATTAAGAAATAACGCCTTCTCATCGTCCAAAAGCAGCTCGATCGCGGAGTCATGTAAAAGCAGCCTATGGACTGTACCGGATGTCGCTACGGAGGGAACGAGATAGTATTTAATAGAGCTTCCGACATTTATTTTTTCTTCGATGTTCCGGCAGTCCAGGAAGCCCTCGCGGGTAGTAAAATTCACATTGGAGGGTCCTCCACAATTTTTCCGTCTTCTGACGGACCCGGACCCAAAAAAACATGAATAAAACGGGGGGAAATGCGGAAGAGACATTTGGCGAGAGCCAATTCGCGATAATGCAACCGAGAAGTGTCTATCAATAGATTTACAAATTTCTGGGATGGAACTGGATCGTTGTAAATAGAGAATCCCATCGTGGAATGTGTCTCAATCGATCCTACGAAATTGGCCCTTTCTATATTCGAGCCAAACTATTCGACGTTGCTTCACGTTGGCGAGGAAAATAAAGTAGAAACAGGAACGAAAGGGAGGACTGAGGGGACGTTTTCGTTGAAAAAAGCAAGAAAATAAAAAATAATACAACTTTTGTCAACGTTGCTTTCATACGTTGTATAACAGAAATAACGAAAATGCTGCAACTCGTATCACGTATTTGCCATGAACTGTGTGGATCACAACATTAAAATTCATGAGCATAAGAGATACGAAAACAGTGTTCCGCCAGTGGTACGTAATACTGGCTGGTTCGCCTGCACTTTGCATGCCAACTTGAAAAGTCTTATGAACTTTATAAGGCGAAGAGCTTACAACAGCCCCAGAGGAGTGAATGTTTTCACAGCTTTAAATTTCAACAACATTGTTTGGAATATTTTTACTCCTCATTTTCAATCTGATTTTTTTTACTCGGTATTCACGAGTACTTTGATCATAATTAATCGCATTTCGATCAACAATATTATTGTTCGATAAAAAATACAAAGGAAAATTATCTTTTTGCAGACGGACTATAATCGACACTTGGAAAATCTTCTAGACCAGGTCGAGAGTCTCCTCGTCGAATATCTTAAACGGAGATTGAACGACAATGGCCTCAAACAAATGGTCGAGTATCACAGCTGGCTGGAAAGAGTCCAGAATCTTTCGCATGGTAAGTCACAGAAGAAGAACCGCGTCATTACTAGACGAATTCATACGTCGTTGTCGGCTTTCATCATCATAATCGATCGATATTTTCTCTATGAACCATATTCATAGCAATACACCATGAATAAAAGAAAGAATTGTGCCAACAATATAAATCTCATGAAATAATAATACGATTGAAAATCTCCTGTACGCACAGACGAAAATCACAAAGTTACAATGGCTGCCGAAACGGAACTTTTTCTTCGTCGTACAAAAGAATTGTGGAAGCTCGTTACAGCGATGAAGAGCTTGGTCGATATTCCGACTTCAGAACTGCAAGTGATTGACGAACAATTGAAAAAATTGGCGCACAACGTCAAAGAAGATAAGTGCTTGAATGCAGGTGGAAAATTCGAGTGGGTTGACAGCATTCTCGTAAAGGTAATTTTTTTTGCTCCTTTCTTACCACCAGCACAATTAAAATTTAACGAAATGTCAGATATTTTCAAGTTAATATTTCTAATGGATCATGAGAGTGAACTTTGCATGGAAAATTATTTAAAATGTCATTTTTTAAACTATTTCCATCGTTTTTTTTCTTAAATTTGTAGAAAAATGTTGTGGCTTCCTCCAATTTCGAAGATCCGAGGCTTTAATATTTCAACTCTTTTTTCGTACAATTTCAATCTCGACAGCGCTGTATTCTAGTAATTTTTGTACTCCAAACTAAAATAATAAAATTCGTCTAAATGTCAATTTTTCTGGAAACTCACAACACAAATTCAGAGCCTGTGGTCTCGATACCCGAGTATTTGTAAGGTTCACGTTTGCGCAATTTTTGAAACTACAAAATTGATGATTATTTGTAAATTACTTGCAAAGGGTTCTCTCGTCATTTTTTTTTTTTTTTTTTTTTGTGGCGATAACGTTTGGACTCAAGTTGGAACGTATAAATTTTGCAGTGTCTTCAGGAAGGCTCTTGGCTTCTGTTGGACCAAGTTAATTTATGCAGTCCCGCAGTATTGGACAGACTGAACGGGCTTTTAGAGCCTGGCGGTGTTCTCACTATCGGAGAACGTGGAGTTGCCAACGACGGTGATATCTTAACTATTAAGCCACACAAAAACTTTAGGCTTTTCTTAACGATGGATCCACGCTATGGAGAGATTTCGAGGTGAGTTTAAGTTCTCTCGATAAAAATAAAACAACTCATTATACGACGTTGGATAAAAATCATGTAAAATGAAAAATAGAAAAAAAAACGTCGCACCGCACATTTAAGGAAGTTGAAGCGATATATATAGGACATCATACGAAAAATACATTAGATTTTATTATTCCAAAATAATGAATTGAAAATTTACGTGAATTTTCTTGAATAGCGCTTAATTATGTGTGAAAAATTTGAGGAGGTTTCACCGCCTGGTAATCGAGATATTCATTGTCGAAAATGACAAGGTTAAACATGGGCTCTTATGGAAGCTTTCAAAAAATTGCAAACTTCAACAATAAATATCTCAATTTCACGACGGTGAACCATCGGCATATCCCGCCAGAAGTTTAATACTGTCTTAAGCTTTCTGTTTAAAAAATTTTAATGTGCAAAGTTGGAAAATAGTTTTAACATGAGATACGCTTCAACCTCCTTAAAAGAGCTTTTGTCCTTGATTATGCAAGATTCAAATTTTTTTCTCCAGTTGACCCGAATCACTACATTTTTCACAATTTTCAATTACAGAGCAATGCGGAACAGAGGAGTAGAAATTTTCATGCTCGGTCACAGGGAGAGATGCGAGAATGACGTTCTAGATCTGAAGTCTCTTCTTCACAGTCTTGGCCTCGAGAGATCGAATCATCAAGAAGCTTTGTTGGAAATACACGAAAAAATATCTTCTGAGGATGTGACATCGGATAAGTTGAGTGTCGTGCACCTTTTGCATTCGGCATTTTTAATAAATCAACAAATATCGCGAGGTTTTCCAGCTTTCGAGGCATTCAGGATCTCTTGTATCGACGTTTACGTAAAATCGCGCTGCATTCAAGGAACTCTTGCCAAGGAACGTCTGAAATCACTGATCGAAGAGGCCATCAATCGTCACGACGTTTCTACCTGCACGACCAATTTCTTCGATCTCGCTGCTGTTACTCCGAAGATACGCGATTTCCAGGATAATTCAAGACTCACGATCGTCAGGCAACAAGGATTCCTCCTGGATGCAGCATTGCGTATCCACGAGTCTGCAGTCGAGAAATATGGGACGAATCTGAATTTGTATCCAACTACCTCGCTGCTGAATGAATATTTGAAAATATCGAAAATTCGGGGGCCTGAGAACGATTTCCATATCGTTAAAATATTGCCCTATTTGTTATTGAATTTCTACGAGAATTCGTCCTTGAACGATGTCCAGTTAAGAGAGCGTTGGGTTGGGCAAATAACGTCGGAAACGAGAGACCAATTATCGAAGACGGTAAAAGAACGGAGTGAATTGTTAGCTCGAGAAATAGCTGGATCAAAACACGAATTCGGGCTCGATATATTACCCTGGGATCCTACAAACTTGCCAAATGTCATGGATAACGTCGCCAACCTTGACAAAGCAAATCGTTTGGCTCTAATTTTGTACTTGATCGCTATGAATATGCAGTACGAAACGATACTCGACGATACGTGTTTGGACAAGGATGAGAAAATCATTACCGTTTTCCAGTACTCAAACTCCGTCTATCATGGTGAATATCGTAATCGAATGAATCCAATAGTCATTTTTTTTTTGTATTTTGCACAAGAACTCGTTGGATTTTGCAAATTCAAAGTAATATTCACAGGTTTTTTAAAACGAGAATGCCTATGGAATGATAATGGCTATTTTAATATTGTTTTAGTCATTGAATTATTAATAATCATAATTTAGATCGATTTCTAAAAGGTCGCAAATCACCTTAAATTCAGTAGAAAATGTGAATAGAATTTTGATTTTTCATTCACTTATTTTCAGGGAAACTAACGTCACACTTGAAAAATCAGCCGCTGATAACGAATTTCGTGATGTTTATCGCTCAATTAAATTCTTGCGTGAATTCAATATTCCGGGATGATTCGACTGTGGTAACGAGCGAGGAATACGTAGAGCTCCGAAGAAACCTTGCTTGGCTGGAAAGATTCTACACATTGGGAAAATTGCCGCTTGTCGATAGAACGGAAAAGACGTCAAACATTTATGGCAGTCTCGACGAGACGATCCTCATGCTCAGAGTTCACTACAAGTGGCTCGTTAAATTCGTCAAAAGCTTATTCGCGCTGAGTGGAAAATTCAACTTGAGCAATGAATCTAAAGGGGAGATTGAAAGATTGACTGTGATGATTGAAAGCATTAACGAGAGCGTCAAATCTGTTGATGACCCTTTCAGAAAAATAGCTAAGCGTTTGAAAAAATACCTCGTTATGCCACTTCCTTTTTCATCGGAAACCGGAGCGTTGGTTTATTCACACGTGAAAAAATTGTCCAACGAATTAGGACTCTGCGCGACGGATCGTGGTGACAGTACTTTGAAGGCCGAATTGAAAATAATTCTTTTGCAAAACGACGAAACGGTCAAAATTCGAACAGGACTAATGAACGTTTGGAAAAGTTTCTACGACGATCGTGATTCCGACGAGTCGGTCCTACAAATCTTACACGATACCGAAGAGTTTTGCAATCGTTTGAATTTAGGACTACGAACGCCAGTCGAGATGTCTCAAGCTCTCGCACACATTCAAACATATCGCGATCGTGATCTCATCGATTTATCGATTAAGGTTCAGCTCTGGCCGATCTACGAGTACATATTTTTCGTGCTGGCTAACAATTTTCACAGAAAAATATCCGAAGATCGAGAGATCGAAACGAATAGTCGGGTTTTAGAACAACTGTCGAAAATTCCAAGTTTACCGATCAATTTCGTCGCGCTATTGAAAGCAATTGTTCTCCAAGAAAATGGCTCGAAAGAACGGGATCGTATGAAACACGAAATATTCCCCCAACTCGATCGTTTTATCGGAAGGTCCTGTGCTTTTTACGATTCGAAGAATTTCCTCCGTTGGCAAGGAATCAGCGAGATGGACATGGAAAAATCGATAACGGGCTTTGAGACTTGCAAGGTTATCAATCCTATCGATTCTCCGATTCTTGCGAACTTGGTATCGGAATTGATAATCAACAAGTGCAAAACGGTTCATGAAAAGTCGATTCTCGCGACAGCTCGTCTAGGTACATATAAATCGAGAATGAGCCAATTAAAAACACTGAACGAGGTGTTATGGCGTAACAGCGTAGCTCTCAACTCACCGGATTACGACAGATCTCGAAACGATCGTTTGACACTGCTCTCTTATCTCAAAGTTTTCTTGAACGCCGAAGAAAAAATGGCGAATGAACGAGATGTCGGTCTCGTTTTAGAAACAGAAATGGCGAAGCAGAAGGATAACGTTCGAATGGAGCTGGAGGAAAAGTTCAAGAGAGATTACGTCGAGCCACTGAACGAGTTGAAGAGAAAAACTAGAGAGATTTCGGAATCGTCAGAACCGCGAGATAACGAGCACCTCGAAAGAGCCAAAGCGTGGATCATTCTTGGATATCTTCAAGTATTTTTATTCGGAAATCTTGGCCACATTGATCCGATTCATAAAATAAGTCTGAAACTTCGTTACGTTGAGGAAGATATCGAGGATTGTAGAAAGACGATTTACGTGGCGAGCCTCCATTCACGAATTCGTGGTGACTTCTTCCCCAGTACGAATACATCATCCCGTACGCTTGAGACAAGAGATCGTCTCGTGTCACTGGAGAGTGAGAGGAACGAGCTCAAAACTTGCAAAGCTGTACGCCCATTGAGCACGGAATTCGTAGGATTGGCTAAGGAAACTCACAACTTTCGGAACAGCCTAATGTCCTGGCAAGCGATCACAAAAATAATGAGCAAATTATTGCATGCCAGTGAACAATTGAATACTCGAGGGACCCTCAACTCCGGTGTTATCTCACCAGCCAACGACGGAATTCAAGAGGCTGAAATATGGCAAGAATCCTTGCAAAGATTTGCCGAACAATTGGACAATAAATATTCCTCGGGTTATCCCGATATCGTAATTCCTTTCTTAACAGCAATCGCCCAACTCAGACACGGCGTTCGAATTCTCAGCGACGAAGTTAAAAGATTGATTAATCTTAGAACATGCAACGAGAATGGCGAAGCCGTAGAAAATCTGCTGCACAATCTCGTACGTTTTCCAACCATCGGTAACGGGCAAAGTGATCTTCTGAGCCTCGTAGAGGTTTGTACATCCCCCGAAACTCGTGAGATAATAAACAAAAGTATGAACAACGAGAGCAACGGTTCCTTCGTTTCACTGTGTGAGCAGTTCCGCATGGTGAAAGTAGGACTCTTCGAGCTCTACAATCGCATCAGTCTCGAGGGTCAACTGGACGTTACCTCGTGGCACAAGCTCAATGTTCTCCTCCAACAGATCGTCTTGATCTGGCAGAGCCAGCGGGATGAAAGTAAAAAGCGTGCTGCTGCAGAGGACAGTCTCTACGTGAACAAAGCAAAGATTCAAGGCAGTTGTCCCACCGAAGAGGAAGAAATAACTCGGGAACTTCGTACTTTGTTCCCGACATCGAGGGACGAGGATTTCATGGATATCGAAGAATCGAACTTACCGACGTTGGAACGCGTAGAAACTAATCGAAACGACGAAGAGAACAAGGATGCAACCAGTTCACGTTACGCTGGCCTCGTTACCGACACTGATGTTAACGAAGTTCGCGTCATACATTCCCAAATTGTAAATCACTTCGTCAGAGCCGCTTGGTTGAGGAAAAGAGTGGATAACATCGAGAGAAATTATGTTGAGCCATTGATACAGCGGTACAACACGTTTTCTCTCATGCTCGAGAACCTCTTACCGGCTATGGATTGTCGCTTGAACACCAAGCTCTACACAAGCTTGAACTTTTTGACAGCCGTCACTGTACGCACGAGCGAAGGCCATGCCGACAATCTTCGAGACGCTATGACGGAGAATGGATCAATCATTAAGGGTAGAACGTACGATTATTACAAAAGCAGCAACGTTGAAGAGGCCAGACAATGTTTGCCAATTTTGGAAGCGATCGTTGACAGAGTTGAAGGTTTCCTCAAAGAATGGCCAGAGCACCCGACCCTCGGATCCATCAAATCGATCATTCAGAGGATCCACGGGTTCTCGATAACTTCACCTATCTCGAGATTCCTAACAGGCCTCGAATTATTGCTCGTGAAAATGAAAGAATGGGAGGAGAATGCCCACAGCGGAGTCAGCTTATCCGAGCTGTCGCTATCCCTGACTCAACAAATAATATCTTGGCGCAGACTCGAGCTAGCCTGCTGGAAAGATTGCTTGAATTCTGCTCACGAAAGACTCGCCTCGAAAGCTTCCAAATGGTGGTTTTTCCTTTACGCCCTCGTTGAATCTTACGCAACAAATTCTTCCTTAGAAGTCGACGTCCCAGCAGCTGACGAGACTGTGGAAGTGCCTAAATCAGACGAACCCGTGACATCGAAGAAACTGATCGAATTGCTCGAAGCTTTCATCAGCGGTTCGTCACTCGTTGAGTTCCAGCCAAGACTGGATCTTCTTCACACTTTCCACTGCCACGTTTACCACATGCAACGATCTACCGAACGCGATCAACTGCTCGCCATATTCTGGAACGTTTACAATTATTACAAGCAGTTCAGTTCCGATGTAGACCGGAAAATGAAATCTATCAAAGCCCCGATCGAGAAGAAACTTCGCGATTTCGTGAAAATAGCTCGCTGGAATGACATCAACTACTGGTCGGTAAAAGAGACCGTTGAAAAGACCCACAGAACATTGCACAAATTCATCCGCGAATACGAGACCGGTCTCGGAATCAGCGTAGCCACTTGTCTGCTGATCAAATCGTCGAATTATAGTTCTGAGGGCGACAAGGGTGAATGGGACAGATCGAAAATCCGTGATTACTCCATAGACCCACAAGACTTTGCTTATCCCGGCAAGAAAGTGTTTGCTCAGTTTTCTAACGAAGAAATGAAAAGTCTTTACGAAGCTAACAATCTCATTGCACGAATGGAAAACTTGTTCGTCAAAGCGAAAAGTCTGAGCAAAGAGACCATCTTGATGTCTTCCTACCCAAGCTTGCGATCCGGTCTCGAAGAATTCATGGAAAACGTGATTTCTCATGCAGTTCATTTGAAAAACATGGATATCGATCGGACTCTACCAAAACCGAAGCAAAAAGCACACGCTAAGAGTATTCTTCAACAGAAAAAAATGGCGCTTGCTGATTACTTCAAAACGATGTCACACATCGGCGTTTCCTACAGGACTGGAACGCTCGCGTGGAAAAATCGACAAAATGACGTTATCGATCTTACAGTACCACCGGTCGATTTGTCCGCGCCCCTCCAACGTTTGGACCATGGCAAGGTCGACAAACAACTTTTGGCTCAGTGGGAAGGCTGCGAAAATTATTATTACAAATCTTTGGCACGATTGAACGCACTGAACCTTGCATTTACTAAGATGCAATCTGATCTTGGTATGCCGAACATGGAAAGATGCTCAGGTTACTCCAATCACATTATGCTCATGGCGCATCAACAGAAGAGATTGATCGCCGACTCTTTCGACTCGTACTTTTCGCTCAGGAGCCACGTTGCCAATTTGACGAATATTCTCGATTCTCCTACGAATGGTTCGGGCGATCGTGAATGCTACGATTGTGCCAAAAATCTTAAAAAACTCCTCACCACTGTTGGAAGCGGCTTGGAACAGTTGATGCTTTATCTGCAAGCTTGCCCTGCTGATCCAGGCCTGGATTCAAGCACGGAAGCTTTGACCCTTGAAACGAGCAATTTGGCAATTATTAATGCAACGAGAAACGATCCCGTCTGGGAAGCAGCTAATTCCCTTTTGCAACGTTCTCTCGTCTCATTGAATCCGATCACCGAGTCTTACGAGAAATTGTTTCACGTTGAAGTCACGATTCTCACTCCGGTTCATTATAAATTTTTGAACGAAAGCAACAAAACTTTGTTAAACGTGAAAAATTGTGTTCGGGATTTCGCCAATGTTTTCTCCAACGAGGTTGAGAAATCTCATCCAATTGTCCAGAGCGTCGAATTTTTGCAGTCGATTATAGACGAATGGATGGAAAAATTCCTGCTGTTGGAAGTATCTGACAATGTGTCTGAAGACGTTGGCACCAGTAACGAAGACAAAAGTGGCGAATGTGTTTCGGACATTGAAGTATTGATCACTACAATGTTACTTGCCATTCAGCAAAAATATAAGGAAGCATCGGTCGATAGCGAAGTAGCAGTTCCAGGGGCCGAAGAAAACACCACCGTAAACGTCGACGATGAAAATATAAACGCGAAAGAGCAAGGCGAAGATGCAGTCGAAGAAGAAAACGACATGGAGGAAAACAGTTTTCGTGAAAAATTGATAGAATCTTTGGCAAAGGATATCACGAGCCTGCGATTGCGAGAAGTGCATCAGTGCCTCTTGAACTCCTTAACAATAACAGCCAACGTGGATTCCTCGTCATCCTTCAAACGAAAAACTTTGCTAGCTCGATGTCTACCTCTTCTCAAACAGTATCTTCTCTTTTCGCAGTTTTATTTGAACGAGCAAGTCGGAACTTATCGTACAACCTGCAAACTGTTGAATCTGCAGCTAAGCGTTTTTCTCGATTTAGCCACGAATGGTTTCTGCATACCGAAAGATTTGGATCTCGAGGAAGGTGACGGGGAGGAGACTAAGGAGGGAAAAACGCAAAATGGTATGGGCCTGGGCGACGGGGAGGGTGAAAAAGACGTTTCCGACAGGATCGAGACGGAAGATCAATTGGATGAGGCAAGACCAGCCGATCAGGAGAAAGACAAGCAGGAGGACAAGGATTGCAAGGAAGAAGAAAATGGTATCGACATGTCCGAGGATTTCGAAGGTAAAATGCAGGATATTGAGAAAGACGAGAACGACGAGAACGAGGGTAAGAGTGAAGATGAGAACGAAGAAGATTTGGACAAAGAAATGGGCGAGACGGAGCAAGGAGCTGATGCGCTTGACGAAGAAATTTGGGGCGACGACAAGGATGAATCCTCGAATGAGAATGAGAACGACAAGGAAGAAGACGATTTGGGCAGAGGCGAGGAAATCGGTGAGAAAGAAATGACCGCTAAGGACGACAATAAAAAGAAGAACGAGGATAACGAGCGGCAGGAAGATGGGGATAGGCGCGAGGAGGAGAAGCAAGAAATCAATGAGATGAACGAGCCTGAAGTGAACGACGATCAGATCGATCCTTATCACGGAAATCAACAACCACCTCCCGAACCTGAGCCCATGGATCTTCCGGATGACATTAATTTGGATGGAGAAGAGGCCGACGATAAGCAGCAAGGTGACGAAGAAAATCCCTTCGATATCGACGAGATGAAAGATTGTATGCCACCACCGGAAAAGGAGGAAACGGCGGAGGGTGAAGACGAGCAAGACCAAAAAGAAGAAAACAACGAACCGGAGGATTCGAGCGACGAAGAAGACAACGCTGTGGAAGGCGGCGATGCGAAAGCGACGAATGAGGACGCAGCGGAGGACGAACCGTCGGAAACCGAGCCTGAGAACGATCCCAAGTCTCAAGTGCCGGAGAAAAAAGACGAAGATTCACAGGAAGAGGAAAATGAAAATAAACCTGATGACGGAGCTGAAGAAAAAGCAGCACCAAGCATCGACGATCCCAGCAAAGAACTGGACGCGGCTGATCAACCAGAAGCAAACAAGGATGGCACACGTGACCGAACCGCTGATCAGCCCAACGTCGATGAGCAGCAGGAATCTACAGCCGAGAACAACCAAGACGATAGCAACAATCGTGGAACCGGTAACGCGCAATCAGAACAGCAGGAAACTGGACATTCCGGAGATTCGATGCAAAATATAGCGCCCGTCCAGCATCGAGAGAACGAGAAACAACAGATCGAAAAGCGAAAGAATCCCGGCGAGAGCGATGAGAATCGTTCCCTCGTGGACCAACTTCAACCAGATAAAAAGAAGATGAAAATGATACATTCCAGGGAAGAAACGACTGAGGATAACCCGGAGGAAGAAGGAGCTGATTCGGATGAAGATACGAATGACGTCGACATGTGTCAGCATGTCAAAAGTTCAGAGAAACACAACGACCAAGCCATGGACGCAGCTACCAAAGAGCAGGTTAAGCAGCAAGCTGCCAACAAAGAGAACGAAGAAGAGAAGAAAGAGGATGACGAGTCCATGGAAATTGAGATGAACGTTGACGACGAAGAAGATTTGAAGGAAGAAAAAGACATAAGAACCGAAAAGTCTGCCGAGGTGCCTTCTGCTGGAGAACAGGAGAAGGAGAAAACGAAGAACGATACAAAGGGCAGCAACTCGGAGGACCCCCGAATCGAGAGTGTCGTTGAAACCGAAGGAGATGTTGCTCCAACCACACGAGTTGACCGGGGAGCTGAATCAGCTTTCTTCACCAACACTCTCGAGCCGAATATCTTGTCTTCCATCCAAGCATCCAGCAAACGTATGGAAGTTGAAAACATGCTGAGCAAATGGACTTACGTTCCTTCGACCGACGAAGCACTCGCGGCTTGGAATTGTTTGAGCAGCGTTGTCGAAGCTCCTGCAAGGGATTTGGCCGAAAAATTGCGACTCGTTTTGGAACCGACGCAGGCGACCAGGCTCAAGGGCGATTACAGAACCGGAAGAAGAATAAACATGAGGAAAATCATTCCATATATAGCTAGTCAATTTAGAAAGGATAAAATCTGGCTCAGACGTACGAAACCGTCCAAAAGAGATTATCAAATTGTTTTAGCCCTCGATGACAGCAGCAGCATGGCCGACAACCACTCGAAAGAACTGGCTTTCGAATCCATGTCTCTCATCAGCAAAGCCATGGGATATCTTGAAGTTGGGGAACTTAGCGTTATCAGTTTCGGAGAGACTGCGACTGTTCTTCATCCTCTTGGACAGCCATTCACGGAAAACAGTGGTTCGAGGTAGATTTTTTATTGGTTTTTTTTTATCTACAAGTTTTGTGATTTTTTTAACGTTCTGCGAGACCGCATGATTTTTGAGTTTGAATAATTTTTGAAAATTTCACTGGATTTTTCTAAATTCATATTTTAATAACTCAAAGAAAATCCCATACGCAAGTACTCAATTGATCTTTTCATTTTGGCAGATTAATCCAAGAAATGAGATTCGATCAGAAGAAAACTAAAGTTGGACAATTGGTGGACTTCACCGTCGACATGTTTGATAGCCAAAAAAGCTCAAACGACAATGCAAAATTGTTAGTCGTCTTGTCGGATGGTCGTGGAGTTTTTTCTGAGGGCTTGGATCAAGTCAACGGTGCTGTCAGAAGAGCTAGATTAGCTGACATATTCCTCGTCTTCATCATAGTCGATAATCCACTTAATAAGGTGAATTTTTATACTTTTATATTTTTTTATGAATTTGACCAAATTTTCAATTTCTCAAACTGGGTGATAAGTATTCATTGGCAAAGAATTTGTGCATTTTCAATACACGGTTCAATGACGTCTGAGAACTTTTTGATGCAAGTGTATAAACTTTTTATTGTTGAATGTATTTTGGAATTATGCAAAATTGTAATGAAAAATTGTGCGAATGAATTCGTTAAAAACCAGTTAGGGATGAAAATTCAAGCGAGTAATTCAATTAAAACTTCACACTTCAACGTTGAATTCTCGATTTTTAAATGTCTGAAAAAGTCCATTTTCAAAACTGAAAATACACGTCAACTCACTGATTTGCCATGAAAATACACAAACAACTTATAGAACTCTCTGATAGATATTGGATTCATTCAATGTTTGTTTATGTTTCAGGACTCGATACTGGATATTCGTATGCCAGTTTTCGAGGGAGGTAAACTGCTTGGAATAAAATCTTATATGGACAGTTTTCCATTCCCATTTTACATGATACTCAGAGACATAAACGCTTTGCCTGGTGTCTTGAGTGACGCCTTAAGACAGTGGTTCGAAGTGGTTGGAAAAATCGATTCTTGAGTATATTCGCAATTAATTCTTTTGCATTATTTCATGAATACAGTTTTTAATCGAAAAACAAATTCAATCAGTGTGTATAGTAAATAAATATGAATACAATGTAATACCCTTATTTTATTCTACGAGTTTCCAGAGACTGATATATCCCACGCAGACTTTTTCCAATGAGTGGGGAAAATCAGAATTCCGAGTCCGCGGAGGTACTTTTAAGATGATGGATCAGTCGGTAATCACAACCGTGAGTGCGAGAGAGATAGCTGCAAATTTTGAAAACGAAATTTTTCCACATCGTTCGTCTGATCGAAAAAATAAAAATGTCATCGGATTTTTGCCATCGTGCTGCGTACGATGACATTTTTATTAATTTAATCGGACGAACGATGTCAAAGAGGTTCAATTTAAAAAATTCGAGGTGTGATTACCGACTGATCCATCATCTTAAGAAAAATTGTTTCCGAGTGCCTTTATTCGAATTTTTCTGGTATAATAATTCCCCTCCATTGTAAACAAGCGTTGTAAACGCTACAAGCGTTTAGATGGGTGCGTTTAGAATTGTGTTCTCAACGCTCCCGACGTTCAAATGGTTGAACGCATCCCGCTGTCTTCACTTTTCGATGAATCCAGTGTTATTTCGTCGAGTAATTGAAAAAGAACAAGATCACTTGTTGGTTCCGCCATTTTGTAATCGCACCAAGTCGAACATGACGTCCCGTACAGCACCGAAATCGTAAAGACGTATTTAAGACGTCTATACGATGTCTTCACGTCTAAAAGACGTCTTAAATACGTCTTTACGATTTCGATGCTGTACGGGGTGAACGCAACCAGCGTCACCGCGTTCACTTCAAGTCGAACACGTTTTATGGCCGTTTTCTCCGACGCGGTTCAAACTTAGTTCAATTTTTTTCATATAGTTTCAAGATAGGATGAACCGAGTTTAAACTCAGATTAAAGTTTGAGAAAACGGGCGTTATTAACTTAACGCTATTAACGCTGTCAGCGTCCAAGTATAGAATGTACCCAAAAATTTAACCTAACATCCGAGTCTAGTTCCAAATATGTTAACACAGATGTGGCTCCGGTCGTTTTCTTCGATAAAGAAGAAAAAAGATACGACGACAGAGATTCTCAACTTTGTTGACAGTCGAATAGACACATTTACATGTTTACCAGAAATATAGCAACCAAAATTTGATTGCACAACTACCAAATATCAACTCTGCAGAACATTCTATTCGTAAATCTATAAATCGCAACGACTGTATCATGAAAATAAATAATACGAAAATATTATATCTAACGGTTCATTATTTGAAAAAAATACTTCCATGAAATATCCAAACGTCATCCTGACGTTCACGTGTTTTGATCATTCAATCGGCAGAATAATGTCTACACTTGTAATATGAAAATCATTTTTCATATTTCGCGCACCCATATTTTTAAAAAAATCGTTGGTGTAGTTACTCACGGTTACAGGAACGGGCCTCGATCTTCTTCCTACCTTTTTCTCCCGCGATCCTTGCGATCTCCGTCTTCCTCCACGATCCTTTCGCTCTCCCTCTGCCTCTACGGATTCTCTTATCCTGCTCCATGGTTCTGATCATAAAGAACTTTCCACATATTTTCAACACACTTTTCTTCCAATGTTTTTTCGTCCTCCCATGTTTGGAATTTATCATTTCACCTTTAACTTTTGTTATCACTTCACCGTATCGCAGAAAATCGTAATCGCGATTCATTATCACAAAGTTATATTTCCGCTGGTCTTTTTTTCGAGAACGAACTTGGGTTTTTATTCACCAAAAATTTAACTTTATACCGACGCGAGAGAAAAAAATCGTTATTTAATTGTACGACCGATTGAATACGAAAAAAATTAACATAAACGAAAAAAAATATCCCCATTTTCAGGCTCTTCTTTGCCTACTCTTCCCTAGGTTTTTTCCCTAGAAAACCGTTTTTGTTGCGCAAATAATGGATAAGCCAATATGTCGAGTAACAGAAACAATTGTAGTGACAAAACCTGTACCACCGTTTCATAGAGAATCGAGTGTGCCCGCGTGCGTGCACGCGTGGTCGGTTGCTCGCGTCCTATTGTTAGCATTTGACTAGTAAAAACTATTCGTAATGCTGTACATAGCTGCGGTTATACGCGTTGCGTGCGTTGCTTAGCGTGCAGCGTTTGCAACTCCGACTTATCTGCATGGAATCTTGCCTGCGCGACTTCAAAGTGATACAGAAACTGTATCGAGCTCGGAACTGTGTCAAACTATCCACTATGGAGTAGATTTACTGACTGTCCGTCTTCGCTTGCCGACAACCCCATGGCTTTAGGACCGTGCGTTAGGTGCTTTGCTTTGCGTTGCGTTGCTCGGGGTATGCTTGCATCTTAGCTCGCTTGCGGACACGCGCGCGTGCGAGCATACACAAGACTCTCGAAGCTATGTTACAGGCGTCACTAAACTCTTTCCGTTACTGGCCCTTGCCTCGATACTATTTTTCACGAATTACCAAAATTTTATAAATACTTATTCATGTGCAAATTTTGTAATAATAATAACATCGAGTGCGAGGACTTCCCTATCGGCTTATCTATAGTTGCGTCAAAAAAAGAAATCTCAGAAATTAAAGAAAAAAAATGTATATTAACAAGGTGCGAATCATTATTTTTTATTAAATTTCAACTTTAATATTTCGTTACGTTGTGTTTTCGTGTCTTTTATCGATTCGCACGATCTTAAGTTCTTTTATTTTGTAATTTGGATGACCGATCAGTTGCTTCAGCGAGATTGAATTTTATTTGTTTATCGATTGATTGAAAAAAATTAAATCGTAAAAAAAAAAGATTATTTTAGTCATTCAGGATAAAGTAGGATTCCACGTGTCGTATTCCGTGCCCCGTTTTCTCAATGCACTGGAATGTACAATGCGCAGCGATAACAGCACGCTCATGTTCCACGCGAGTCCTCAGTCCTCACTCTACGCCCGCCGGGCGGTGAGTGAAGCGAAACGTGTTACGTGTGAACGTGTGTGCCTCTCTCCCGTCCCGTCTCCTGTGCAGCGCTCGGGCCGGAGCTCCCCCTCCCTGTGCGCGCCAGCAGCGGTGTGAAGCGAATCATGTTGCGCCTGCGCCTCTCCCCTGTCTCGAGCTCCGCTCGGTGTTCGTTGCTTGCCGGTGTCCGTCCGTCTCCCCTCTCTCCCGCTGGCTGACCGAACGCCTCTATCCCCACTCCGCTCTGCTACTACGCTATAGCGAATAGTCCAAAGAGTCCGTCCAAACACGACCAAGCGTAAACGCGTGAAATGTAAACACGTGAAGAATAAACACGTGAAGAACGTAAACGAACCGAACGAATTATCCAAAATCCATTCGTAAATATTCACCGATTAATTGCCATAATTATCAATACACAAAATTGTATGTACCGAACCGTTGAATAAATTATGATCATCCATTAAAATTATACATTATTTGTGGCGCTCTAATATTTATATATTATTAAGGTATTTTTATCAAATTTTAATTAATATTTTTTTATTTTAACCTGGAAAACTACTTCACCAAAAAAAGTGAGGTTTAATATGATAGAACATTTTTGGAGTAGAAATATTTTCTGGTGGACATTTTTAAAATTATTTATTTTCATGGTACAGTCGTTACAGTTTATACATTTACAAATAGAAATGTTCTGGTGGAGTTGATATGTGGTAGCTGTGCAATCAAAATTAAATTTATGGTGCAGTTGGTAAGGGGTAGTATTTGGTTATGGTAGAAATATGAAACTTGATTTGTTGGGTGTAGATGAATTTTGGTATAGATGCATGTTTCTGGTAGAATTAAATTTTGGTAGAAATGTTTCTGGTCGAACTGTAATGTGTCGTTTAAACCATCTGAACTTGAATTCAATTACCAACAAAATCGAGAGAATCTCTGTCGTCGATCTTTCGAAGAAAACAACTCTAGCGACATCTGTATTGACATTTGGAACTAGACCCCGACTTTAGGCTAAGTTGTTGAGTTCTGCATAACCAAGATCGAGACTACGTCGAGAAAACCCGTGGTGCTGATCACTGAACAAAAAAAACAATGTTCTGCGCATTGCATACTAAAAGGTTGTTGGTATTGTTCAGTCATAAAATAAACGGTAGGGTGGAGATTGTCCGAAAAAACACTAGGACTCGAGAACCTAGCCTAACGTTAGAGCTTAGTTGCAAACGCTAAGCAGAGATGTCACCACGGTCGTTTTTGTCGGTAAAAACAGTCAGTCAGCAGGGGTTCTCAACTTTGTTGATAATTGAATACAGCACTTAATTTCGTGGTTAATTTTTCAGTCCGGAAACCATTTTAAAAATAGTGAATGAAAAAAATTTAAGAAATAAAGGAACGATAAATGATATGTGTGCGTGTGTGTAAATGTGGCAATCGTGTTTTTCCAAGCCCGTTCTTAAAAATTAAATATTTAAAATTCAATAAAAGAGCAATAACCTATTTCCCCAGCTGTTGATATTTTCATACATTTTACGACGTTCAATTATGTTTTTATAGTACGAGGCACTAAGGAATCTACCGAATTTACTCCGGCACCGAATAATCATTCAATAAATAGATATCCTCATCAATTTCCTGAATAAAACAAACAAAACATCACCAGGATGAGTGGTCGGGACATGGGTTCGAGCGAGCTTTTGGATTCGGCGGCTTTGAACGCGAAGACAATTGATTTTATGCACAATATTGGTTAGTATCCAATCAAAAACAAACGATATTCATGCTTTCATTGTCATTAATATCGATTTTCCACTCAGAAGTTCGATTTTTTTTATATTTTTTTTCTCTGTTTTCAATTCTCATATCTAGATGAAAAAATCTCAGTGCATCGAAAATCGATATTAATGACAATGAAAGCATGAATATCGTTTGTTTTTGATTGGATACTAACCAATATTGTACATAAAATCAATTGTCTTCGCGTTCAAAGCCGCCGAATCCAGAAGCTCGCTCGAACCCATGTCCCGACCACTCATCCTGGTGATGTTTTGTTTGTTTTATTCAGGAAATTGATGAGGATATCTATTTATTGAATGATGATTATTCGGTGCCGGAGTAAATTCGGTAGATTCCTTAGTGCCTCGTACTATAAAAACATAATTGAACGTCGTAAAATGTATGAAATTATCAACAGCTGGAGAAATAGGTTATTGCTCTTTTATTGAATTTTAAATATTTAATTTTTAAGAACGGGCTTGGAAAAACACGATTGCCACATTTACACACACGCACACATATCATTTATCGTTCCTTTATTTCTTAAATTTTCTTCATTCACTATTTTTAAAATGGTTTCCGGACTGAAAAACTAACCACGAAATTAAGTGCTGTATTCAATTATCAACAAAGTTGAGAACCCCTGCTGACTGACTGTTTTTACCGACAAAAACGACCGTGGTGACATCTCTGCTTAGCGTTTGCAACTAAACTCTAACGTTAGGCTAGGTTCTCGAGTCCTAGTGTTTTTTCGGACAATCTCCACCCTACCCAACGTATGCGCTCGAAGACTAAAATGACTAAAATGAATGAAAAGAAACAACGAAATTCTTGTTATTGTGTTGACTTTTCATATCAACAAATCCCTGCAATTGATAATTGATACCGCCGCCCGCCGCGCTGTTGAATGTTGACATCGACGACGACCGAGTAACCGACAGTGGCAGCGCGCTTGTGGTTATACCCTTAAGGTAAAGGATCAGTCGACTAACCTCATCTCGAATTTTCGAAATGAAAATTCTCCGCTGTCGTTTGACTAATCAAAAAAAGGCTCTGTCAGCGGACGCGGAAAGATGGCAAAAATACGCTGACAGGGGTTTTTTTTTTATTGATCAAACCGTGTCGCAGATATTCAATTTCAAAAATTGCAGCTATCTCTCTCGCACTCACGGTGGCGAGATAGCGACTGCTCCATTACCTTAACCGGCATAACCTCAAAAGGGTGTTGATGAGGAATGGTCGTTGGTCGTTTTATTTGTGTTCGATCAATCATACCTGCTTGGGTTTCGGCAGTTTCGGATTAAATGTAATATCAGATAGAACTATTTGCGAGATAGACAACTATACTCATTTTTTCTGTAAATAATCCTTTCACCACTTGGACATGGGATGTTTATTGGTCCAGTGCACTACAACCTATCGATAATACATCAATAAAGAAAATTTACTTTTACATGTAATAAAAATAATGACGTCCGTTCTAAGAGCGAGTTTTCTCAGCCGAGGACGACAATGGATTTCACTAACGAATTTTTCCAAAAGCAGACAATTTGCTTCTCTCGACTCGAGATACCAAAGACAGGTCGGTAGAGGGTTTTTGCCCTTTTTTTTTCTCGCTCTTCTTTTTACAAAATTATTGAATAATCAAGAGACGCGGTAGCGGCTCGACGCCAAGTAATAAAAGAAATATTATTTCTTAATAGGCGGAAAGAGAGATTCTGCCGAATCAAGCGAAATCATTCATCTCGTCAAAAGTTTTGGATAAATGTGAACGATTGTATGAAGGAACTCTTCACAAAAGAATACGTTCCGTAAAAATCTTTTCTCTTGCAACTTCGACCGGGAGCTTATTATGTCAGCCTTATCTCATATCAAAAGTTGCAGAAACAGGCAGTAGCGTGGGTGTCGGAGGAGTATGTCTTGTATTTGGATTCTTCGCTTTTGTTACACCGCTCCTGCTTCATCTCATAACCAAGAGATACGTCGTTTATGTTGACTACAATCCTCTCACGGACTCTTACATCGCTACTACTTATTCTATCTTTGTTCAAAAAAAAGAGGTGGCTCAAATATTTTGTAATTCTATCTAATCTAACTAGTAGCTTACTTGTCATATTTTATTTTATATCGCTTATTCATGTTTTTCACTTGCATCTTAAATTTGCTTACCTTGAAGAAAATTCCATGTCATTTGTTTTTTTGAATTATTCATTGATTTCAGATTGAATTCAAGCCGGAGGATGTAAAATTGCCTGAAATAAGTGAAATGTTGACATCGTGTTTCGTCAAAGGTATACCCATGTTCATGGATGTACAAAATTTTACAAATATTGATCATTACAAGCGCATAATGGGTTTCGACAAACCCATGGACTTTTCCTTCCCTACCGAAGACATGAACTCAAAAGGAAAATGATGTTTTTTTCTAACAATAAAATAATAAAAACTTGGTAGTTTAACGATTAGTCCTGTTCGATTTTGAGTGCTCGGAATGCAATATTATTGCTTTCCCTGTTGATTTTTTTTTTTTTTACTTTCGACACTAATAAAACAATCACAACGAATCATAATCAAGGAGCCGAGCTATACGCTGAAAATGAAAAATATAAGAGTAACCTTTTATTCGATGTTGAAATGTAATAATTACAAAGTATGTACAGTATCTACACGATAGAAAGGTATAGCCGAACGAGTCTTATTAAAATTTGGTTTGATGGCTGAAAGCCAAGAGAAGTTGAGAGAACTAAGCAGGTAGAAGATCGAAATCATCTGAGACATGGACCATCGGTACGTGGAGATCCTCAATTTGTGGAGTTACTTTGAATTCGCACAATCCAACTTCCTTCAACTTCCATTCCCAATCCATGCGTTGAACCGCGTGCAACGATTCTGCTTCGTTATGATGCCTCAATAACATTGCTTCCTATATTTGTGTAAAACATTCGAGTTATGAATCCATGAGATGAAAAATTCGTAGTGAGGGGAGTGAGAAACGTACCTTAATTTTTTCCCACTTGTCATCAACATCCTGAAGCCAACTCAGGAACAATCTACCGTTGTACCTGCTTCTCGCGTTCCGATCCTTTTCCTCTTGTTCCGGTGTAATGACGTTGTACACTTCCTCGTCTTTGAGAATAGTACAAACGGAAAAGGGAAGAGATTGATTGGCCAAGGCCCGAGCGGCTCGTCCATGCACTCTGAGAATTTCTTGTTCGACTGATAATACCAATTTTTCCTTTTCAACAACGTGTTGCATCCTCAAACGATACCGTTCCTTTTCTTGCTCTCCGTAAAGGTCTTTCATAGGGGGAGCTTGGAGGGTCGACGGCGGATTTATGTTTGGCTCTTTGTTTGCGTTTCCGGCGAGAACGTATGTACAACGATTCATAAGGTAATCCTTGAAGCCTTGTGGTGGTTTCGGCTGCACCGGGAAAAGTCCTTTCCTACGTCTTTCGATCTGGAAACACCAATCAATCATGCACGTTCATTAATCTTCATTGTGTCTTTCGTAATCCCATCGATCTATGGCTTAAATAAAAATTCAATCTTTTCGAAAATAGTACCAAAATTATGACGGTTAATAGTAATCTATCATAAACTTACCTGTTTCCTAATATTGAGGAACAATTGATAGCAATTGGTTATAGGTTGATCGTGTGGATGAACTTCCGGTCCAGTGTTGGTGGTCTCAATAGTTTCGTTCGTCACAGAAGCAGCCGTGGCTGCGGCTTGTTGAGCCTCCTTGTTCGGTTTCATCTTTCTTTTTCTTGGATGCAACTCGACGGAAGCGTTGCTTGTTATTGTATTGTTATTACTATTAGAATTATTATTACTATTGTTGTTATTGCTGCCGCTACTGCTGCTGCTGCTACTGCTATTGTTACTGTTGTTCGTCCCTGACATAGTCGACATCGAACTGGAGGAACAAGCCGGCTCCGTTGATTCGCTAGAGTCTTTAGGACTTTTGTTGTTAGAGTCAGCATTTTTGTCAGTCTTTTCGCCAGTTCCACTTTTTGAGGCGATCCCACCGCCGGAGTTATTACTCGGGCTCCCGCTCCTAGCCGCGCCGTTGTTGCCACTCACGTTGTTACCCGCAGCTGACTCGCTCGCGTTTGCTTTGCTCGATTCTGCATTCGATGCAGTTTCTGGACCGGGTGAATTGTGTCTCTGTTGCTGATGTGTTTGCGTTTGTTGTTGCTGCTGCTGTTGTGGTTGTTGTTGCGACTGCTGTTGTTGCTGCTGCTGTTGCGAATGTGTTGCCGTTTGTTGTTGTTGGACCAGCAGAGGCTGCTGTTGCAGCTGCTGCTGCGGAGAGGAATTGTTTGATCTATCCATTGTCGCAGTTGATGAATTTGCAATCACGGGGGCTGCGCTTGCCGTTGGAATAGGCGATGAATTTGCAAAACTACTGTTCAACGATCCACCACCAACTGACCCATCCTTCGCACTCAATGATGACCCATTCGCACCATTTCCACTCCTATAAAATGAGAAAATGACAGCATCGATAAATCTAGAATTCTAACGTTTGTCTATGCGTTTTAGAAGTGTTTAATGATTCAAAGTCTGCTAGAGATTTTAGCATGTTTAGAGATTTAGAAGCAAAATGCTCATCCATTGAGATTATTTGTAATAATCGCGATAAGGGTTGGTCAACGATAAAATAACATGAAAATGAATGAGTTCGACAATGATTAAGCTCGAACGAGTAAACGAATAAATACCTGTGAGAACTTCTGAGAACCCGCTGATGATGCGTGGACCGTTCTTCACCGTGCAGCACCCCCGAAAAATCTTTCTTTTCATCGTTTTTGGAAGCATTTGAAGTTTCAGTCGGACTCGTGGTGCCACTTGCCGACAGGGGTTGATCCTTATCGGCCGAATCGTTGCTGCTGCTACTGCCGCTACCGCTGTTCGAGCTTGGCACTACGTAAGGCAATTGATGATTGCGGTTTGAGGTATTCTTGCCGTTCCTCGCACCAAGCTCTTGCTCCGAGGTTGTACTCTGTGGTATAACAATTTTCAAGGGCGGCACTTTGGGTGCCGAGCTCGCATCAGAACCTTTGGGTACGTCATCCTCGTCGTCAGATTCTACTGGTGCTGGAGTCGAAGTTTTTGAGTTTGTTCCAGAAATCGAAGAACCGGTTTGCGGCGTTTTTGGACTGGCACTCGCCCCCATCGCGACCGCACCCGCCGCCGTCGACACCGATATTGCTCCAGGACTCTTCCGATCTGTGCTCGTTGAAGTTGTGCCCTGACCGTTGTTGCTGTTGTTCTTCAGTGACATCGACGATGACGTCGATGACGACGACGCGCTACCGCTCGAGCCGCTTTGTTTTCCGGATTTCGTTGACTGCACGGAAAACGATAACGTCAAAATCAATAAACATAAAAATCAATGAAAAATCATTGGAAGACGAAGCATGAAAAACAAGAGATTGATTTTTTCTACTGACTTTGTCGTTGAGGTTGGCTCCATTTCTGCCAACATTTTGTCTACTCGTTCCCTGGCCTTTGCCGCTCGAGTCCTTGCCCGTAACTTCCGAATCTTTTCTCTTCTTTCGTCTCATTTCATCCTCCTGCTCTTCCGGATTATCACTGGGTTCATGGGGACGCTTCGCGGACGGTGAGCCGGCGATACCAACGTGAGAATCGCTTCCGCCTCCGACTCCAGCCACATTCGCCATCATCAGATTTGCCGAATTTGCTCCCATTGTTTCGTTCTGCTCGATTTGTGAGCCACTCCCGCTGCAAATGGCTATTCCCCCGGCGTCCTGATTTCCGGAGGCCAGTGCTGCCGCAATTTCTTTATCTTTCTCATGGTCTTTTTCGGGATTTGGTGAACAACTCGATCCTCGGACGGGTGTCGCCTCTTTCGAACTCTTGAACTCGTAAACGTCGTTCGTCTCGTTCGTCGTCAAATTCCCATTTCCACCCGTACTCGTACCGGTGCCGCCACCGGCTGCGTTCGTTCCTGCACCCGCGCCTGCACCGCTGCTAGCACCTACGCATGTGCCCTCCGCAACCACTGAGCAAGTGGTAGTAACAGCGGCAGAGGCAGCGGCACCACCGGTACTTGCGCCGAGAGCCGTTGTAGAATTAACGCTCGACGAAATCGTCGACGACGATGATCCCGACGAGCCGCTAGCATTTCTGTTCGAAGCTTCCATCTGACTCGTTGCCGAGCTCGCGCTCTGCCGGGAAGTCGTTACTGCACCGCTCGTCTTTTTATCATCCTTCGTATTGCGCACCTGGTTTAGCCGAAGCGTCACTCGTGGCGAGCTTCCGGACTGCCCAGTTCCCGATCTCTCTACTGTCATCAACAAACAAACATGAATTTTAGCCTCAAATTTCTTTTTCCTCATCGACCTGACGACCGTCGTTGTAATAAGAACGTGTTCGGAGATTTCATTTACAAAATTGTGACTGAATGAGAATGAAAAAATTTGGGGCTGGACGGAGCGAAGCCAAGCAAGATTTAGATGACGCTGAAGTTTGGAATGCTGGAGTTCAACGAAACAAACAAAAATATTTCTAATTTCTAACAAAATGGAAAATAAATAACAGTCAACATACGTTTATTTTGCGGTGACGTTCTCCGCATTTCACAGAAAGCTCCACTGTCTTCGGCGACGGAACTCGTCGAATAATTCTTCCCTTCGCGTTTGTTGTCACGATCGTTTGAAGCTTGACTCTGTCGCCACCGACCCTGGCACCGGTTGGAGCCTGTGAGCGTTGGCCTTCTGTTTATTCCGATTGAACAATAGTATAACCTCGTTTTCTTCCTCGTTCCCTAGTTAATTCTTCTCTGAATTGAGAATACGCGATGAATCCGTCAACTACAAGCATCGACTAATAAATAGACGAATATAAGTATATAAATGCTTTTTAATGTTCTTGGTGCTGATTATTATTCAACAAACGGTGACCGTTTCGATTTAACGAGTAAAAAAATTTTTTTTAAATAACGGGAGGATTATGGGTCGGCAGCAGCGTCGTTTATCCACCATTTTTTTCCACTCCCAAGCAAAACTTTTCCAAGAAACTGTCACTATGCATGATATATTTAGTTTGTAACCTCTAGTATCGTTGTGTTACGCTACGAAAATATGTCAATTCATTTGTGATGACCATGAGCAAGAGGCTGAAAAATTTGCAAATTTTTAACAAAGTTTGTGAAGTATCCCGACGACGCATATTTCGTTTACAGCAGCAGTCTGAAAATTGAATCGACGCCAGGAAAGTGTCGAATTTGAGGTGGCAAAAATAAAAACTCAATACTTTAGTGGGACAACAAATATGACGTTTCACGCGCTGCTGACCTTTTATGCTTCGGTATTGCTTTCCTTATTTGTATTCCTACGTACGGTAATTCAAGCTCCGTTGTGAATGAATCCTGCGTAACGACGGTTCAAGACGAACCGATATGTCTAGCGTTTTTTCCTATTTCATCTTTATACGTTTATCTATCTATATGGATATCCGCACACGTATACTTGATGTAATTGCATAAAAGATACTACTTTTTCCCGATGAATGGAAAGAAAAAACGTAAAATGAAAGATCACCTTGTAGGTTGTTTAATTATTGAGTGTCAACGGAAACGGTGCAGCAGCAGAACGCGATGTGCGCGCCAACATGAACATTCGCAAACTGACCGCCATATTGAATCGACGCTATAGGTTTATTTTTTATTTGTTCTTATTGTTGAGGATGAGGCTTGGTGGTGGACGGTCACTACCGCCGCCACCGTCGCCACGACCTGCCGTTGCCGGGTTGCCGTCGCCATGCACATTGTTATTGTTAGTTTACTAAGCCAACTGCAGAAGCTGTGGTGGAGGCCGCTAAAGCTCAGCTCGAGCATCGAGCAGCGGCTGCTCATCCATATGTTTTTCTTTTTTACACACTGTCCGCTTCTCGGTTGTTCGATGATGCGCATCTTCTTTTTTATATTTAAATTCTAACATAAGCAATCTCTATAAAATCCTATTGACCTCTCAATCGCACATCCACAAATGCATGCATTCAATAAGCACGTACTTTTGGATCAACTGGAATCAATGAAATTTTTTTTGTTTACATATTGAAAGCAATTTTTTTTGTCGAATTTTTGGGCAGGGTCTCGGTTCATCATTGCTGATCTTTTGGAAGAAATTTTACGATTAGTTTAAATAATTATTGGAATGTTGGAGAGGTCATCAGTTTCCAAACACGATGGTTCTTTTAACGAACAACCATCGTGTTACAACAACAACAGTAAAATTAAAATAACAATAGTAACAACGATCAAGCTAGGTTTTCATGAGAACGAAATGGAAATGAAAAAAAAAGTGGACAAACGATATACGAATGATGAGAGAGGAATTCTCCACTGGAAACACAGCCTAACGATATATGCTCCCGTCGCCGCGATGGAGATGAAGGGATGAAATGGGACCGACCAGAACAGCTGATTCGTTTTGTCGCGTTGAGACCACATGTTTGAGCCGCAAACCGTCTTACAATTTCGTTCAGCAGTTCTCTTTATTCGTAAAGTGATAATCGAGAAGGTCCGAGTGCATTGAGGATTAACTAGTAGCTTCTTTTTTTTACTCGAAGTAGTGTTTACGGGAGCAGTGGTAATTACGGGATATGATATATCATCGTCAAGATAAACCATACTTTTCGTCAACTTTTTGAGACAGATATCTATAATAAAATGGCTGACCGAGATAGCGCATCCGAAAGCGATTCAAGTTCGATCGACGGTGGACCAATTATGATGCCACCGTCACCGGTAACTCGAGAACAATTACAAAAGAGGATTGAATCGTTGCAACAACATAACCGCGTCCTCAAGGTCGAGCTCGAAACTTACAAGCTTCGCGTTAAAGCGTTGCAGGAAGAAAATCGAAGTCTACGTCAGGCTTCTGTAAACATCGTAAGTATATTTTCATCTTTCCCTTTTTCAATCACGCGTATGACGTTGATTTGTTTTTCCCTCTGAACACTGTCAATTGTTCAACACTTCGATTTTCATAAGCCCTTCGGACCCTGCTGTAGCTCGCACTCGTATGACGCTAAGAGCGCAAATAATGTTTAGGAAAAATTAAATTTCAGCAAGCCAAAGCGGAACAAGAGGAGGAGTTCATCAGTAACACTCTGCTGAAAAAAATTCAAGCTTTGAAGAAAGAGAAAGAGACTCTGGCGCATCATTACGAGCAGGAAGAGGAGTGCTTGACTAACGACCTGTCTCGGAAACTGAATCAATTGCGCCAAGAGAAATGTCGTTTGGAACAAACTTTGGAGCAAGAACAAGAATGCCTGGTGAACAAATTGATGAGGAAAATTGAAAAATTGGAAGCTGAAACGTTGGCGAAGCAGAGCAATTTGGAACAACTGCGCAAAGAAAAGGTCGAGCTGGAGAATACTCTTGAACAGGAACAAGAAGCGCTTGTTAACAAATTATGGAAGAGAATGGACAAGCTGGAGGCTGAGAAAAGAACGCTTCAGATAAAACTCGATCAGCCGCTTTCCGATCCTACATCCTTGAGGAACATCAACAACGGTGACACCGCTACCAATCTGAGCACACACATACAGACTCTGAGAAGCGAAGTTGCCAGATTGAGGCACACTCTACTAATGTCGCAGCAAGAACGTGAGCCTTGAATATATGCTTGATCCTTTAACTGTCAATTAGCCAAACTGTGTGTGTGTGTGTGTGCATATGAGAGAAAGAGAACGAAACAGGCAGAGAGAATGACGCTGATAACAATGTACAGTTGAATGAATAATGAATGCACCTTTATTGAAAAACAGATACGGAGAAAATGCAGAGATACGTCAATGAGGAGAGGAATATTCGTGAAGAAAATCTCAGACTCCAGAGAAAATTGCAGCTTGAAGTCGAACGTCGCGAAGCCCTGTGCAGACATTTGTCTGAGTCGGAATCCAGGTTGGTACTCCCGCTCATAGCCACGATTAGCTACCGATAGGATCGGCGATGCTTACCCTAGTCTTTTACCTTTCAGCCTCGAGATGGAGGAGGAACGTCACTACAACGAAATTGTCATGTCCGGTAGCAGTATCAGAAACCGCACCGTTTCCAGCCCAGTTCCGTACAATCCCTCGCCGAGTTCCTCCCGCCCTTTGAGTCCAGGTTAAGTACAATACGAAATACAACATGAACGAGTGCTCGTTGTCATTTATCAAGCTTCAATTTCGACAATCGATATCGTTGCAGGTATGAATGTAGTGGGCTCAGGGTCTCGGGAAAGTTTCACTTCGAACCGTTGTTACGCTTGCGGCCAGGCTGTCATACTTCCATTCTCTGGCTCTCCTCCGCCGACATCGGTACAATTATTGATTGAATCAAATTATCAACCAGAAATGCGATCCGTCATGACTGCGACGTTACAATGAGCTTGTTTTTCAGGGTCATATCGTGCCTCCCTCTGGACGACGAACATCTGATCGATTCGTCAAACCTGCGATTCCTCCGACCATCGTGAGTCCGATTGTGCCACCGATATCGACACCTTCGATACCCCCGGCGATGCCCACCGTCGGTGCTGGTGGGGGTGGTGCTTCGCCCATGGACATTGCCAAAACGTAAACGACAACGAATCAGTCAATTTACCAGTCGCTCTCGTTGTCGTCGACTGACCATCATCCGATATCGATTCGACGCTAAACGACCCTATCATTTCCTCATTATTCCGAATATATAATATTGGGCTGAAGATGAAAGGTCTCTCATACATTTACAATAATCAACTCGGTATAAATCAGTATTCATTCAAAATTAACTCACTGGTGTTAAATATTACGAATGTTGCTTTTCCTCGGACTATTTGAGAGGTCGAGTTTACCATTCGAGCTTTTTGTTCCTTATTTTTTTTCGCCTCCAACGTTTTTCATTTTTATCTATTCTCGTATACTTTTCGTCGTGTTTTTTTTCGAGTTTTCTTTTTTGCTTTACGTTTCGATTTTTCTCTTATATTTCGCATGATTGCAACGGCGTGATTACCGAGGAATGATGGAAACGTTTGTGATAACGGGATTTTCAAGGATTTCGATATTGATGTAGTCCTTGGAAAATGTCCAGAAGCAGCACGAAAATATTTAGAAATTTTTCATTATTCTTTCGGTATAACGCCTTTACGCTTTAACTCTTATGCGCCCGTATACGCGTTGATACTGTTATCGGTAAACTGCACGAGCTCTGCATGAGCAAGAGGGGATGGTCCTCCGGTGGTCCGTGGATACTTGAGATTCTGGAGAGAGAGAGAGAGAGAGAGAGAAAGGGCAAGCTATCAGGGAAAAGAAAAGCAAGATACTTTCTGACCCTTAATGAGCGAAAAATGAAAAAATAGAAACGTAAAAGGTATTGGCCACGGAGAAAGAAGTATTTTGACCGGGTCTCAATTTCTTTTGTATTTCTTCTCTAAATATGAATCGACAGGGACAAATAAATTAATCCTCAACTTTTCTGACTCGTAGCTAGCTGTTGCCGGCTTTGATATAAAAAACTAATCTTCTCGTAACTGCAGGATGGTTAACGAGATTACCCCGATCGTATAATCTCGGAAAAATAAACTTCACCATTAGAGCTTGACTGAATTAACGTTTTGGGACAAAATACTCTGAATTTTTTCCTTTTTTTCTTTTCGTTACTTCAATTTCTCGCAGCGTTTTCTCTCTGTCAGAATCCCAATAATGTTGTCTCGATGTTGCGCAACAAAACATGAAAAACAAACAATAAAAAAAAATATCTATTGGACACTATTGCTTCAAACATATCCGTACAGTTTTTGCGCTCGGCTAAAGAGTTTTAAAAACAACATGAATAAATGATCCAACGATTGTATCGTTTGAAATCGCTATTACCATTATTGTTACTATTACTGTCACCAACTATCGCCACCATACTGCTGCTGCTGCTACTACTATTACTACTACTACTACTACTACTACTACTACTACTACTACTATTACTAATCCTATTACTACTATTTACTATTACTACTACTAATACTACTCCCACTACTACTATTACTATTTATAGATTAATAAAATTGTCATTTTTATGAGGTGAGCGGAGAATAAAAAGCAGCATTATGACGGTTTGCAAGCTGTCCGACACTTTGATCGTTGGTATCTTTAAGCTGCATTGATTGACGCATTATACGGTAATAAGAAATGAAAGAGGTAGCAATGCCGGAGTATGTATGCGTAAAGCTAATAACCCTGTTACCCGGCCTGTTCAATGAATAGCACAAAACAATAGGCAATAAAAGAAGAGAAAGTAGCTGCGAATCCTTGATTATTTTGGTTGATCCATCCAAAGATTTGAGTAGGAGCGAGGGAGTGAGACTCATCAAAATACAGAAGATTTTTGAAGCGAAATGTTGTAGAGGGGTGGAGAAAATTTTCTATATTCATTCGGATAGATTCCATACGCTGTGTTTATTTGGTTTTCATACATTGCATTTACCATTCGGAGGGAGACGATTCTATGATTTTAATGAAAGACCGGATGGGTTTTTATGGAGTGATAATTTGTTAGAAATAATCCTGTTTGCAAGTATCTATGACCGTTCTGACGACTATCATCCATACAGTCAAAGATATGGAATTCCGATGCGATGCCGGCCAGCTTAATATATTTTCGAACGGCCAAATGAGTTTATGCGGTAAGACGACAACCGCTTCTTTTCCATACGAGTACATCAGTATCAAGGTTATAATAGCCTGGAAATTAATATTTTTATCGGATCATAACAGTCTCATCGCGCTACGTGCCGCGCAAATACCTATGCTTCGGCTGAACATGTAAGATTGTGCACAAAAGTTCGTATCAGAAATAAAATAAAAATTTAAAAAATAAAATAAAACGAGTATACCAACTGTTATGAGCTTATTTCCATACGTCAGGTACAGTTGTGCCTTGTTCCGCGATGATAATCTTTCGGAAGCTAAAAAAAATTCATTTCATTCGTATTTAGTGATTTTGCATACCCGCGAGAGTGCAAAATTCACGAATATTATTATAACAAATAACAGCGAATCGCTGGAAGAAAATTCATATAACCGACCGTTTTCCCTCAATTCGTCCTTTATCTTGGCATATCTCCTTTGTATTCTGGTGAATTTTGCAAATTCATTTACAACAGATACTTCCGACATTTCTCTCTCCAATCTTTTCATTTCTGAACGCAATGTTTGATCCGTCTTGTTCCTCGAATACGTTGCTTGCAAAACCTACGCGATCAAAATTATTTGTAAAATCTTCAATAGAACTCAAGACTAGTACGCGTACACAATTCAAAATTGGAAACGCTTTGTAATGTTTCTATGATACGATACGATACAACAGGAGTAACGGAGTCTTCAAATTGTAAATAGTTTTTCAAATGCACTCGTATATGAGCAATAATGCACAGGCGGTAATGACACACACTTTTAAGTATATGCGGACAACAACAAACAAATACGCCGCCATTTTTTATATACTCGACCGGGTAAAATGTTTGTAAACCCGGTCAACAATAATTTAAAAATTTCGCATAAATTTAATTATTCGAATCTCAAGAGAGTTGAAATATCGCTTGAGCAACTCACATGCTTGATGAGGATCGGAGTTAAATATCCAGAGAGACAGACGATAGTCGAAACGATCAGTAGAGAGCCCATTATTTTTCGACTATGATGTACAAAATATAAATATGATGACGTTTCGATAAAATGTGTCGTAATTTTATTGTTATAAATACATAACTAGTATAAAGTCGTTATGACGAATGATCGAAATAGTCAAGGATGTGGGGTAAGTAACTTGTGGCTCATCGCGTGTTACGGTGCTTTTGTTGTCGCGTTATCAGCAGAGATCGAGTAAGATTGAAAACATATCGAGTACACAGCGACGGCGGATGACAATAAGTACTGACTAGCGCATTGTGAGCTGTGAGAGACCGAGACAAGACCGAGAGATGCAAGAACACTGACACTGACGGAGTATTTTTTTTCTTGTTCAATTTGGCTAGATCCACGCCACACGTCAAACGACCATAACCTCCCGAGATAACAACAACGGCAATGGCGAAGACAGTTAACTACTAATATGGTAACTACTGGCCGCTTCTAAACGTCACATACGGAGCTACCGGAATGTTTTTATTTATTTAGTTAATCCGAGACCAAGTTGTTCCTGAGTTTATGAAAATTTCAAAAACAGTAAATCATGGACAACGATAATCCTGTGATATATGGATTGGAATTTCAAGTAAGTTGGACACATTTTCAGTAGGAAAGTACATGATTGATATGTGAGTGAGATAAGTTCATGAATGGGATGTATAATAATAAATTATACACATTTTAGGCTCGTGCGCTTTCTGCTCAAACAGCTGAAACGGAGGTAGTGCGTTTCCTTGTGGGAACTCAGTCCCTTAAATTTTCCAATAACCAAGTACACCTGGTAGAATTAAACGAAGAAAACTCGAATGGACCAAAAACACAGGTTTACCGGCATCCGGTAGGAGAAATCTGGGGTCTAGAAGCATCGCCGACGGATCCTTCAAAATTTATCACTGCTTACAATAGTTTAAATGGTAAAAATGTGAGACACATCAATGTTTCAATGATCAGCTCCGGCAAGAATAGTCTGTGATTCCAAGAAAAACAAGAAACGATTATAATTTTTAACACAAATGTTATTGGTTTGGACCACAGCGGAAGGGGCTTGCGAGATGCGAGGAGCGCTTTGGAAACTACCCACAGCGGGTGAGGAGACGGATCAATTACAAAAGTTAGCAGATATAGACACAACCTCTCATGGAGTTGACCTCAAAGTCATAACTTATAATCCGACGGAAGAGTCAAAACTCGTTTCAGTTGTGGATGATCGTTTTGTTCTCTGGGACATGAGTTCCGAGAAAGCTCAGGTACGTCTTGCCCTTGAGTTTTCTCAACTCTACCAAACTGAATACAAAATTCCTAGTTATCAAATTTTTCAACAATTTTACAATCACACCTGAAGGAGGTCAGTGTCGGTGTACTGTCGAGCAAGGGTCAGCCAAGATTCACCAATGCCAAATGGAATCCTCACACAGGCTGCAATCAGCTGGTCACTCTCGACGACACCAACATTCGTGGTTGGGACCTTCGGGATCTTTCACGGGAGCGTTGGCTCATTCCATCCGCCCATTCTCAAATAATCAGGTTCACATTCAGAGTCGATGCTTCGGCATTCTCTTTTTTTATGTGCAATACGTCTAATGCGCGCTCCAACGATATATCGGTATATTAAAGATTTATTTATCATTAATTGCCGACAGGGATCTGGATTTCAATGCAAACAGACAATACTTTTTGTCAACCTGCGGAGATGATGGATTCATGAAATTTTGGGACATACGTTCGACCGCGCAGCCGGTTTATTCACGTATGGAGCATTCTCACTGGGTTTGGTCAATCAGGATCAACCGCTTCCATGATCAACTCGTGCTTACCTCGAGCAGCGACTCGAGAGTCATATTGAGTAGCATAGCTTCGATATCTTCGGAGCCATTTGCACACGCGGCTATCCCAGAGGATGAGGGCTCTGCCGATGTATCGTCTGGTCACCACCTTCTCGTAGGAGAAAAGTAAGTTTGAGTCTGAGGCGGTCCTACCCAGTTCTCCGATCGTGAAAATGTTTAACGCATTAAAAAAAAAACTTTTCAGGCTGGAGGACGGTGTTGTAGGACGTTACGAGGAGCACGAGGACAGTGTTTACGCGGTTGAATGGTCCTCGGCTGATCCGTGGACTTTCGCCTCTCTCAGTTACGACGGTCGTTTGGTTTTAAACAAGGTTCCTCGTAAATATAAATATAAAATACTTTTATAATTATCGTACCATTTTTTTTCCATACTTTAAATATTTTATTCTCAAAACGTAGACGCATTGCTACATTGGCAATATCTCACTTGACTTATATTAAGGCGGCAAGGGGGGGGGGGGAGGAAAGGCGACAAGGATTCAGAAACGTTCGGCAACGCGAGAAGCAACGTTTCTGAGTTGACCATAAACTTTGGATGGAGGACTGCCCATAATTAAGTTACAAATGGCTCTTCTAGCCAGTTGAATATTTTGATACGAGCCGAGTATGTGAATTTTCGTGTCAGCCAAAACTATACGAGTTTTCGTCACGTTCTCGATCGTGAATTTCGTTCTTCCCCCTTTTCCTGCTAATCTTCCTATTGCACGTGAAAGATGATCTCCCTTGAGCGGCTTTACATCTTCAGCTTGGAACGTCTCAACGAATAGATCGTCCAGTCTCAATAGCGCCAGAGCATCCTCCACTTCGAAACCAAGAATAAATGCTTTGACAAAATCTGCTCCTTTCTGCAAATTAGAAATGTCAGGAGTTTCTGGAGCTGTGCGGATCTCCACTTGTCTCGATTTTAGATTGAAACGAATCTGCAATTGTAAGTGTTCCACGACCGGAGTGAATATTTTCATCCAGTTCTCTTTGAGGGGCGAGTATCTGTGGGCTGGCACTGAAATCTGAAAAGTACAAAATATTTTATTTCATTGTGAGCCAAAAACAAGAAACCTAACTAAATGTAATGAATGATTCATTTTATCGTGCGTTGAAGTGCAGAACCAAGAGCAAAAATTTATAAGCACTCTAACCTTTCGCTGTTCACCACCTTGGACAGTTTTCGATCGTTTCGCCAGAGGTTTTGATGAAACCTTTCCTTCTATACCACTCACGGTATCTACCTAACACCGAGCCACCGCAAAATAAATCACTTTTTTAATATTATTTTTATTCAAGCAGCGAATGGATATTCATTTCAATCGAGCATCAAACATAACCTCGTACCGTACCTCCATTTGACTGTCACTCGTCGCCGCTCGCCTTTTGCAGGTTACCATTTTTGATTGTTTCAAATCGGTCTCTCGATTAGTGCGGTTATTCGTTTTTCGTGATGTTACCTTTTTCTCTTCTGTCATCTTTGCATTTGTCGCCACTTCCTCAACCATTTTTATTTATTCTTGAATCAACAACCTCGTTTTCAGACAGAAACATGTGGCCCGTGTGTCGCGTTCTGATTCCTGCTGTTGCTACTTGCTACTCCTCCTCTTCAGAATCTAAAGGAGAGGGGAAGATAGAAAAACTCGATCCTCAATCGGCACTGTCGGCACGGTCTCGGTTGATAAGCTGCGATTTCACGCGGAAACAAAAAAAATTTCGGCTATTCGCACTAAAATTTTTTTTCTCCAATTATAAAATAACTATAGTGACTACTAAACATATTTTAATCGTAGAATTGATAACTAACTACTGAACGGTTACCAGAAGATATTAATAAAAAATTTGACGACTGAAAAAACAAAATGAGAAAGGGATCCACACTTCCATCTGCTAACAACCAACGGCAGTAGGACAGAGCAGTGCAATACGTCTCCCATACACACTCGCACGATTATTGTAGAACTCTGACAGAAGTGTGGGAGGAAGAGAAGAGACGAGAAGCAGCAAGAAGCAGCACCAGCGGTACCTACCCCTACCATCGGCCAGCAGCAGCAGGAGCAGTGCAACAGTGGCAGGTTATGCTCGTTATGCTTTACGTGATTCGTAGTACTTTTTCCAAATTGCAAGGCAAATAATCGCGGCTGTGATAGCTAAAACGGTAACCTTAGCAGCATCTATTCTGATGTCAATTATACATTTGCGAAGAGCAAAACGCCTGGCAAATAGAGGCTAAAAAGAGGTGAGTCTTTTCATCAAAAATGTTTTTTCATTATTTGCGGAAAATTTTTGCCTGTCCGTGATATAACCGTGTTAGATATAAATTATAACCTCTCATTCCATGGGTCGCGTAGAGAGGAAAAGACATCAGTTGTGGCGCGAGTGTTAAAGAACTATCTCGATCATTAGTTGCTTATTTATATCGAACAGCAATCTGTAGTCGCGGAACGAGCATATTTCTGTACATTTTACATTGCCCATGTAGCCTCGAAAACTTCCAGTTCTCTGTATTTTATTGGTAGTAGTAATACTATATTATTGTTGAAAACCTTTTCGACATTATTGCACGCACTACATATTTCGAAAAACGGTAGTACGTCACACACCCGATAATGTAGAATATATACGGAAGCGTTTGATCCAATTCCTGTCTCTTGTACTAAGTATACTAGTTGCTGTGTTGACATTCTTTTTTAGAATGAGTGAGACTGTGCCAAAGTACTATGGAAAAAGACGAAGCATTGTCCGTCGTATAGGGTCGTTTTTGCCACTCAAACCACCACCAAAGATTTATGTCAGAGTCACGGCCTTGCATTCTATGACAAATTCAATGATAAATGACGAGACGACCAATGATTTTGTTGATACGAACGGCACTGGTGGAGCAGCATGGTAAATATGAAATTTGCCTTGAATCAACTGTTCCAAGGAACTAGAAACTTAACCAATTCTGTCTTGGTTTTGGCTGTCCTTTCAGTGGAATACTATCTGGCAGTAAACCCGATTTGTTGGAACCCATAAGCTTTGGTTCGGAAGTAAGATTACTGGCTCTGGAGCAAGAACTTCAGGAACTGAGAACCCAAGTGTCGATGATAGTTAAAAGCTCTGTTCCTCCCCAAAGCAGTAAGATCAACAACAAAGGTTTTTCCACCCGGCTAGACTTATAATAATATTTGGGAATTCTTTTGCAGACAGTTCAGCTGTATCTTTGTCGAATGGCGGTAGCCCGGACTCTGCACGTGGCCAGCGGTTTCCTCCGCCTCCCCCTCCTCCTCCGCCACCCACGACGCCCCACATAGCAAGGAGGGCCAGTCTTCAGGATCACAAATTAGAGGAGCGGAAAAAACCTCTGACCTCTCAAAAATCAATGGGCGATATGCTCAAAGATATTGATAAAGTGAAACTCAAACCGATCCAAAGGTGAGATATGCCTCTGCACTTTTTTACTTTTTTTCTCCCCCACCCTCCTCTCCTACTCAAAACGTATTGATGACGAAGAGCAGTTAGCCTTGATACAGTTTTGTTGATTCGATGTTCAAATAAATTTCAGATCACCCGGTGGTCGACCGTTGAAAATAAAACGTGAAAATAGTCCATGCAACGATTTACAAGAAATTCTGCGACGACGATACATAGCGATGCGGTCGCCGGAGAGCAAGAATTCATCGATTAACTTCGATCCGGATGATTCCTTCTGAAAACGGCGTTCAGGTTCGATCTCTAAGATCCTGAAGAAACGGATGGGCCTACCCGTTCGGTATTAATTCCGACTGATTTCGAGGTCGTCCATCGAATGAACGAATGCTCGCTCGCTCAAATGGTTCTTCACTATTTATTCTCCGGTGGACTATCGCTCGCTCACTCGCACCTTGCACCAACGATATTCTCACTTTTATAATCGCTGCGGTACCATTCGAGAGATTATCGAGAGGAGGCAGCGCCAGAAGAAAATGGAACGAGAACCAACTGATAGAGAGAAAAAGTGTTACGAGGATGATGAAGATGTTCCGGCGCACGATGCGTCCAAGTTTTCGTTGCCATTATAATATTTTAGTTTTATTTTCCACTCTTTCGGAGTGCTGCCATACGAGATTGAGTCCATTATTTTTCTTCTTTTCTCGAACGAGAATCCCACCTGATCAAGTTGCAGAAAACGATATCTAGTGCGCTAGTTCCTAAACAATAAATTCCCATTCCTCCGGAACAATAACAAATCGATTACACGATTTGAAGCCTCGATTCATGTGCGTAGCAGGTTCGTGCGAGTGGTATGAATACATACAAATAGTATGTACAGGGACAACATTCGGCGTTTGTTCGTTGTCTTAAAAGTTTATTTTCTGTCATTCTTTGCCAATTTTATTTATCGTACCGGTTACGAGACGCCGCAATAATCGTTGTCACCGAAAAAAAACAGATTCAAACATATTAATCTCTTTTTGTTCACGTACAATTATACCCAATTCGTTAGAGAATAACAATGAAGTGTAACAACTTTGTGTTTCGACTGGCCCACGGTTTCTGCGCCCAATTTTGGGTACTGTGCATTCGTCACCAACGCGACACTAGTATCGTGACTGCCGATGCTCGAGTCATGATATAAATATATCTCGAGGGCGCATTTTATCGTGGAGGCTTGGCGAGCCTGCGCCCTGGTTTCTCCTTCATCAAGAAGAACGGAAAAAAAAACAAACGAACCAAGCTAACGGGGCAACGTACTATACAATACGATGTTTTATACGTCAGGCTTTTACGAAAAAAAACTTGGAAAAATAAACGTTATTGTTGAAACAAAAAATCAATCATTTCCCGTTTCAACGATCATGTGATCGTAGGTGACATCGCATTCTCACTATCCCGATTGGACCAGCATCCGGAAACTCTGCACAGCGTTTTAACGCCTTAAAAATAACATTTTTTATTAGCCGAGTTAAGGGACTCGCAGCGTACTTGGGGTGGTCGTTTTCCCCTCGCTTATGAACTCGAAGTCGTTGCCGTTGAAGGAGATTCTGTACACGAAACATTGAAATTCGAAAAATATGCAGGCCTCTGGAGCTTTCCAGGAGCTCTCGTGACTCTGTCTCGCTGGAAAGCTTCTCTGAAACTTAAAAAACGAAGCATGACCAATGTACATTAAAGAATATTTATTTCTAAAAAAAATACAACTACACGTAAGAAGAAA
This sequence comes from Venturia canescens, assembly GCF_019457755.1. Classification (NCBI taxonomy): domain Eukaryota; kingdom Metazoa; phylum Arthropoda; class Insecta; order Hymenoptera; family Ichneumonidae; genus Venturia; species Venturia canescens. The sequence continues at coordinate 12,741,630 of NC_057426.1, forward strand.
TATAAATTTTAAATTGATGGTGTAAAGTGTGGCACACATGTTGCTACAATGAAATTGTTACGCAACGTCTCCATACATCATAGAATGAGTTATTCCACACAGTCACTTTCAAATCTTCTATTTGTTCATTTCGCCCAAACTTTTATCTCTCCTTGTACCCAGTAAAAGAATTTTTGTCCATGGATTTACGAGATACGATTTTTTCGAACTTTCATGAATCTTCATTTTATCAATTCCCTGACAGAAATTCGTGCTGTCAGTATCGAGAGAACCGTAGCCTGGTGTCATTGTACCGGAAACCATTTGTCAGAGGTTTCGTGAAGTCGTTTTATATCGTTGTCATTTCGAGCAAGCGTACACGCTTGTATTTGACGGTATATCCAAAGTTTTGTCACTAAATTTTTTTCCCCTGCCACTATTTTCTTGCCCGAATACTCTCCATAAGAATCAGTCAATCGCTATGCGATACACACATGCAATTCCAAGTTCTTACTTTTCTAGGCAATAGGAAGTCAACAATAGAATAAAAAACGAAGAAAAAAAGCACGTGATAGTACATGATGGTTACGAGATAGAGTCAAATTTCACTCTGTCGATTAGATATCGTTTTTCTCATCGCCTTGACGTTATTGAACGAGATAAATACCCGCCCGCCCTCACTCGGTAGACACACGCAGCTGACACACTTATGCACACATGGAATCGAATTGAAAAAACACTTGATGGTTGGTCTTTTGACAGTTTTGACACTTGCATGAATTTTATAGTTTTTGGGTATCTGGAGTCGCGGCAGCGACTCAGAAACGAGTACATTTCTGTATAGGACGAATCGCTGCCAGAGTCTTTACCGAAGCGATAGCGTTTCCAATAATTTTCGAAAATTTTCAAAATTTCTGTCTAATAATTAATTAATTACGCGCAATAGTTCAGAGAATACGGTAAAAGTTGACGTATTTTTTCTTTTTCGCATGTACATACAGGCTCAAGCAGCTTTAATTATTTCCCATTCACTGGGCTCTGCTAGTGCCTTCGTGTGAGCGGTTGTATATTTACATTGACGGTTCTAAATTGTGTGCGGAGTTTCAATAATTCGAAAATGGTGGTAATGAGTCGGAGTCGGTGAAAATGTCGACGAGGAACAGCCTCGTCGACACCGGGATTCTTTGAGTTTAGTATACGAATGTAAAATCCGAATTTTTCGTGAAATGTCAAGTAAAAGTTTGGATTAGTGGCGATACTGAACTGGACTTGGTTCATTAAAAAAAAATTCAAAGTTTTGTGTTTTTTTCGCATTTTACGACTGGTCCGGTTCGTAATCGATCGTCTCGTGACCGATCAGTACGTGAAAATGAGGTTATGAAAACGAATCGCCGTCCGCGTTCGGCGACGACTTTGTCATTTGCGATTCGGTTAATCCACGTTCGAGATCCTCAAAAGACTCACTGGCCTGTTTTATGGGAATGCGAGTGTATATGCACAGACGTTTAGGAATGGGGTAGACCGCAGGCAGCATCGTGAATCCACGTGTGAGTTGACGAGAAGCGACGGGACGCCCGGCGAAAATCAATACAGAGTGCATCAGCCGCTCGCATATGACGCTCGATGGCGGCGTAGTCGCGAGTCTCTCGCTTAGCTCGCCGGGTGTATGGTGCACACTTCTCACATTCTCCATGGTTTAGCTCAACCGCCCATTATTTTTCACCGACTAAACCTGGCCGCCGTCGTCCATATGCAATATTAAGTAGCTCGCGCGATCTCATCCGATCTGATTGAACTTTGAGGAGGGAGGGAAGCATTTTTAGGTTTTGAAGTTTCGAACACAAAGACGCGAATTTCATGATCGAGTTGGACAGTTGAGGCACCGTTAGAATCCGCAGCAATTGACAACCGCGTCCACGAGACTCCATTGGACATTTTTTCCCCTTTGTTCTTAAGGCTCCTTCGGCTATTCATATGTTTGAGATTTTTATCTTAGTTTGAAGGAGGACGAGGGCACAAGAATAGGGGCAAGTCGCTGAGAAGCGGACCGAGCGAGAGATGAAAAGGCCTAAAAAGTACGAATCGAGCGTTGAATACGAAGTCATTGCTAGGAGATAAAAAACTGTTGAGACGTCGCATACGTCAGTTCGTTTGAATAAAGGTTTTTGTGGAGTGGTCATAAAAAATTAATTTCCTCATCCCAGGCCCTAAATGATAATAAGAAACGAAGAAAATATTTGCAGGAGGAAAAGCAAATACGCCATCTTATGCAAGAGGCCCGAGGCACTGCTGTTCTATCATTTTCATACGAATATTGTCTTATAATTAATCGTAATTGACACGCACTGGGGAAAAAAGAAGTGCCGTTGATGGGCGGCTTCAAAGGGGGGTGAAGGAAAAATGGTTTTAAGTCCATTCTCACCTAAAAAAAAAAAACTCTAGCCCGCGAATTACTATCGACCAGTTATGTCGGACTCGATGGATCGAGTGCTAAATTTAAGCCCCCATGAGTGCTTTATTAAGGGCTGTCAACAGTGTAAACGTTGGAATTTTAGGTATTTTTTGTTGATTTTATAAATAAAAAATAAAATTTTCATGGTATTTTTTTGTACAACGGTGTGTTGAAAGTGGCAAGCCTTGAATCGGCGTTGACAGCAAATCTTAAAAATAGAACATCTCGGGACAAAATACCAAAAAAAGATTCTCAAAATATGCTATTAGCTGTCGGACGACGCAGGGGATTTTCGAAAAATTGTTTAGACAAAGAATGGCGACGATTTGAAGAAAAAAATCACAATTTTTGTATCTCAGTAGAAAATTCTTTATAAGAGAAACGAAAAAAGTGATAAAAAACGGCTACGTCGTGCCGAAAACGTACGTTTTCCCTGCAAAATGCAATTCGCATCGAGCCGCTGGGATAAAAACTCTTTCCGTTTTGCTGCCAACGCCAATTCAAAGGGTGCCATTTTCAACACACCATTGTACAAAAATATACCATAAAAGAATTAAAAACAAAAAAATTTTCTCCGAGTACGTAAAAAATATGTACAAGGCTTTACGCAAATCCATCAAACCAATTTTTATTTATAAAATAAACAAAAAAAAACACCTTAAATTCCAACGTTTACACTGTTTATAGTCCTTAAAGTGAAAAAATCGTTACTCGTAAATGATGAAAATGTTATGCACGACGAGAATAAATTTGGTGAAAAGGTGAATCCATAAACGAGAAGAATAGAGACTCGTATTGTGTGGTAGCAGGTGGCCGATCTGAAGTGATCATGAAGCGGAAAAGTATTGTACTATTCGAGTTATCGTCCGTTATATTTATATATATATATATACACGTTGGAGAAAATGTGTGGAAAGTCTGGGGCTATAAGAGGCAGATTGCAGGTCTGCCAGGCAATGGCAATGGTGCCGCTGTTAAGGGTTTATTATTGATCTTTTTGGACGAGCGACGACATCGCTGACATCGTGGGGGCGCGCGCAATGTAGAACGCCCTTTCTCTCTCTCTCTCTCTTTCTCTTCCTCTTCCTCTCCGGTCCTTGACACTTGGGGCCCACATTTGTACGTACGTGAAAACACCCACAGAAATCGAAAAAGAAAAAACGGGGACGCGAGAAAGATGCAGAAAAGGCAAGAGTCGTAGTTTGCTTAGAAAGTGTCGTTCCTTTCAGAACATGCAATTTTGGTGTCTCAATTAATAAACTACTGCGGGAGCTGAGCCGTTAGAAAAAAAAGGAAAAGTTGAAACTAACGGTATTTTATTTTGGTACATGGAAAAGCAACGATAATCCGACTAGGCGTTGAGAGAAGAGCAATTATGATAAATTCATCTGTTCCACCATTTTATCTATGATCAACGCAGGAAATAATAATTCAAGCGTCATTAGACGAGGATTGATATAGACGACGGTGCTTATAGAGATTGTGATTGTCGAGGGGTTGGCGAGAAGCTCTGAAAAGAGAGGAGAGAGCCCTTTTTATCGTGACGTCGACACGAATAAAGTTGTATCCGAATATAACTATTAATCGAGGAAATATTGAGGGCTTTCCGACAATTATGCTTTAATTGAAATGCACTTTTGTCGTGAGACGCGTCGCGTGTTTTGGAAAGCTCCCCATTACGTATACATTTTTGGTAATAGGACCCCTCCCCCCACCCTTCTCCCACAACTTGTTGCGAACGAGAATTCATCGTAGCACGGAATCATAACCTAACTCTCTGGTGAAAACACCGGGTGAACCGTTGAATATGCGAGAATATTTGCTCCGAGAATACCTCGATCGTAGTTCATTGCACTTTGTCAAAATAATTCAATTCGGGAGGCATCGAAATCACGCACACAGCCAGGAGTAAGAGCACGTTTGCGGAGATGTGTGTAAACGACACTCGCGACACGCGTGTAAATTCGAAAAGTGGGCGTTTTCCGTTACGCTTGAATTTTGAATTTCGATCGGACGATCTCTTTGCCTCAAAACTCTTTCGTCCCCCGGGTCGAAATTCTTCTGATTTTTCCGTCTTTTTTCGCGCTCTCCTCTTGTGCGTGCACACATTTATATTAAGGTCGTTACTAAAGTGTCTTTGTACAGAAATAATTGAGAGAGCGGGTTAGAAAAATGATTGGCAATGAGCAAGAAATTTGATGGGACCGTTGTATTGACAAATGGGAGAGTAAACTGTACGAAAATGTACACAACCGCGATGGTGCGCTAGCAACAGCAATAACATGAGGCTGAGGGAGTGGGGAGCGAGCAACTGAGCAAACGCTCGGCGCTGGCTCGCTTCCTCTACTCGATATTTAGCGAGGTGGGGCGGCGGCAGTTACTATTCAGCGACGATGGCGAGACGAAAGACGGGGGAGTCAGTGCGTGCACAGCGGCCGGCCGGCGCGCATCGTCGGCGTGTCGTTAAACGCGCGCGGGTGCTCGTCGTCCAAGTTTTTTTTCCCTATTGTATGGATTGTTCGCTCACTCGCTTGATCGCGTACCAATCCCACACGTGTAATTATTGAAACAAGAAAGCAGTGGGGCAACGGTCTTTTCAAAGAGTTGAAAAATCATAGGCGCGCAGTTTATTCTCGTATTAATCGCAATGTTATGATACAGTTATTCTTTCAATTCCCGTGTCTACGAGACTCGGAGGTAGAGAGAGGGAGGGAGAAAGAAGAGAAGGAGAGAATTAAATAGCGGTGAATAGACGCTTTCCAAAGCGTGTTTTTTCATCGGCCTAAACATGCCTGCGAAATGATCGTGCTTGCGGATCAGACCCGGAGCCAGAAGTCGAGCTCGAACCGAACAAATGGAATGATGCTGTTAATTGTTTTCACCTCACTTTAGTCGTCGTGTAAAGAATTTTTTAATCATCCAACAAATATAAATCATTAAATTTTCGTCCAGTAAAGAAAAATCACTGTTGCAAGTTTCGATTCCTTATAAAAAATCTTGGAGAATGTTCCAGCGATTCTGCAAGGGGATATTTTTTTTTCTTTCCCACAGATTTTTCATGTACCGTTGTTTCTCTCGGTAGAGAGACTTTTACGTCTCACTCGATAATAGGTCGATATCAATAGAATGCAAAAACGATCGTCTCGCAGTCCTTGTTTTGGCAAAGCAACAAAATAGGACTGCACTGACTGACTCGATGATTCTAGAGATAGAATGGTTAAGAGCAGCATGTAACTATTGTTTGAAGGACGATAATACGCTCGGACTGCGCTCGGACGACATATCGCTATATCTACATATCTCATCCGGGGATATAAAGTGATGGTGTGTACGTCGTCTTTCTCCCTCTCTTTTGCAAAGTGCTCGCAGCAGCAGCAGCAGCAGCAGCAGAAAGCACAAGGCTGTTGACTCGCGGCGCGCGTGCTCGAAATGCGCGGGTGAATACGATTTCACATCGACCTCACGCAATTGCGAGGCTGTCGTTTTGAGCGTCTCAGCACCGGCCTCAAGTCTCGGTCTCGTGTCCCGGGCGCGATCGCTCTTTCTATACATTCGTTTCGTCAATTTATTCTTGACGACCGCGGATTCGCTCGCTCTATTTTATCCGCATCGTAATTGCATTATTCCAATTTTAATCCATACATTTTTCATCTCTTATGAAAAGACGATGCCGCAGTTAATCGAGTGAACATTTTCACTTCCGTATTCGTCGCAGACGTTCTCCTTCCGTCGTTATAATTAAGATATGAGAGTTGGAAAAAATACGATAGAATTTCTCGATTTTGTACAAAGATCAAAGGATTTTTCAACTCCTTGTCACAAGATTCGAATAGAACGACACATTCGTTTCACTGTTTCTGTTAATCACTGGATTATCACTTTTAATCGATTTTAAAAATCTATGCGCCCCTTCGGACCTCAAAATATTGATTCGAATGAGTTGAGAGGGGGGGAGAGGGGGCAACGACGAAAAAAAATGGAGTGAAGAATTAAGTTGAAACTCTGTGAAAAGTCTGAGATGACTCGGTCGGCCGTCATCAACAACCGGCATAATCGATGGTCGCGGTAGCGGCTCGATGACGAGCTTCTCAAGAAAAAGTCAGTTCAATACTGTCCGAACCCGTGCATAGGAATATTAGACGATGTGAAAGATGTCAAATTTCAAGAACTTGCGAGTCCTCGTGTTTCTGAATTTTCCAAGAAGCCCGAGCAGCTTTCCGGAACAAAAAAAAATGAATCGACGTTTGAAATCGAAGCTCGAGATGTGATTATATTTTGATTTCAGCCTAGTCGGGAAGGGAGACCGCGGAGAGTTTCCCCCGGGAAAATAGGGCTCGAGAAAAAAGTGGCATGGATAAGGCGAAGGAGGAATACGAGGAGAATAAAATAAAAAGGGGTAAAAAGCACATAGTTGGTGTCCGTGGAAGTGTACGTGTGCGTGTGGCTCGTAGAACGACCGGAACCGTGGCGAGCAGGCGTGCGCGCGCTGCATCGGATACGAGAGAGCGTGAAGAAATTCACAAGCCGATGATTAGAGACGGTAGAACGAGTGCGTTGTGGTGTCAAGATAAAACCGAACGTTCAGCTCGTCACGATATGAGAAAATAAGTGTGCGCTCGCTCGGAATTGTGGAAATAAGTGATTTGAGAGGAATGTGAAAGAAAATAAGAGAGAATCATCGAGCGGCGTCGATGGTTGAGGAAAAATGTTGTTGGGATACGGGAAAAGGCTTCGGGAGGCATCAGCATCGACACCATCGTCAGCAGCAGCACCAGTGGCCGAATGAAGGACGATGCGGTGAAAAGACCTCGGGCAATTCGAAACTGAGCAAAAGGTCGGTGAAGTATTGGTCGTATGATAAAAAAATAGGCGCCAGCAGCGGCGTTGCTCGCGGGGGCGGGGCCGGGGCCAGGGGCAAAGGTGCGAGTGATTCAAAGCTGGCGTCGGAAAAGCAAAAGCATGACGGGTCCCGCGGGGCTAGGACCCGTCGTCACCGTGGAAACGGCGGTGGGTCTCTTTCGAGCCGCGGGAGTGCGGCGACCGGTGTGCAGTGCGGCCTGTGTACAGTACTAGCCAGCCTTTTTCGACGCGCCATGTGTATCGCCGGAAGTAGACGAGGTTCCGGCGAATCTTGTTATCAGGAACTCGCCACCGAGATGCAACAGCACCACCAGCCGCGCTTGCAGTCCTCTCAACAGTTCTCGCACCAACGATCGCCCGCTGGCTTCGCTGGCTCTCCCCTTAAAACAATCCTACCCAACAGTTGTTCTACTTCCGGCTCCTTTGACGGATCGAACAATCGGCTCGATGACGAGTCCCTTGGACGGGAGGTGAGCGACCAATTATTCAGAGTATCATCGTTAGCTTTTAAGGGGAGGAACAAACAACATTTTTGAACGTTCGCACCCCGAGAAAACCGGCGGCACTTCGACGGCCGATGTCAGAACGCACGATTCCTTCATTCAAATTCAATCAAACGATCCTTCATTAAAAAACTCTTTTCCAGTCGTGCTTCATTGCGCCTCGAGAAAACATTTTTTTCCAAAACAACATTCGTCCCCGTCTCCCCTACGCTTTCGTCAAATTCCCGAATTCCCTCTTCAAAATTGCAATTCCCGAAGATCACTGCATCCGCGTGCATTAATGTAAATTGGCCTTAAAATGCGAACTGAAAATCAGCGCATTCGGACCTCGATACAGCCTGAAAAAAATAAAACATAAAAAACAACACGGAAAGTGAAGTGAAAAAAAGATCGCACGTAAATAAGTGGGTTGACGGGGGAGCCGTGTAACGTGCACTTTCGTAGCGCGCTCACTATATACGCTCCCGTACGCGCATGATTCGAGCAATGAACCGCAACTCCCGACGGGGGCGATTCCCGTGTACCGTGTCTCGGAAACTGTACGCGCACATACGTCGAATAAAGGCTCGACGGTGAATAGCCCTGCGGACGTAAATGTCGCGAAATCGTATATTTACTAATCCGGTGTGAGATATCGAAGCCTGTAAACAGAGTCATCTTTCGCCGGGGCTGTATACGTAACATTAAGGAGTTTCGCTACAGGCGATGCAACGTTGCCATGCTAAACCATGCTAAAAACATAAAAAATTTCAAAAAGTTCAGAATTTTATAAAATTTGGTCAACATATTCTTTAGTGCCAAATTTGAAAATACTAATTTTTTAAGATTTTTCTTCTACACAGTTGTCGAGTAATCGATCACTCAATATTCCATGTAAATAGGTATACATTCCGGGCATAAGAAATCTGCTTTAACGCGTAATTACTCGATAACTGAGTAGAAGAAAATTTTGAAAAAATTAGTGTTTTCGCACTTGATGTTGAAGAACATTGTCACCAGATTTGATAAATTTCTTAATATTTAGACTTCTGTACTGAAACTCCTTAATCGAGAGCCAGAGCGTCGGAGCGACTCGAAACGAAAGTAGATTCGAAAACGGAAGCCCGCTGGGCTCTTGCGCCCGGAAAATCCTGTTTCTAACTCCTGTTAAGGTGGTTCCTCCACGAGACAGTTAAATTAGGAAATTATTTAAATTTGGCATACGTATTGTTTAACATATGAACAACACCTCTATAAAATTTAAACAAGTTTCGCCATCCCGAACCCGAGATATATGTAATTGAAGTTGACTCAATTAACACGTAACATACGGACCGTGCATAGGCAAACAGCACATTATTAAATGACGCTGAAGTTTCCAACGTTGGAGTCCAACGAAATGATGTAAAAAAACTTTCAAATAATTCCAGTAAATCTCCAATCTTGTTCCCTGCCGAATTTCCAATTCGTAATTTTTCAAGCCACATCATCAATAATTCGTTAAATAAAAAAATAATGAATTATAAATCTTTTTTTCGTTCATTTCGTTGAAATCCAACGTTGCAAACTTCAGCGTCGTATTATTAATTCTACCGGTAGTACTAAAATTAGGAAGTTTATAAAAAACTAGGAGGAGCTAGAGCAGGATTCACAGATGTTGTGAAAAAAAATCAAGGTGATTGACCATCTAGTTTGACAGATATAGTCTCGAGAAGTACGAAAGTTTAGGATGACGCTGAAGTTTTCAACGTTGGAGTCCAACGAAATGAACGAAAATAAGATTTATAATTAATCATTTTTTTATTTCACGAATCATTGATGTGGGTTGAAAAATAACGAATTGCAAATTCGGCAGAAAACAAAATTTGAGATTTACTGGAATTATTCGAGAATTTTTTTAGATCATTTCGTTGGACTCCAACGTTGCAAACTTCAGCGTCATTACGTAACAGTGCTGAAGTTCGCAACGTTGGAGTCCAACGAAATGAGGGAAAAAACATTTTTAATTCACTAATTTTTTATTTCACAAAATATCAGTGCAGGTTGAAAAATGACGAATTGGAAATTCGACAGTTAACGAAATTGGCCGAGTGAATTATCAACCCTTTTAATATGCAGACGGTACATAACTTTTGGTTGGGGCTGTCGCAGGGGATCGACTTTAAGGGGGTGAATTGAATGAAAGAAAAAAAAACACTTTTCTCAGGTTAAATTCGAAATGATTTCTTTTGTTTTCTTTTCATTTGAATTTTTTTTCCTCTCCAGTTTATTCTGCTCGAGTTGAGCCGCTTCCGCACTTCTTTGCAATAAATTTCGATCGAGGGATTCGAATTTAGCATCGACTGGGAAAATGAAGAAAATCAATATCGATCGGGCGCTTTTGTCGGTGCTTAATTATTTTTGTAGTTAGCAGACCTCGCCCATTCCGCCGATTGTCAAGCCTGTCAATCGCTCATGTATCTCCGTCGCTTCGTCTCTCGCTCTCTCCTTCGCTTTGGCGAATTGTGTCGCTTCGGCGACCGCTACCGAGCATACAAACGTTTTTTACGTCTTTAAATAAAATAAGCATGAAATAAGAAAGCGAGGGAATCGAGTTGTGGGATTTGAGAAAATTTCCGTCACGATTTACGCTCCTCGTACGACGTGCAAGTTTGCAACGCTCGAGTCCAGCGAAACGGACGAAAAAAATGGTGATTTTTCGATTTTATTCCCTCCTTAATTTGCAATTGGTAGTTTTCCAGCCTACACGAATGATTCGTCGGTTGAAAACTGCGGAATCACAAATGTGCTTTGTTCGTTCGTCTGGTTCTGCGACTTCGATGTCATTTTCTCACGAGGGCCCAAAATAACGAAGAAAATAATGAATTGTACGAATGAGTTTTATTCGTTTATCAGTAAACAGAGTTTTTGTGCTCCAGTCCACGAGAGTCCATCGTTGCAAAATCACCGCGCGCTGAAGCAACGTTGCAGTCCAACGAAATGAACGAAAAAAACATTTACAATTGACCAATTTTTTATTTCACGAATCATTGGTTCAGGCTGAAAAA